>NC_137073.1:93756772-94251772 GCF_951640355.1 Cnephaeus nilssonii
CTAGTGGCACAGTTGTTTTGTATCAGTTTTGGCAACAGCATTTTTCAATTCATATTTTTCTAGAATATTTCTAAAAATATTTCTAAAAACCATATGTGTGATCATTCTCAATCACTCTTTCATTTTCTCCCAATGGGCCCATCTAAGAAAAACACACACACTTATATGCTTCACATCACTGTTTCACATAACTCTATTAAATTAATTTGAATATTAATCTCTATTTCATATTGCTCTATTTTGTATCAGAAGAATCAGAAATCCATATTTCTTAATCTTCTCTTGTGGTGATTCATTTATATTGCTCAATATATAGCTAACTAACTACTGTATTTTATTTTTATTTTTTTGTTAATCCTCATCCGAGGATATTTTTCCATTAATTTTTAGAGAGACTGGAAGGAAGGGGGAGAGACAAAGAGAGAAACATGAATGTGAGAGAGACACATAGACTGGTTGCCACCTCCACGCACCCTTGCAACCCTGGCATGTTTCCTTGACCGGAATCGAACCCTGACCCTTCAGTCTGCAGGCTGATGTTCTATCATTCTGTCCACTGAGCTAAACTGGCTAGGGCGCGAATTTATGTGTCAATTATATACATTTGTTATTTTAATCTACAATTTACCATTGGGCAACTTGTTAATATTTTAAAATGCTAAAACATTTTTTTGTTAATAATCTTTCATTTCTGCATGAATTAATTCAGAATATTTTAAAATTTCTGGGACAAGTATAATGAGCAGTCAAAATGGCGACAAACTGATAGCTCAAGTGAGCAGTAAAAGCAGTTTCTCCAAAGACTTATTTCTGAGTTTTTTGTGTCTTTCCTTCTTTCTTCCCTTCTTCCTTCCTTCCTTCCTTCCTTCCTTCCTTCCTTCCTTCCTTCCTTCCTTCCTTCCTTCCTTTTCTTCTTTCTTTCTTTCTTTCTTTCTTTCTTTCTTTCTTTCTTTCTTTCTTTCTTTCTTTCTTTCTTTCTTTCTCTTTCATTCATTCTTTCTTTCTTTCCTTTCTTCCTGCCTTCCTGCCTTCCTGCCTTTCTTTCTTTCTTCCTTTCTTCTTTCTTTTTAAATATATTTTTATTGATTTTAGAGAGGAATGGAAAGGGAGAGAGAAATAAAAGCATCAATGATGAGAGAGAATTATTGATCGGCTGCCTCCTGCACACCCTAAACTGGGGATTGTGCCCATAACCCAGGTATGTGCCATGACCGGGAATGTAACCATGACCTCCTGGTTTATAGATCGACACTCAACCACTGAGCCACACTGGCAAGCCTCCTGTGTCTTTCTTTGATAACAATTATCTAGGTTTTCTGATACTCAATTCCTTCAAGCTGTGTCATATATATATAACATAATATAATATAAATATCATTTAGCCCAGTCTCTACCACTCCACTCCTACAAAATGATTTTTAAAAAAATAGAATTTAACTCAAGCATCTCCCTCCACACAGCTATAAGTTTTCTCTCAAAGTGTAACCAATAAGGTGTTGTAGAAAGAGATTTATATGTTAATACATCTCAGATCTCACCACCTTCTTTATTTTCTAGCTCTAAATCCTTGAAACACATTTGAATCTGAAATAGTTTTGAAAATAATGCATAAATACAGGGATTTTTATTTAGGAATATCATTAATTAGTAATTTATTTGTATTAAATTAGGGCGGTCAATAAACTGTGGCCATGAGCTAAGTCTACCTCACTACCTGTTTCATCCACTTATCCATATCACCCAGGATTACACAAGTGAGATGTAGTTAGCTTGACTAGATGTTTAAGTAGAAGAGTGAAATACTTTTATAATCATTGAGAAGCATGAAGTTAATACTTAAAGACCAATTTCTAGAGGTTTGTACTGACTCCTTCAAAAGTTTGTGTATCAGTAAATTTTATTATTATTATTACTAGAAGCCTGATGCACGAAATTCGTGCCAGAATGAGCCTTCCTTTACCTGGCTGCTGGCACCGCTTTCACTCTGGTCTGGAGCCGCCTTTCCACCTTCCTACACTGCTCAGAGGCCCAGAGTGGCCAGGGACAGGACATATGCAAATTAACTGCCATCTTTGTTGGTTACTCACTCCTGATTGGCTGTGGGCGTTGCAAAGGTATGGTCAATTAGCATGTTTGTCTATTATTAGGTAAGATTTTAAATCAGTTTCACCTGTTTATTTCTTTTAATTTAATTAATTTAGTTTAATTTAATTTTATTTTAATGTTGACAGTATTACAGATGTCCCCCACAACCCCCAACCTTTACCCCCCTCCTCCCAGCCCCTGCCTAGAGTATCATCAAAAACAGGGCATCTTGGAGCATGCTGCATAAATACATTTTGCTAATATCTTTTGTAATCATATTATATGCCATTCTATCAAAATTCTAAGCTGACCCATCAAAATGAATTTTGACTTGCCTTATCACAAAATAGTTGTGAGTAACTAATGTGTAATTATTATAACAACAAACATGGTAATACAATTTTAATTCATGCCTTTAGTTATAAAGTAGCAAGGTTTAATAGATATTAAAAGTCATTGACTCATGAAAAACATAATGTGAGATCCTAAATTAGGTTCTGGGACAGAAAAAAAAATACTTCAATGGAAAAAGCTGGTGAAATAAAAATAAATTGTGTAGTTTAGTTTATAGTATTCTATCCATATTATTATTTTGGTTTTGATCATTATTATATGGTTCTGTAAGATATTAACAATAGGAAATCTGGATAAAGGGCTTTGGAACACTGCACATTTTGGCAAATATTCTATAAATCTAAAATTATTTCAAACTAAAAAAGTCAAAAAAAAATCATTGCTATTCAAGTCTACCTTTGGATAGCTCTAAAAGTTTTAAAAAAGTTTTTTTATGATGTGTCATTATTTGCCTTCCTGAAGCTTCCACCCATATATTCTAATTTTATCTCTTGAGACACCATAGGACACAGTGAATACCTTCTTTGTGATGGATGGCTTCAGATATTTAAATGGACTTACCATATCGCCAAAATGTGAAAGTGTCCAAGTTAAACACTCTCTAGTTCTTCAGTTTTATCATGTCAAGCGTTTTTTAATACCTTCATCATTGAGTCCCTTTCTTCCTAAAAGTGAAGGTACAGGGCCTGCTTTTTCCCGAGGGCTGAGCTTGACAGCAGTGCCCCTTCCCAGATGTAGACACGCTTGACAGGAACATTTCCTGATGAAGATCCTCCGTGGCTAGGCCTACCAGCAGTGTCTCCATCAGCTGTCAAAGCCTCCTGGAGACAGGAGTTCCAGGCAGCTTGTGAAACTAACTGTGACAGCCCTTGTTAGTGTTAGCTCGTAATGTAAGCAGCAGTTCCTAGCAGTATTGGGGGCTTTTAAAAATCTCTGTGGGTGACTGGCATTTTTCAGTAGGTCTTTTATTCCTCACCATTGCTGTAATATACCTAGTCAGACGTTTCTTAGACCAGGGGAGGGGATTCGTGTGGCTATGAAACCCATTGCCTTAATTTACTCAGGCTAACAAAATACCATAGACTGGATGGCTTAAACAACAGATATATATCTGAAGTTCTAGATACTAGGGAGTTCAAAATCAAGGGGCTAGCCAGTTTGGTTTCTAGTGAGAGCTCTCTTCCTGATTTGTAGGCAGCTGCCTTCTCCCTGTGTCCTCACATGGCCTTTCCTTGTTGGGCACATGGAGATATTAACAAAAAACAACAATATTCAAACCTGTAAAGAATCTTTGTGAGTTATTTTTAATCAAACTGTCCACAATTGCCTGGAAGCTGAATCTCAACGTATTGGGATAATGCTCCTGAGAATGGCAGTTTTTCACTTTGTTTTATACATTATAATCAAAGGAGGAGACATAAGTGGGTTACATGAAATCTATTTGTGATAGATTAGGGAATCAGGAGAAAGCAAAGCAAGCTGGGAATCCTCTGGGATTGGATAAAAAGTAACATGATAGACACATACTTTTTTTACTTAGGTGGGTACTGGATAATTAACAGTCAGCAATTAACCTGATAACAATAACAATGAAGGAATTTGTAGTCTCCATCCTAGAGCTCAAGCACATTTGGTTGTGCCCTGAGGGGACCAGAAAAAGGAAAGTTACAAGTTATCCTAACATTTCATAGGTATGTTATCTCAGATGCAAAAAGACAATAGGCTCAGTTAAGATCAAAGTTGATCTTTGTCAACGAAGATACTGGCCTAGGACATGACTCTCCACTATAAACTGCTTTTCAATTAGAGCTTTCTAATTTCAGACCATCCTTTGTGGTTACTTTAGGAGTCTCTTGAGTTTGCAAGGCCATCAAGCAGGTCTTCATTCCCTGAGTTAGTCAAGTTAGCATATGGCCCTTTTTTCATCCAAGAGAGAGGAATATGGTATCTCTTTCTCTCTCATTTTTATAATTCTATTTTTATTAAATTTATTTAGGTGACATCTACACTAATAAAAGAGAAAGATGCAAATTGACCATACCTTCACGACACCCACCAGCCAATCAGGAGTGAGTATGCAAATTAACCCAACAAAGATGGCAGGTTAATTTGCATGCACTGGTGCCGAGCGGCTGGGGGCGGGACACTTGAGTCGTTGCCATGGTGATGACGCAGGCGTTCCACACTGCCCCAGCTGCTCCGGGCCTCTGAGCAGCGTGGGAAGGTGGAAAGGCAGCTCCAGGCCAGAGCAAAGGCGGTGTCGGCAGCCAGGGGAAGGAAGGCCCATTCTTGCATGAATCTTTGTGCATCAGGCCTCTAGTCCTACCTAATAAAATAGTAATATGCAAATTGACCACACCTTTGCCACGCCCAAGCCACGCCCACCAGCCAAAGCCATGCCCACCAGCCAATCAGGGCAAGTATGCAAATTACCCAACAAAGATGGCGGTTAATTTGCATATGCTGAGGGAGGGAGGAGTGAAGACTGAAGACAACTTAGAAGGAAGAGGGAGGAAAAGCGGAAAGGAAGGTGGCTGCCAGAGGGAAAGCCCGGGCGGGGCGGAGCAGGCGGAGCGGGGTGGAGCGGGGCGGAGCAGGGGCGGCGGCAGCGGTAGCACACGCGGCCGCAGCGGCCGCTTGCAGGATTCTTCCTGCAAATGGGCTACTAGTTTGTTAATAAGATTATATAGGTTTCCAAGTGTAGATTTCCATGATACATCACCTGTACATTACATTGTGCGCCCACCACCCAAAGTCAAATCATCTTCTGTCACTGTATACTCCCTTCACCTTTCACCCCCACCCCCCACAACTACCTTCCCTCCGGCAATCACCACACTGTTGTCTGTGTCAAGGAGTTTCAGTTTTATATCCCATCTATGAGAGAAATCATATGGTCCTTAGCTTTTTCTGACTGACTCATTGGCCTAGCAAAATATTCTCAAAGTCCATCCACATTGTCACAAATGGCAGTATTTTATCTTTTATTATGGCTGGGTAGTAATCCAATGTATATATGTACCACATCTTTTCTATCCAATCAAAGGACACTTCAGTTGTTTCCATATCTTGGCCATTGTGAGTAGTGCTTCAATGAACATAGAGGTGCATATATCTTTGTGAAAGGGGTAGCTAACTAGCTTAATTAGGCAGGCTCAGGAAGTTTTAGGAATGAAAATGGTCCATGGGAATAAATACATAATGGAGAATTGAAGGTGCCAGGGAGTTTATCTTACTTGTACAGAGAATAAAGAGATGCCACAAGTAAATAGAAATATATCTGACCTGTGCAATTAAAACAGACATAAACCAAGGACAGAGGTATCTTGGGCCTGAGCCATTAAAGTGACCATAAGTTAGGCCAAAGTAGCCCTGACCTGAGTCAGGGAGGGCCATAAGATAAGGCTTTCTCTGCCAACACAGCTGGGAGAGCTGTAAGATCAATCATCAGTGACTCCAACCAACACAATAACGGGGAGAGAAGGTGGGGACACCACGTGGGCTTCGAGCTTTGAAAACTAACTCTGTGTAGCACAATGACCAATAAGAAGAAGTCAGATTCAGACAAAGAACTGCAGCCTATTTAATGCCCCAAGACAAAGAGAGCAGCGGTCACCCTTCTCAGGGGTCCCTCTGTCCGTCCAGGAGGGACAGAGTCTCAGGCTTAGAAGTTAGAATTAGTTTTTAGAGGTAGTGTCTGCTTGCAATAAAGTTTCTGTACTTTTTACCAATCACCTTTTGTCCATGGCTTCATTCTTCAAAACCATTGAGACAAGAATCCAGGAATTTAGGACATTTCAGTTCAATTTTTGCAGTTCATTTGGAAATAAATATTTTTGTGTTGTTTTTGTTTTTTTTGTTTTGTTTTTCTGTTTGTCTTTTAGTTTTTTGAGTAGATACACAGAAGAAGGATTGCCGGGTCAAATGGTAGCTCTATTTTTAGTTTTTTGAGAAATTGCCATTCTCTTTTTCCTAGTGGCTATCCACATTTACATTGCTACCAACACTTGCTATTATTTGTCTTGTTTATATTAGCCATGCTAACAGGTGTGAGGTGATATATCATTGTAGTTTCAATTTGCATTTCCCTAATAGCTAGTGAGTTTGAACATCTTTCCATATATTTGTTGGCCACTTGTATGTCTTTTTGGGAGAAGTGTCTGTTCAGGTCCTCTGCCCATTTTTTTTTTAATGGATTGTTTGTTTGTTTGTTGTTGAATTGTATGAGTTATTTATATATTTTGGATATTGACCCCTTGCCAAGCTGTTATTTGCAAATATCATCTCCCATTCATTGGTTGCCTTTTTGTTTTGTTGGTGGTTTATTTTGTTGTGCAGAAGCTTTTTAGTTTGATATAATCCCATTAATTTACTTTTGCCTTTACTCCCCTTGCCTTTGGGGTCAAATTCATAATATCCTCTATAAGACCTATGTCTATGAGTTTAGTACCTATTATTTCTTCTATGTAAAGTACTCTTTTAGAACTTATATTTAGGTCTTTGACTCATTTTGAATTAATTTTTGTATATGGGGAAAAGCAGAAATAAATGGAGTAACTGACAAGACAACAATTATAGTAGCAGACCTAAATACTCCATTGACAGCTCTAGATAGATCATCCAAACAGGAAATCAATAAAGAAATATCGGTCTTACATGACGCATTAGACAAAATGGACATAATTGACATTTACAGAGCCTTTTATCCCAGAGCATCAGATTATACATTCTTCTCCAGTGCACATGAAACTTTCTCAAGGATAAACCATATATTAGGTCACTAAACTAGCCTCAACAAATTTAAGAATGTTGAAAGTATACCAAGCATATTCTCTGATCACAATACTTTGAAATTAGAAATCAACTGCCATTCCTCAAGGGGTCCCAGATTGGAGAGGGTACAGGCTGGGCTGAGGGCCTCTAGTATTAAAATAAGGTACTATAGAATAAATTCTACTAGATAACAAAATATATACATGTGATAAAGATCCCATATTATGAATTAAATGTTTGTGTTCCCATAAAATTTGTATATTGAAACTCCCAATGTAACTGTATTTGAAGTTAGGAACTTTAAGAAAGAAATTAAGGTTAAGTGAGATCACAAGGATAAGATCTTTATTGGGTAGGGTTTGTATCCTTATAAGAAGAGACAGGAAGGAGAGCTAGCATGCTCTTGCCCACCCCCACCACTTCTGTCATGTGTATACATGCTAAGGAAGGGCTTTGTGAGAACACAGCGAGAAGATGTCCATCCACAAGCCACGCAGAGACCTCTCAGGATAAACTACATTACCTGGCACCTTGATCTTGGACTTCCCAGCCTCCAAAACTAAGATACATTAATTTATTGTTTAAACCACTGAGAATGTGGTATTTTGTTACAGCTACCTGAACAGACTTTTAAACCGCATAATAAAACATGTTTTGGTATTGGCTCCTGATTAATATTAAGACCCATGAAATAGAGTAGAAATCCTGATATAAAACCAAATTTCACGTGAAACACTTAAAAAAGTATCTATACTTGAACATCTACTATTTAGCTTATAGGTAAAACACATTGGTTTTGAATTTAGAGATCTCAGATAAAACTTACTTTCCATCAATTTTCTAATATAAAGTCTAGACAGTAAAGTGACCTAATAGCATAAACCCATCCTGGGTTGTAGGAAAAGAAATTAAGCCACTGGCCGGGAGTCCATGTTTCTCCAAATAACAGGGGAAAGTTATCGGACAAAGTTATTTTAGAGAAAGAAGGCTGATGTCTTTGTCTTATTTTTTTTTTGTAAATATATCTTGATCTTCCAATAAATAAACTCTGATATTTGCTAGGAGGAGAGTACTATCTATGGATTGGTCTTAGTAGAATGATGCTTTAGGATTACTTGTAGTAAACAAACCTAGAAACTATGGCTTTATGAGACATGACCCCCTGGAAAATGTCACACAAGCCCTGCAAACATCTGGGTCTAAAACAAAGGTTCTTCATAAGCCAAACTCCCCCTGTTGAGTAAGATGACTCCCAAGTTACAGTTAGTGACCTCGTGTGTCACACTAGACCAGGTGCAATGTATTTAATATATGACTAGCGTACCAAGGAACTTTGCAGGATGTGCCAGATCACTCACACCTTTGCATTTGCTTCTTGAATGGTTGTATCTTTCAGATTATTAGAATTTAATGCAGCAAAATGTCTCTGATTTGTGTAAGTCAGATCTGACAACTGAATTTTGTGTTAGTCTTCATTGCCATTGTGAATAGAAGTGCTTTATAGATTCATACATCATAATGGCTAGGACACTTTTAAGAAGAAAAGTTGGGAATAAAAAGAATGTAATGAGACTCTGACCACAGCATTCTACCTAACCATACTTTGTATGAGGAAAATGATGGGATAAATGCAGGTGGAAAATCTTATTTGTGGAATTTGGAGAAAATAGATCCAGTGGAACTGGCTAAATACAATTGTTATGCAGTATATGAATGAAGGAAAGATGGTAGAATTTCTATTTGTTGGTTATTACTAATAGCTCTACCCAGTCTAAAAATCTAAAATAAGAGTTGAAGACAGTGGATGAAAAATATGTATATGAAACTAGTTTTCTCTGTCACTAGAAAACTCTCGTAATCTTTTGGCTTAAGGAGCCTTATGGCTGTGGAGAGATGTGATACTCACAAAGTAACACAATTAAGGTAATCTATTATCTGTAAGAACCTGTAAGGAGAGTATTCTTTTAAGTAGCTGGATACTTTTATAGAACAATGCTGGCAGAAACCTGGTTAGTTATGCAGGCATATATTGTTATAATTAATATTCAGAAGACACATAGTAATTTTTGATTCTATCAAGTGGGATAGATTAGTTGAGTGGATAGATCCTCAACAGACAGCAAATTTGTATCGGTACGAGTTTTCAGGCCTATGCCAGCTAATGTGCAGCAGTAGATAAACTATTGTCACATGTACTCAGAGAAGCAACTGCCCTATCTTTTCCCACACACAAATGGAATCGTCCCTAAGTGGTTGGAATGTTAGCAATATAAGTGATTTTATACTGTCTTTCTAGTCATCATAGAGACAAACTTAATACCATTGACAGGAATGTTGATCAATCTGGTGATAGGGTGGGCTTCTCAATCTTGGATGCCTTGTAAAAGCTTGCTCTGGGGAGGCCAGGGGAATGAACATTCAGCAGGCAGGGGCTTAACTGTCTCAGTTACTGTACAGAGGAACTGCATAACGAGGGAAAAAAGCCCACACCTTGCAACAGAAAGGAAACATGAAGATGAAACTTGAAAAGACAGGTGAGGAAATGACATATTATTTGGGAGGATTTGTTTATTCGTCTTTTTAAAATGTAGTGACAAAAAAATACATATATGGACTTTTTCCATTAAGAGTTTGACAGCTAATCATCAGTTTGATTGGTGAAGGGACCACTCCCTTCTCACTCCCTACTCCTTAAACACCTTGGCAAATTCCCTCTCTATATCCTAGTCTGAAAGATTTCAAATCCAATTATGAGGATCATGATTTATAACAGATAATTCTCAAAGTAGGTGCTGAATTTATTGCTTCAATTAAAGCCATAGAATCCAAAAAAAAAAAAAGACTGAATGAAAGGTCAAGATCTTACCCGACTGCTGAGAGTGAAATAAAGGTGGAATATTAGGTTGAATTCAATGGTTTGAAGTAAGTGGCTTTTGGGTAGTAAACAAGAGAAGGAGCAACATAGCAAAGCTCACTCAAAAGTGGATTCTATTAAGTAAAATACTAAAGGGGACAGAATTCAAGGGGAGTTGACTGCCTTTAGGAGTACATTGATGAACTGGCCAAGGCCAAGGCTAGACTTATATATATGATCAGTGAAAGAAGTACTAGGCTGCTACTTTCAACATTTCATTTAAATAATCAAAGAATCTTAGGATAAAGTCAATAGCATTTATGTATTAGGAAAATAGGTCCAGAATGAAAATATTTGTGGGAATTTGAAGAAGTGGATAATACAGATCACAATCACCACCCATAACAAAAACATAGTTGCAGACCCAGAAATGATTCAAAGGCTAAATCAGATAATCAGACGCTTGGTTATATCCTGAAAGCTAGCTGCCTGATTGTAGATGTCTGGATAATTAGACTTTGCATCTGATGGACTAAGAGATGCCACAAACCCGTGCACCAAATCACCAAACTATGAGATCACTGTGCCAAGGAACTCTGCTTTGTAAAAACAGGAAGAGCATTACTCGAAAACAATTCTAAGTAAAACTTCCCAAGGGCAAGAGTCAAGGGGTTGTGTTAGACCTCCCCTCTAGCCTGGAGTAGGGGTTGACCTAAATCCCTTTCTACTCTAGCCTTTGCTTATCCCATAACAGAACCAGCCCTGTAGAAAGGAGTTTAAGGTCTTTAATAGCAAACTCTATCAATTTGGCCAACCTGGATGAATTTCTTTCCGAGCAACATACATTAAGGTGGATAACTCACAGCCACAATTTACAAAAATGAACAAGAAAAGACAGTATTATATGGAGGTACCAGGAGCCTTACTGCCCCCTAGAGCAGTGACCCTACTGAAAATGGAATGGGCCATTGAAATTCTTACTTAAAACAGGTTGCAAAAAGTACGGCTTTGTTAGTTAAATTAATGTGTGTTGAATTTGAATATTAAAGGCAGATTTCTAAAATCATGGTGGGAGAGAATGAAATTGCACAAATATATAACTTTACCTCCTCAAAGCAATTTTTTTTTCTTTTGTTTTCCTGATCTAGCAGTCCCAGACCTGAGATTAAATAAGTATTCCATTCCCAAGGAAGTTGATGCCCCAAATATCACATCAATAACATTATTTTTGACAATGTGCATTCCAGAGATACATACTTTAGGGTTGGGTCATAAAGTTACCTCATCCAGCCTCATTAAGGCTTATTGTGAATTCCCCCATTAGTAAGTGACAGAGGCAGATCTTTTTTGTTAAAGCTCATGCTATGTGCCCCAGAGCCCTTTCCAGTAAAAGTACTGTTATTATTAACTTGTACTAAATAAAACGCCTGCTGAACTGGAAAATTTGATTTAGAGAGAAGGTATAATGCATATAGTCAAAATTACCTTGTTTTCAGGGTGAATTATTATTTCCCAATGAAAGATTCAAATCATGATTGTCTTTTGGTTAACTGGCTTATCATACTGTAAAAAAATTTGGAGAAAATTTGGGGCCAGAGCTGTGTCCAATGCAAGAATTGAAGACAAAGAATGCCCCCAAATCTCCCAGCTTCATCTGACACTCTATATATACCTGCTTTTTAAAATATATTTTTATTGATTTCAGAGAGGAAGGGAGAGGGAGAGAGTCAAAGAATCCTCAACGATGAGAGAGAATTATTGATTGGCTGCCTCTTGCACACCCTACACTGGGGATCTGGCCTGCAACTCAGGCATATGCTCTGACCTGGAATTGAACAGTGACCTCCTGGTTCATATGTTGACACTCAGCCCCTAAGCCACCTCAGCAGGGCAATATGCACGCTTTTTCATGTTATTACTAAAGCTTGATCCTGGGTAAGAGCTCTGATTTGGATAAATCTGATTTGATAATCTTATTCTCTGTATTCACTCACATACACAAATCTATTTCTTCCTTTATATAAACTAGTTACTCTTCCACACACAAATTGGATTTTTCTTTGTTTTTGAAATTTAAATATTACAATCAGATTGTTAAAATTTTGGAGGCACATTTCATTCATATAGTCTTGCTTTTTGTTAGGCTTTTTGATTTATAAATCCAAGTTTAGTTTGCTTTTTTATTTGCTTCCATATCATAAATGAAGTTCTAAAAAAAGTTATTTTGCTTATTATAATCCTTTATTTCCTATTATAACATTTTCAATTTGCTCTAACTTTATTCTACTTCACTTATTTCAATTCACATTAAAATATCTTCCCTTTGAGAAAAGAATATAACCTTGACAATATTTGCAACTTCACTACTTTGATTTGTTACACCATTAAATTGATTACTCTCCCACTTCAGAATGTGTTTAATAAATTGGTCATATTTTTTTAAACTTTTGTGATATTTTCTGCTTTAACATTTTTCTCTTTTAATGAGTAGTTTTTTATATTTTTATAGTAAAAAATGATTAAAAATTCCTAAACATAATGCTTGCATTAATTCAATTATTAACCTACTCCTCAGACTTTTTTACTTAAAATAATTCTTTCATCTTGCTAATTATTTATTCCTTCAATAAAAATAATTCTTTCATCTTGCTATTTATTCCTTCAATAAAAATAATTCTTTCATCTTGCTAATTATTTATTCCTTCAATAAAATCTGCTTGATTATTATTTAACATTGAGATGAATTTTGTTAGTGATTTAATTTATGTACAAATTGTTCAGAACTAGGTAAGAGATAAAGAAAATGTTAAAATATAAGGTAGTTTAATTTTTCCAATTCATTGAATCAACTAAGAGGAGTAAATAGAGAATACTTTCCAGGGATGTCAGTTGCAGAACCATTGCTTTTATGATGAAGAACTATTTAAAGTTTTGGGTAGCTGTTAACAGTAAACTGGTACTATTTTCTCTTATTTATTCCTCTTTTTGTGGAAAAGATGAGACATGGTATTCTTGCTCTGTATGGCATCCAATATCAGTGGGTGCACTAACTTAACTCCCAATAGGTACTTCTACTACAGATATGTATTATACTCTTTATTTTCTATAAAATCAGTGTTTTCAATGATACTCTAAGAGGGGTTCCAGAATTAGATAGCATTACCCAAGTTCCCTAGAAGTAGGGTTAGTTGCCTAAATGCATTACTATATTCTAAATTCGCATCCTAAGAAAATTACTAACATCTTCACTGAAAACATAATTGCTTATTAAGGACCACACATTGTGTAAATGACTCTACATGCATTATTTCAGTCAGTTTTCACAACCTTATGAAATAATATAGCAGATAATTTATGGTTGCCTTCTTAGCAATAATGAACCTCTTTGTCTTCTAACCTCCGCCCCCCACCCCTTTTTTTTTTTTTAGAAACTGAACATCGTCCAGGAATGCTACTCCACTTCTGGTTCACAGTGTGAAGTCCTTTCTGTAGGTTAAGATAATCAGAATTGCCCACTTACCTGACAAAACTACATTATTCTAGGATGGGCATCTGACCTTATCTGATCCAATCATAGTAAATTTAGATCATCTTCTGGGAAGATAGGACATGTCCTAGGGACAAAATGCTAAGGTGTTTTAAGGACTAAAATTTACACAGTCATTTTTGTTAGTATAAAAAGTACATAAAAGTGCTTGTACTTTATTGAAGGCAAAACTCAGAGGAGCAAATAATAAAAGGACACAGAACTCTGATTGTCTTGTGAAATTTTGGATCAAAATGTGCCTTATTTAGTTTTTGTGAAAGATTATATTATTTATTTCAAAAAGGTAGGCCTTTGGTGTAAAAATTATTCATTTACATAACACCAACATACCTTTTCAAACATATTACCTGCTAGTCCCCAACACAAATTCCTCATTCCAGTCAAATAATCTTCTCATTGTCTTTCATAAGATCCCATTTCTCTATTTTCGCTCACTTAGCTCTCCATGCCTAAATGCAAATTCTTCAAAGCCAAACTCCTCTATAAAACCTCTATAAATTATACTTCCCCATAATATAGTAGTCCTCCTTTAAATTCCTATGGCATTTAATTACACGGTCATTCACTTAGCACCTGTGCACATTTCATCTTACATTAAAAGCTCTCTATATATACCTTTATCATTTAAATGTTAAGCTTTTTATTTCAGGAATCATGTTTTAATTTTCACTGATGTTATTAACCACTTGAACAGAGTTTCATATGTAAACACATATACAGATAAACCATTGAGATGGTTTCTAAAAATCTTCCTTACTTTCTGTTCACCATGGGTATAAGAAGTGACTATAGATTTATCCAAAGCAAAAAAGAAGTCAGATGGCAATACAATTAAAAACTTAAGTATACAAAATCGAGTGTTCATTTAACTATAAATAACTATAATATGGATACTAATAAGCCTGATAATTTTTATAGTAGTGCTTTTTATTTATTTATTTATTTATTTATTTATTTATTTATTTATTTATTTTCTTTATTGATTAAGGTATTAAATATGTGTCCTTATCCCTCCATCCCCCCCCCCACCCTCCCACTCATGCCCTCACCCCCCTGGTGTCTGTGTCCATTGGTTAGGCTTATATGCATATATACAAGTCTTTTGGTTGATCTCTCTCCCTTACCCCCAACCTCCCCTACCTTCCCTCTGAGGTTTGATGGTCTGATTGATGCTTCTCTGTCTCTGGATCTGTTTTTGTTCATCAGTTTATATTGTTCATTATATTCCACAAGTGAGTGAGATCATGTGATATTTATCTTTCTCTAACTGACTTATTTCGCTTAGCATAGGTAAGAGAGTCAAAGTGCAAGATAGGCCAATAGATCTTATTTACTTTTTATTTATTGATTTGAGAGAGAGAGAGAGATCGATTTGTTGTCCCACTTATTTATGCATTCGTTGGTTGTTTCCTATATGTGCCCGACCAGGGATCGAACCTGAAACCTTGGTATATCCAGGCAACACTCTATCCAAGTGAGTACATTTAGTTTTATCTTCAGCTTTTTGAAGTTAGAGTATCAATTTTTTTTTTTGGGGGGGGGGGGGTGGGAGGGACCAAAAACTTGAATTGAGTTTTATGTTTGTAACATTTATTAAATCAATAAATGTTACAAATAGATAAACTGAACATTGAGAAACTTAGTAACTTGCTCAAGTGTGCACACCAACAGGTGGTGAAATTGAATGTTGAATTCAGGTTGATTTCTTCATCCATTTGTTTCAATATTTTCAAATACCATGTTAGGTAGAAAGTACAGAGCTTAAAAATAATGCAAATTAATATAATGAGCTTATTTATTTATATCTTATTTAACTTCTATTTGCATGTACTTAAATTTGTACAGGGTAGCTTAGTGTAGCATCGCTTTCACTGATTAAGCCTTAATCAATTATTTTTGGAGTTCCCAGGGTTTCCTTGTAACTGTTGTAAAAAGTCTACTGAGCTACCTAGTTATCCAACTTTGTTTCTTTCCCCTTAAGCTATTTAACAACCCTGCCCTATCTCCTGCCATTTTATACCATTAAGTTTGGTAATTTTTATCCTACTTCCTGCATATTTTTGATGATTTTCCTTGTTTCTCTGCCAGCCTATTTGGTGTTCTATAGCAGAGATTGGGAAATGTCCCTTTACCATAGAAGAGTGTTTCTTGGAAACTTGTGTCTTATACATTTTCTCCCTTAAATGCAACACCTCTTCAAATGATGAGATAGAGTCCATTTCATTCATGTACACAATCTATGACCAATCACATGTTTTCTGCTCACTCCCATTTTAACCTAATGCATCAGAAATTTCTCTTCTTTCTCCAACAAAGGCCCACATACACTGACCTCTTAAGTACACATCAGATCATTTATAAGACACTATTTGCCCGGAGCACAAAATTTGTGCACTCGGGGTGGGGGGGAGGGTGGGTCCCTCAGCCTGGCCTGCACCCTCTCGCAGTCCGGGAGCCCTTACTCCTTACCGCCCGCCTGCTCACTGCTCCTTATGGCTCGGCTCACTGCTCTTTAGCGCTGCCACAGAGGTGGGAGAGGCTCCTGCCACCACCGCTGCACTTGCCAGCAGTGAGCTCAGCTTCTGACTGAGTGGCCCTCTCCCTGTGGGAGTGCATTGACCACCAGGGGACAGCTCCTGCATTGAGTGTCTGCCCCCTCGTGTTCAGTGCGCATCATAGCAACTGGTTGTTCTGCCATTCGGTCAATTTGCATATTAAGCTTTTATTATATAGGATGTGGACATCAGAGGGACTCATTTTGGGAATCTGCTTCAGTTGCATAATAAAAAAAAATAAACTATTATTGTGATGTGTATTCAAAAACATTGAAACGTTGGGTTGATTTGAAACAAACAATTCTCTAAAAGGCCTTTATAACAAAACACTAAAAGAATCAATAAATATGGGGGCAACTTTTTTTTGTAAATTTATGCTTTCAAAATGCCTCAGCAAAATTAAAATCCACTACATTTTATATTTGAATAAAGAAAGCTATTCAATAAGCAAAATGATGATCCCAAATTAATTAGATAAAAGTATATTATAGAGAAACTTTTCACCTTAGCAATAATGAATTTGGTTAACAGTAAAGGAATTGTGATAGTGTGTGCACTAACATGATATGTACTAATGTTAAGACCATAGAGTCTCTCAGAAATTACAATTTACGACAGAAAGGAGAGTAGACACTGAGAGTGCCCAGAATAGCCATGTGTTTTGAAAAGCAGCAGACCATAAAGTGAAGGCTGCAGAAAACAAAGGAGGCATATGGAAGGAGAGTATCCTCACCTATTCACCTGTAAATAAAGATTATGGTGAATAAATATGTAGTGTCCTTAGTGCACATAAAAATGAAGTAGAAATATTGAACATCTTTATGGTTTTATGCAACATAAACTTGGTTTTTCATTGTTAACCACTGACATATCTCTATCATTATAACTGTTTTCTCTCACTGTGCAGTAATAGGAATTAGTCAGAAACTAATGGGAGAATCATAAGATCAGTTTTCTAATTCTTGCATTAAAGAATAGTGATACAACTTATATGAATAATAATTGTGAGCCTTTGTGTCCTCATTTATTGATTTTTATTTAAATGTTTATACGTGCATGAACTGACTCAGACGCACTCCCTCTGAGCTTCAGCACAGGGGCAGCAGCTTGAAGTACACCACAGACATACGGGGAGGAACTGAATTGTTTGGCATCAGGGCTAGAGCTGGAGGGGAGCTTTCTCCCGGAGGGCAGTGCTGGCAGAAGCCATTGTTCCTTTGATGAGGTCTTCCCCCAGGGAGCCAGCAGCCGGGCTCCATCATATAAGGGGCTCCATCAACCTAGCTCACACTGTTTGGGTGGTCTGGTGATTCCTGATACTCTGCCCCACCCAACATTTGGGCCCACACAAGCTGTTTCCAATGGCTTTACCATAGGAATGGCCTGTTTTGACTGAGGCTTCAAATTTTCCTAAAATCTCTCAAGCAAGTAGCATCCGGCCTCAGTGAACCCTATACCTCTTGCTAAATGTGCCCAGGCCCGACATTAGTGGCTTGGCTTAGCCTGGGCACCTCCAAGCCCAGCACAAGTAGCAGTTATATGCATATTGCTTTGTAGCAATGAAGGCCTGAGGGGGGTGGACATGGGGTGAAGGGGTCAATGGGGGGAAAAAGGGGGGCATCTGTAATAGTTTCAACAATAAAGATAAATAAAAAATAAACAAATAAAAATAATAAAAACTGGAGAACAATAACAAAAAGAATAGTGATATAACTTACATGAAAAGTAATTGTAAGCCTTTGTTTCCTCAACTATTGATTTTAATTTATATGGTTATATAATTCCTACATTGCCTACTTTATGTCTAATTTTTAAAAATAAAATACAATAATTCATGTGAAATGCTTTTTAAATCACAGGGTGCTTTGTTTGTAGATAATTCTGTATCAATATACTAAAATCACTTCAATTGAGATTGCAGACATCTTAGCCATAATGATCTGCTGAAGAATTTTGGGTAAGTGGCCAAGAGTTATTATTAATGCTAGTTTTACATCTGTACAAATTGTCATCAACTTCACAATGTAATATGAACAGGATTTCAGTGACAGCTAGAGACCAAGGGCATGGAGAATTCTGCAGAAATACTATTATAGTTATAAGTTAGGCCAACTCCTCAACCCAATAGGAAAATAAGAAATGTTTATGTAATATTTGATTAGTCAAAACATATTCAAATGTAGTTAAATGTACTTTTTACACAATTATTTGGCCATGTTTATTATTATATTTATATGTTCATTAAAATAATATGCACTACCTAGCAGTCATTAATTCACTTATTTAACAGAAAGAACAACACAAAACTAGAGATAGAAATTGAAATCAGTAATGCACAGGTCCGGTGTTTTGTGCTTGGACTCAGTGTTGTAAAATAGCTAATATAGCTTCTCCCTCACATAATTTACATTTCCATCCACTAAAAGGTATTTTTGTGATATCACAACGATATGTTACTTTCATTGTTACCTAGACCCCCATCACCAACATGGGTTTTATTGGTACAAGATTTGCTGTTCTAAGTAATAAATCACTTAATCTTTGAGACACACATGGGCTCAAAAACCAATGGATTTCTAAGTTTTATAATGGGAGTTTTATAAAGATTAGGCACCAGCTCATTTTATTACAAATAAGTCTTGAATGCAATATTCAGATTTCTGTAACTCTTGCTGGCTGTGCTAACTGGTTGCATCAGTTTTCTGCTTGAATAGTTAAAGATATTCTAAACTTCTTTGGAAGCTTGGAAAAAACCTAATGAGTGAGTTTATTTTTATTTCATTGGCCTGTTTGTGAATATCCAATTTCACTGTATTATTTTCTAACCATTGTGTATTTCCCAAATATTGGCAGTTTAAATAGGATTGCAAGAGCCAAATTCTTTCTCAAATAGGAAAAACTTCATTTGGTGTGTGTGTGTGTGTGTGTGTGTGTGTCTGTTGTTTTTGTTGTTGTTGTTGTTGTTGTTGTTGTTGTTATTTTCCTGAATCTTCATACATTTTCAAGAAAATTATTAAAAGAGCAGTTTCCCCATACTCTGTGAGTTAGTGGGAAATAATACTTTAAGCATAGTGTCTTTCTTTAGTTCATAGGTAGACTTTGAGAATCCATGGAATTGTGGGAATTTCTGTATTTTATATAAGTGGAGCATCATTCCCTTAGACTTTTAGCCCAATCAACCTTTTAAGTGTCATCTCCCATGACAGGGATATTAATAAATAGGGTCCTTTGGACCCTTGAATTCTGACTCACACTTTCTTCTTGATTTTCACGGGTCTCAGTGTTAATGATAAATACAAGATCCATCAGGTATCCACAGTTAAAGTACTTACGTGAAGCTATCACTTCTGGAAGCAGCCAGCCTTCCCTAGCAGATGGATGAGATAGTCTGTCATAAGATGACTGATTTGAATAAGTAGGGAATATGGTATATGAAGCATTTAACTTAGGTTAATAATTAATTATACTGGAAGTTCACTTTATAAAATTCTAACGGCAATGCATGGTCCTAAAGATTTAAAGACTACAATTATAAATCTGATGATTTTCCCTTTTACTATGATGTTATGTGGGTATTCATGAACTTTGCTAACAAGGGACACATAATGTGATTCTGTTTTGTGGAATTACTGCACCATGTGTGTATTATCCTGGTTTCACTCTGCAGTTTTCAAATGTGGGCTGTGTAGCCTGAACAGGTGCAAAGTGATGAGCTCTTTCAGCAGCTCTCCCTCACACATTGTGGGGCTGGTTGAGAACCATTAGATGGATATGGTCCTACCTTGCCAAGAGGAAATCTCCCCAAATAGGAACAGATGTTAATATGGGCACACTGTTCTGTAACAGTAAAACTTATATTTAAACATTTATAGGAACTCTTTTTCCCCCAAAAATGCTTCAACACTCTATTTCACGCAAAAGTCACTTTGCTGCAGAATTTCTGTCATTTCAAGGTAACCAATAAACTGTTACATAATAGAGAATGATAATAGTTTAGAAAATAATATCTTTGAATTATTGAATGTGGCTCTCAAAGGCTTATTCAGGTAGGTTTTAAAAACTGGTTTAAAAGTTATACTGTAATAAAAATTACATGAAATACATATAAACAGCATAAGGGGGAAGTAGGTTTACAGTTGTGAGTATGCAAAACCGCTTTTCTTATATTTTTATTTATTCATTATTATAATGTTTTCTATATGCACACATATCTAATCTCTAAAATAGCCTTTATACAAAACTGATCATCAAGATTATTCATACTTTCAAGTTGACTTCCAATTAATTTTAACTCTTTAATAATTTCCACTGCTACAACCTTTTTTATTTATTTAAATGTACTGTGGAAAGTGTATTTCAAAGCTTTTTTTTAGTCAAATATAACTCAAATAAATTATTTTCAGGCATGATGTTAATATTGATTTGTCACTAGATTTCACTAGCTTTGGAATACTTCTTAGTTGTTTGAGATGATTCTTTCCCTTTAATAACTAAATTTATTAATATTAATAGTGATCAATATATATTAATAGTGATCACACACACACACACACACACACACACACACACACACACACAGTGGCCAGATTATTATGACCACCTGACATTTGTAGGCAAACTAACCATACACTGCATCGGATGGAATATGGAAGCTGAAGGCCTGTTCGAACACCTTTGCTGTCTGCAGTTACCAAGATAAAATGTCTCCAATTCACACAGGAACACAAGGATTGGACAGTTGAGCATTGGAAAAAAGTCATGTGGTCTGATGAATCACATTTCCAGTTGCATCATGCAGATGGCAGAGTGAGAATTTCGTGGAAACAGCATGAAAGCATGCACCCCACATGTATGAGTACAACCCTTCAAGCTGGTGGGAGCAGCGTTATGGTTTGGGGCATGTTTTCCTGGCATAATTTGTGCCCTTTAATTTGTGTGGAACAACGTCTGAATAGCACAACATACCTAAGTATCGTTGCTGATCAAGTTCATCCCGTCATGTTGATGGCGTATCCCAATGGAGATGGCTTCTTCCAACAAGACAATGTTCCATGCCATGGTGCTCGTATTGTGCAGGAGTGGTTTCAAGAACATGAGGGAGACTTTACCTTGCTTAGGTGGCCCCCACAATCACCAGGTCTCAATCCAATTGAGCATTTGTGGGACGAAGTTAAAAGAGCCATCAGGCAGCTGGTTCCACAACCATCAAATCTCACAGAACTGGATAGTGCTATTCATCAGGCATGGTGTCAGATTCCTCGCATCACCTTTCAACATCTCGTGGAGTCAATGCCAAGAAGAATCGCCGCAGTATTGAAGGCAAAGGTGGCCCAAGGAAGTACTGATGGGGTGGCCACTCAGTGTGCATGTATATTTTAGAGAGGAAGTGAGAGGGATATATATATATATATATGTATATATATATATATATATACATATATATATATATCCCTCTCACTTCCTCTCTAAAATCAATAAAAATATATATATTTTTAAAAAGCCCTAGCCAGTTTGTGGACTGAAGGGTCCCGGGTTTGATTCTGGACAAGGGCATGTACCTTGGTTTCAGCTCCTCCCCAGCTCAGGTCCTGGTCAAAGCACATGCAAGAGGCAAACAATTGATGTGTTTCTCTCACATCGATATTTCTCTCTATTTTTCTCTCTTCCATCCTCTCTAAAAAAATATTTAAAAAATAGATTATTAGAACCTAATAATATTGAGGTGAGATCATTTCAAGTGCAAATTTAAATTTACTTGGGGAATATTGATGAAGTAGTGAACTTTAATGTGTTAAAAAATAACTATAGTCAGCTGACTTTTTTTTTTTACTCCTCACTGCAGAATCAGAAGGATGCAGTTCTGACCATTCACTGTGGAAAAAATTCCATGAAAGAATGAAAAATAATTTGGACTAAAGTCTTTACTCCTACTATTAAGAGGGCTGGTTCCTTGGGAGGGAAAATTAGAAGGTAGACATACCCCTGATAGGAAGATGAGATATAAATTGACTATATTTTATTATTAGGAAATGAGATAATGTGACAGACAGTTTTTTTTTAATCTCTTTAATGTAAAGAGTTTCAATTTATAAAATACTGAATAATGAGTTTTTCAATTCAATGACAAAGAACATCCAGCAATTTGACAAGAGTTAATTGATGAAGTTAATCCAAATGGTATTCAACACCAGGTAAACAGGTATAATGTATTGAAACTACATTTAAAGTTTTATCATAGAAAATAATATAAAGAGAAGAAAGAGTTAATTAACCTGTTTCTATTGAGAATCTTTGGCACTGATTTTTTTTTTAAATGGAAACAAAATTTAACACTTTTACCAAATTAATAGCTTAACAAACATTCATTTATTTTCTAAAAAGTGACCAATTATAGTTAATGAGTGGCTTACTTTTATCTTAATCCCCTAATATTGTAGGTTTTAGAGGGAAACATTTAACTACTACACCCTGCTTAACCCCTTACTATGTAATTACTTGGTGTTGTCCCTTAGAAGAACAACTTAATTCAGCCTTCCATTTCCTCATTAAAACAGGCAGTAATTCTCTTTTTGCTTTTGGAGTCAGGGAACTTTTCAGATATATTTAGAAGATTCCGAAAGTGTTTCAGAAAGTGTAAACAAGACTGTTAAATTAGGAGAGAAATGCATGAGAAATTTAACATGGTCACAATTTACTATAGAATTTCTCTGAAGAAGAGAATTTCAAGATCACCAGTCACCTAACTTGCAAATTAATTTACTGCTAAACACTGTTGTTGAAAATATCCTCTCTGGTTTCTAACAAGGAGTGTCTTTGAAAGAAAATTCTCTACATTTTCAAAGCAGTGTAAAGGGGACAAAATGAATTCAAATTAAAAAAAAATTTTTTCATCAATTTTTAAAAAAAATATATTTTTTATTCACTTCAGAGGAGAAGAGAGAAAAACATCAATATTGAGCAAGAATCATTGATTAGCTGCCTCTTGCACGCCCCACACTGGGGATTGAGCCTGCAACCCAGGCATATGCCTTGACCAAGAATCTAACATGACCTCCTGGTTCATAGGTCAATGCTCAACCACTGAGCCACATTAGCCGGACCATCAAATTTATAATGATGTAACTATATCTTTACTGAAGGTATACTTTTTTCTGTTATATTATTTAGTTGAATTTTCCTGAACTATTTCAAGAGGTTCATCAGGAAAAAGTGAATCAGGAAAAGAAAGTTTTCAAACTTTGCCAATCAATGCTCCCTCCTCTATTGCTACAGGAGAGAATGTTTCTTTATAGCATGGGAATTGGTGTATCAACCACTCCTCTGATAAAAGAATCCAAACTGGGAAGTAAAGCTTGTGCAGCAACTGAGTTTCTCTGTTGTCTTCTCAAACTATCTCGAGGGCCACCATCAACAAAAGACACAGTCCTTGATTTACAGGTGGAGCACTGCATTTATTTTTGTGAATGTGGTTTTGCAGGAACTTTTAGAGCTTTCTGAAAATTGAGCTGTTTAGGTCACCTTGGGTAAACTCCTTGCTTTCTCTATTGACCTTCACTACCCCTTGAACCCTATTCTATTTTCATTCTGGAAATAGCAGTTTCCTTTTTGGGTGGGATCCTCTGCTTCCCAGAGTTATTATTTATCCCTAGACTAGATCCTGCCTGTCTCCCAGGTCTTCCCCACCATGGCCTGAAACCCACTGGAACCGGACCTTGGAACTTGGGGCTCCAGTGGCCCATCACTCCTCCTGTTCTACAGTGGCCCCATCTAAAATGAGTGTCCAGCCACAATTTAGAAATCCTCACTTTTTGCGTTGACTATTCCCACGCTAAGGAGACACGACAATCAGCAGTAGACACAGCAGAGAGCAACAAGGCTCAAGTACGAGCTCGCCCTCCAAAGTAATTCTCTCCAATGCAGCTCTCCCTGTGGTTTACAGACAACAGTCATCCAAGAGCAGTCCCCCAAGAAGTTATCCAAGAGTCCAAGGTCACGGCCACACGCTTCTGTTTACAGTACCAATGTTTTATAAGGTTTAAAGATTCTTTTGATGGTGGAACGCAAGACAAGATACTCAGGTAGATGAGAGGCAGAACTCTGTTATTTACAGCTCCGAGCAGAGAAGGCTGCCAGGCAGGGCACGCAAGTGAGTAATCCAGGTGGCATAGTAACTGTGAGTGTGAGCTTAAGGGACAGTTTATGTATATTGCAGATACAAAAATGACTGTAAGAGAAAAGGTAAAAAGAAGTAGAAGGCCTAATTTCACCAGTAGATAGTCTATACATATAAAAAATTACAACACTTTTAACAAATTGTATTGCTCCATTGGTAGAGAGGTTATTTGACAGAGAATTCTAAGAGGTTTAAATAAAGGATTGATCAAGAGAAATTAAGATAGTTTTGTGGTGCTTGTTTGTTTCTTTTTTTATCTGAAATTCATGGTTTAATGAAATGTCTCAAGTTCCCGAAAGTCACTAAATAATTTGCTAAATTGGCTAAATAAATCTTGGTTTCAGTGATGGCCTGTAGTTAATGAGATTGAAATTCTAATATATCACTTATACTATGATGCAATTAGTACAACGGTTTAGGTTGATGGGAACGTTAAAATGGATCTATTATATGCAGTCTGGTTGGCCATCATTTATTCACATGACATGGGGGAGCAAGCCTGAAAAAATTCACCCTTTACCAAGGAATGGAGAAATGCTTTGATGAGAGGACCCCTACAATCCTTGAAAGGGCCCATGGTGAATGAATTCTGTAAGGTAGAGATGATGGTGGGAGAGGCTACAATGGAATTGGCTTGATTGATAAGAATGGGAATAATGGGATTGTTTATAGGTTGATGCCAGTGTTAGTATTTAACTCTTAGAGACCTAATGGGAACAATTGAGGCATAAACCACATAGTGTGAGCTACTTATTTATTGATTGATTGATCTTCAGGGATTTAGGATGTTGGGTAATTTTGTTTTACTGGGGATTTAGAAAAGGATGAGATTATCAAACTAATATGGTGTGTATTGACATATATAAGAAGAAAAACAATAGATCCAGGAGAGAGAAACCTTATTGGAAACATCATAGTGCAGATCTGTGGACTCTTAAAGTCTTTCAAAAATGAAGCCAGTTTATAGACCGTTAGCCTTTTGATTAGAGAAAGCCAGAATTCCCCTGAGGAGGAACCTTGAAACACAGTAACAGAAATGTATTTTGAATTTTCCTTTAAACCTTCTCAGGAGGAAGGGAAACACCAAATCTTATAAGGAATATTTTCTCCTGGCTTTGAACTGTTTCTTTAAACTAATGATGAAGTGAGGCCTTAGGGAGGTCAAGTGATTAATAGAGCCTCAATCCAGCTCACCTCTACTGCATGTGGTAGTTATTTCTATCAACTCAAAATACACAGAAGGTACAGACATAAATAACTGTCTAAATTCCCACATTGGTTCTCCAATCCACGGAAGGAGGTCTGTTATGGTAGAAGAGCCATGTAGAAACCACTGGAATTGCACCTGCCCAAACCTAAGTTGCTAGAAAGCAAAACAAAACAACAATATCACACCCCCTATAGGAATTGCAAAGATCAGTGCCACCATCAATGACTTGAAATATGCAAGAGTGCTAATTCCTACAGCATCCCTATTTAATATGCCTATTTGGATAGTGTAAAGCCAGATGTATCAAAGAGAATGACAGTCGATTATCACCCACCTAATTAGGCAGTGAATCCAATCACAGCTGCATTCCCAGATATGGTATTTCCCCTGGAGAAAATTAACACAGAACCTGACACCTGGAATGCAGCTATTGAAATAGAAATGCATTTGCCCCCATTTCTGCCAGCAAAGGAAAACATTAGCAGTTTGCTGTCACATAATAAATACAAGAGTATACCCTTCCTGTCTTGTTCCAGGGCTATGTCAACTCCCCAGCTCTGTCATAAAATAGGCTGAAGATACGTGTTGTCTGGGATACTGCAAAGAACACAACACTTGTCCATTATACTCCTGCTTGTATGATTATTCCCAAACAGGACACAGCATCCTAGATCCTCAGTAAAACACAGAGTGCTAAAAGGTGACAAATTAACCTCTCAGTGATCAGGGACAAACAACAGTGAGAGATTAGGGGCTTTAAAGCACAGGATCTGTGAATAACGCCATGCCATACCCCTTTCTGTTGACAAAATATTCCCCATTTGCAGTATTGTCTCTCTCATACTGGACTTTGATGTGAATATGTTGCCTTACATAACAACAACAACAAAAAAGTAACTTTACAGGTGTGATTAAGTTAAGGATTTTGAGGTAGAAATGTTTTACTGGATTATTTAGGTAGACTCAGTATAAGTATAAGGTTCTATTAAGAGGAAAACAAGAATTTCAATACCATGAAAAAGAGATGACAGAAGTAGAGATTTGGAGAGGGAGGGAGGGAGGAGAGAGAGAGAAAGAGTGAGATAGATAGAGAAAGAGAGAGGGAGAGAGGGGGAGAGAGAGAGAGAGAGAGAGAGAGAGAGAGAGAGAGAGAGAGAGAGAAGAGGACGATTGGAAGGTGCTACACTGCTGACATTGAAGATGAAGGATACTGCCATGAGCCACGGAATGCAGGTGCCCTCTAAAGACTAAGAAAGGCAAGAAAACAGTTTCAGATAATTACCTAAAACCTCCAGAAAGAATGCAGCCCTGTAGAAACCTTGATTTTTGGAATTCTGACAACCAGAATTGTAAGAAAACTGTATTATTTAAACTACTCAGTTTGTGGTAGTTGTTCTAGTGGCAAAAGGACATTAATACATTGGTTATTAATAGGAAATTAATAAAATGATTAACACAATGTCATCATTCAATTTCAATTGCTCATTATGCACAGATTGTTATCTGAGTCATCCTATCTAATAAAAGGGTAATATGCAAATTAACCATCACTCCATCACAAAGATGGCAGTGCCCATAGCCACAAGATGGCGATGCCCAGTCCTCTCAGCCCTGCTGGAGTCCCCCAGTCCCGGGGTGGGGTGGGGGGCAGCCGCTGAGAGCAGGCAGCGTGAGCGGCCTGGAGGAACACTTGCTTCATCGCCGTGGCGATGAGGCAAGCGTTCCGTGCCTGGCCATAGATGGGGCGCAGAATGCTTGTGTGGTTGCCCTGGCAACGAGGCAAGTGTTCTGCGCCCAGTCACAGATGAACCTCGGCCATGGAAAGCCTCTGGGCAGCGGACGCAGAGCGGCCAGGCCCCGCAGAGAGCTACTGGCTCATGGATTCGTGTGCAGGGCTACTAGTAAAATAAATAAATGCCTATGTACAAATACATCAATTTATACATACATAAATATTTTCATAAATTAAAACATAGATATGCACAACAGTATTAAATTACATGTTAGAAAAGGTATTTAAGAGACTAGGCCTGAGTAGGTCCTGAAAACTAATAAACAAACAAACAAACAACACCAACAAACAAACAAAAACCTACTTGAGCAGATGTCAGATTCCTGCCTTAGATCTCCTTTTGCTTTTCATTTTTCCTCCAAGCTCCCATCTGTAGCCTCTATTCAAAATTAAAGCAGAGAACAGCATGAGCCTTATTGTGCAATTATACCTGCACATTCTGCTTTAAGAAAGGAGTGACTTCTTCCTTATAGTCCCACTTTAATAGACGATGGAGAAGTGAAATGATCCTGTGGACAAAACTTTGAGTAGTCCAGCTGGTTGTTCAGTCTATGAAAGGAAAGAATGCCTGATGTAGAGCTCTACAGAATGCCACAGGCCATGGCTAGTGCTTTCACTCAGTGACCAGTGGCTCTAAAGACAAACAAATTAATATTGGAGCATGGTACAGAAAGTTTGGGGGAAAGGTGTATGAATGCATAGGCATGGAGTGTGGAGATATTTACACTGCATGTAAATGAATACCAGAGAGCATTTACCGCAAAGAAAGCATGCCATTATCAAAAGGATAAGATGACTAGCACTGCAAATATTAGCTTCTCCTTCCAGACCCCACAGTGCTCACTCAGTGGCCTCATGTATAAAGCTGTAATGGAAACACACATAGGAGAAAGGCATGAGCTTACCACCACAGACTTCTCATCAAAGCGAATCTGGTAGTACCACAGTTGAGTGTACATCATGCTTATAGCAGAAGTCAATGCCAAACCTATGAGCTAGTCCATTTACATAGAAAAAACAGCTGACTATTTGCTGAAAATTAGATTCCATATTTCCTTTTAGAAGGAAAATGGGGGGTGGGGGTGGGGAGGAGGGATTTGATTCCAAAGCAGTTGCTTTATTTATTTCTGTGGTTCACACAGGTATTTCCCATGATCCCTACATTTACAAATAATGTAGTGTGGCAATGGATTAACACTCACAGAACTAACTGCCTCATATGTTTCTTGATCCAGAAAAACTGGTTTAGTGGAAAGAAGGAATACTCTGCTGAAGTCTGAGTTAGAAGGCCTGCAAGTTAGGATTTCATTTCATAGGATATGACCACTATCATAAACCAGCAATTGATATAAGTCCTCTCTTCCATAATTAGAATACATAATTCTGGGAACCAAGGAATGGAATTGATAACCAATTATATGAATACCTAAAAGATCACTTGGAGAATGTTGATTTGTTTTCAACCTCACAACTTTAGGCGTGGTTAACCTGGAGGTCTTTGAACCCAATAAATGAATGCTTTCACTGGGGGAAAAACTCAGAATTCTATTGAATTAAAAATATGTAATTGTCACCCAGCCAGCATGGGTTTCTCATGTTGTCGAATGAACATAAAGAGGAGAATATTGGCTAGTCAGGGAGATTATTCCAGTCACCAGAAGAAAACTGGTTTCTGATATACTGGAATATTTCAGATCAGTGCCTGGAACCCTGTGTATACACGGGGAGTCCCTCTTACTGCTATCTTACTTAATAACTCTGGTTAATAGAAACCTGAGGTAAACTCAAATAGAAAATAATTCCAACAGAGAAGTTTAGGCTCACCCCATTGGTTAAAAAGTCCATCAAGCTGGTTGACTACTTGAAAGAAAAGCATCAAGCTGGTTGACTACTTGAAAGATAGAAAAGTAATTGAGTGCTAGAAATATACTAGTAAAGACACTGTTACAAATGGTGTTCTGATGGTCTAAGGAAGTGAAGACTGTACTATATTACGGGCTGGTTTTTCCCAGCACCTTAAGCTCACTGCTTTATATGGAGAACACTAATGATGTTTAATATATTCAGTTTCAGGTGAAAGTTGAACTTAGTTGACATCAGTGAAGGCTGATGTGGCAGCTGCTGGACTTCATGTTCTCCTGTGTTGTGAAAATTAAGTTTTCACCAGAGTAAAATAGAAAGAATGCTGAGGGGTAATGCAATAGACTGTTTTGGAAATGCTCCCTTTGTGTTTCTCAATTAACTCTCCATTTTCTTCATCTGCTGTCTGCTCTGGGAGGCTGACCTGTATGGACTACATGGGATCCATTGCTCTCTATGATTAGATGATTAGAACAAATGGAAATACCAGGAGATTTGAGAGACAGCAGGAATCGTGAGGCTGAGGCTATCGTATTCATTCTCCTGGCTCACTACATTGGTGGTTGCCTAGGCCTCCTCTAATGCGACATAAAAACCCCAGCTTCTGAAAAGGCCGCTCTCTCTTAAGGCTGCCTGTCCTGGTTTCCAGTGACCTTGCTCTCTTACTGTCCTTCCAGGGCTGTGGGTAATTACAGCACCCTGGGGCCCTGCACTTCCCCTTTTGATTTCCCTATACATTTGCCATATAATAGTCCTTTTATTAAAATTTTCTCAAAGTTCTCTAGTTTGAGTTAGCTCCTTTTTATTCTAGAATGCTGACTGATAAATATTTCTGTACCATATGTCACACATGTGTTAATGTATCTGGATGCAAAAGGGGAATGACTTTTAAATTATACTTGCTTTTCCCTTGATAAAATGTCTGCATTTAAAAGGTGTTAGCATTTTCTCTCTGCAATGCAAAAAGGCACCGAGAATTATAAATACTTGGGCGAAGCTCAACCAAGTGATTATCTTGCTATATACAAACTGAGTAAAATGGTCAACTTACTTGAGAAAATCTTAGTTGTGAAGGGGTAAGATGGAAATACTTTGAAAATAGATGTTTAGCATAATTTTAAGAGAGAGGAATATTTTAAATAATTTATAAGTTGTGTTATATTTGAGTAAACAGTTATTTTTTTAAAATGCCATTTTAACTTACTGATGTCATATGGCCCAGAGACTCACTCACAGTGCATCTCCCAACTTTGGCACTCTTGAAGCTATGAACCAGAAAGTACCCCTAAGGGGACTAACAGCTTATATTTCATGAAAATATCTAATATTATATACCATATAATTACTTTTTTTTTTGCTTGCTATAAATTTGAACTGAGAAAAAGAGTAACTTGTACTGGTTGAGTAATAAGCTGGGTTCAATTTATGTATTTCTGAAGCTTGAAAACATTTTAATAAGATTCCAAAAAAAATGATTTGGGAAAACTTGGACAGGTAATCAGAAAATTCAAGGTAGTTAGTAGTTTCTACTAATATAAAGCTAGGAGGTAATTAAAATATATATATATTTAAAACTACACTATGATGAAAGATGTCCAATCAGCACAAGAGACAGAAATATCAGATGACAGAAGTTTAAAATGAGCTGAAGGTGTGCACAAATATGACAAAGGAGCATCTAAGTACTATGAAGAGCCTTTACAGAAGACTTACTGAAATGCAGACTGATGATGAGTTTTGGAGAAACATTAGAGTTAAGTTAGTTTGTTTGTTTGTTTTAATTACAGGAAAAGGTAATCTATTTTTCAAACAACGTTGAGGAGACAGAAAAAGCTAAGCAGATAAGGTCAGGACCCTGGGAAGGGAAAGTAAAATCCAAGAACCCGACTAGGTGGAGTTACTAAAATACCCCAACTGAGCAGGGAAGGAAGGGTGCGCGTGAACTTTAAAATGTATGGATACCACTAAGACAGGCAGCTTGCAGATAACCAACATCCCAAGGATGTTGCTAAGGCACAATTACTTGAAAAGACCAATCAGGAGCTAGCAAGGCTGCCTCCACCCCCTAAATTAAAGGGTGCATACTTCCCTCTCACCCTCTCTCTCCTCCCAGGCACACAGTGGGTTCCTGACAGGCATTTCTGTGGCGGGGGAGCGCATCCCTGCACCCACAGGCTGATGACCATGTGCACGACGTGACTTGAATTAGTTTGGATACTAAACTACTCCCGACTGTAACGTGGAAAGGAAGCTCTGGACACTGGCCTGCTCCTGGAACCCCAGCTGCTCCTTTTCCAGGTCTGGCTTCTCCCAATGAACTTTGGTTTCATTAACCATTTTTTGTCTCTGACTTCATTCTTTGATTTTGTGAGACAAAAACTCACCCACATGTTTGTTTTTGATGTGATGTATTTAGATGCTGGTGTTAAAGTGTCCAACATTCAGAGAAGATAAGGAATTCTGTAGTAAGACTGGAAAAAGAAGGGTCTGTGTGTGGAGTAAAGGTGGGCTTACAAAAGGAAACTTAAACAGATATAAGGTCATGGAAGTGTTGTGGTTTTAAGACAAGGAGTGAGAATCCTATTGAAATCATGGGGGCCACACAATAAATTTAATAATAATTTGTAATCAACTCAAAATTTTAGAATACCAGAAGACTAGCGATTTCACTACTGGCCACACACTCTAGAAGAAATTATAATTCCTAAAATTATGTGTTTTAATTTAATACTTCCCCTTTGGAAAGATAAAATTAATCCAAGAATGTACATATCACTGAAAGAACTAGAGGAAAAACCAGTGGAAGATGGTACATGGCTAGATTGCTTGGAATCTGAGGGCCAAATCACAAAGGTACTCAAAGTATCCTAATGCTTAGATTATTTTTTAGGCTTCTTCTTAGAAATCTTGAATCCACATTTTTATCTTTCAAGGACATTAAAGTATTGGATACCCTGTTTAAAATTGTATCACTTAAGCTGCATCTATTACTTCAGCTTCCCCACATCTTTCCAAGTGGCTGAACAGCCTGGGTGTAAACGTTTTCATCAAGGGAAAGCTGCAAGCATAGTATGTCTTATCCCTCTGCAGCTGTCTCTTCTTCAGAAACTTGTGTCTTCATGTTCTAGCTCTTTGGTACTTCTACACTATAAATAGTGTTTATTCAGTTCAAGGAGTCTGACACAGTTCTAGTCTCTGATTTAGTTTGGCTTCTATGCCCATAGTGAAAATCAGATTTCCTAGAGAGAAAATATTGTTTTGTATGCAGGTTTCAAATGAGCATGCTTTTCTTTTTCTCTGAAAGTTTGTCCCTCTTGTTCTGGTTACCTTGATTGTTCTCTATACCTATAAACAATGGTTTCTATTGTTTGTTACTTTATTCACCTTTTATAACTATTCTTAGCCAAGATTAGCTTGATACAAAGCTGTTTCATGATAGTCTGTAGCAGAATCTTAGAACGGGTGTTTTAAATGGGACAGCGATGGCAATGGACTGAATATACAATGAATGCCCATGTAATAAATAATTTAGAATGGAATATTTTTGGTTAACCTTTGCTTCTTATGAGTGTATTTTATTCCTCTAAATTAAATTCTCAAAAATTTATCAGAATTATTATTATTTAGGGATAAACCTTGTTGAAAAATCTGTGGCACATTTGGGTCAATGTTAATTTTTTTTTGGTACTTTAGCATCTGTCAATAAGTTATTTAAAATACATAAATGATATTTGAGTAACTGAATCTTTGAAAGTAAGAGGGAAATTTGAAAGGACATCTTATTTTATTTTTTAAAATATATTTTTATTTATTTCAGAGAGGAAGGGAGAGAGAGAGAGAGAAACATCAATGATGAGAGAAAAATCATTGATTGGCTACCTCCTGCACGCCACTACTAGGGATTGAGCCCACAACCTGGGCATGCGCCCTTGATTAGAATCGAACCCCAGACTTTTCAGACTGCAGGTGACACTTCATCCACTGAGCCAAACCAGCTAGGGCTTGAAAGGACATTTTAAAGAGCAAAAGCCACCTTAGCCAGTTTGGTTCAGTGGATAGAGCATTGGCCTGAGGACTGAAGGGTCCCGGGTTCGATTCCAGCCAAGGGCACATGTCCATGTTGCAGGCTCAATCCCCAGTAGGGGGCGTGCAGGAGGCAGCCGATCAATGATTCTCTCTCATCATTGATGTTTCTATCTCTCTCTCACTTTCCCTTCCTCTCTGAAATTAATAAAAATATTTTTTAAAAAATAAAATATAAATAAAGGGCAAAATCCAAGTAATGGTAGAATGATATTTATTGTAATAAAAGTCAAGTAAATTTGTAGGATCATTGTATAGATTAATTTCAATTATGTGTCTATTTCATATGTTATAATGATCATTTTTAGTATAGCAGTGTTTCCACACCCCCAGCCCTTCCCATGTTATTTCAAGATGCTGTAGCAAGTTTCTGTTTCTCTTCAGCAGAAGCAGTTTAACATCACTAACAGGTAAATTATTGCAAGTGTGTTCCAGCTGGGTCCATCACTGAGCTTCATGGATAAAGACATTTTATTGAAACAAGGAAAATTCTGACTCATGCAATGACTGGTGAAATCTTCCAGGGGAGCTCAAAAAACAGAAACAGGTGAGACATTAATCATGATTTGGTCAAGGAGATTAATGGAAGTCTTCGAAGCACAGAAATGGATTAACCATTGGATATATTGGGCTGACTGTGAGTGCAACCATAAGGAAAACCCGTAATAGAAATGTGGCTTCTAATGAGTGTGTTGAAACCAGAAATGTGGTTATGGGCATGGTGCATTCCATAAATGAGTCCTTGTCCTATTCACAAATAATCCTATACATTAAGAGTAAAAATGCCCTTGCTTTACAAGCCTAAGTCACTGTGAGAAGGCTAAAAGGCTAATTCCAATGTAACCCTGATATCTGGGGCGGGGGGTGGGGGGTGGGGGGTAGCAATCTGAATCTGTGCCAGTAACCTAATGTATATTCTTGATAACCTATAATTAAGTCATTGCCCCTTTCTCTACAAACTGGTCTTGCAAGACTTGTTACCTAAATGCTCACATTTTACAGAGGCCATAAACCATGACACAGCCCCCAGAGGGGGGTTATCAGCGCTGGCGCCAGGCCAGGCCCAACACCTGAGTCTTTTTGCAAAGCCCGCAAAAGGTCCGGAAGTATGATCCTTATTTGGGGGACAAAGACACCAAAAGGGTATAAAGGCAAAGCTCCCACCATATTGCTTTGCTCAGAATTTGAGAGGCAACCTCCTCATAGTCCACCGGCGTAATAAAGCTGTGTGACTCCATTTCTCTAAGCATTGCTTGGTTTTTCTCCGGTCTTCTATAACACCTGCACCTGGCTAGAACCTTTTCTACAAAAGTCCTTATATGATTTAGCATTTTACTTTTATATATCAGATATCACCATAGTGGTTTGACTGAATAAAACTTGGTGTTTTTTTTTTAAATACATTTTATTGATTTTTTTTTTACAGAGAGGAAGGGAGAAGGATAGAAAGTTAGAAACATCGATGAGAGAGAAACATTGATCAGCTGCCTCCTGCACACCCCCTGCTAGGGTTGTGCCCACAACCAAGGTACATGACCTTGACTGGAATCAAACCCAGAACCCTTCAGTCCACAGGCCGATGCTCTATGCACTGAGCCAAACCGGTTAGGGCATAAAACTTAATTGTTCTCACTGTGTTAAATGGTTTGTGACCTACCACTGTCCAAAGACCAAAACTCTTTTCTTCTGTGCTCTTCTTAGCATACAATTTTCACCTTCATAATTTCAAGTGGATTGCTCCACCCTTGGGTGCCATTTTCAAATTCTATCAGGTAAAAGGACAAAAGATACGCACAAGCTGATTTTGTCCCTTTTTATGCAGAAAAATAAACTGGTTATAAAAGCATAGTACGTTTTTCTTACATATCACTGGACAGAGGTGCACATTTGGCTATGTGAGGCTGTAAGGAATTCAGGTTTATAAAGTTAGATGCTGGATCCTGGGTTGATATGGCCACACCACTTCACATGGATTTCAGGTATTCTATGTCCACGTCACCATTCCTAGCTGTGACCTTCATGTTAGTAGTTCAAAATCGACTTTATTTTCTCAATAAAATAATATAGACCAAGTGTCAGCTTTCTCTTGTAGGAGGTTCCTGCAGGCCACTAAGTAACATTTCTGTTCATATTCAGTTTGCTGAGATTTAGTCACTTGGTATATTCACCATCTAGGGAGGATGAGAAATGAAGTTTTATTAAAACTGCAGAAGACTAGTAGTCTCTGCTATATTCATCTTTTAATGCAAAAGCAATACTTTCCACCCAGCTCCTGGAATAAGTCCACACGCTAACTTGCGAGAACATCTTGCAATGATGGAAATGCACATTTGTACAGTCTAATATGGGAGCAACCAGCCATGTCTGGCTATTGAGCACATGGAATGTGTTTAGATTGACTGAGTAATGTAATTTCCTTTTTTATTTAATTAAAGTTAAAAATGTAAATTCAAAGAGCCACATGATGAGGGTGGCTATACTATACAGGTGCAGATCTTCCCAATGAAGGTATTAAGTTCCTCAAATATGAATCAGCCTCTGGTAATAAAGGTAAGTCTTCAAACCACTTTCACTAGAATACAGAAAATAATTATAAAGATCCATTGAGGTATGTTTGTATCAACAATTTGCTCTCTACATTGTTATTTTTTTCATTTTGTTATACTTTTGAAATAGGAATTTTAGGGGGCTATAGGCAGGTTTAGGGTCTTTTTTTAAATGAAGGGGGTCCATAAAAAACAAACACAGGGCTACAGAGTTGCAAAAGGTTACATTTCCATAAGACAGGGAGCAGGGAGCCTGCAGAAGTTACATTTCCATAAGACAAGGGAGAAGCAGCAGTGACATTTCCCTAAGATAAGGAAACTGGGAGTAGCAAAAGGTCTACGTTTACAAAATAAAGAAGGAGGGAGAAAGCCCAGAGGGAATAGGAGAATGGTGAGGGAGGAGTGCCTCACAAGTCCCACGTGAGATTTGACCTTTGAGCTCAAGAGTTGCTACTGTGATCAAATCAAAGGGGATACTGATCAATCAGAGGGGATATCAGGACAGGGGAACTGCAGCCTTTATACCTGGGGGGGAGGGAGGGGAAGGAACTCGGTGGGACTCTTTCCCCCTCCCCATGTGGGAGTCTGTGCTGTGAGATTTTTTTTCCTCTTCCCCAAGAGGGAGTCTATAACTGTTCTTCAATAAATTTCCACCTTTGCTATACCATCTTTTGTCCTACAGACAAAGAATCCGGGGAAGCCATTCTGCCCAGGGGAACACCACCTGTTCTAGTCCAAAAAATCCCTTATCACTTTCATGAGATGGGAAACTAAACAATTACGGGCTATTTATGTGGTTGACTGAGTAAATTTTAGATTAGAATGGAAAATAACTTAAAAGTTTTGGGAGTTGTTTTTTTAGGGGTGTGTGTGTGTGTGTGTGTGTGTGTGTGTGTGTGTGTTAAGGCAGAGCTTTAACCCAGGTTTGCAGAGAATAAGAACATAACCCCAAACATCCTTCTACCTTGTCTTCTCCTCTGTCAGATCCTTAAATAAATCTGCTGCAAAGGTGACCTGCAAAGCTATAACTTACTGAAATGAGTCCTCAGAGTTTTGCTCAAGATCCGGAGCCCACAATGAAAGGTTATTGATGTTTTCAGCAGAAAAGCTGTCAATTAGATGTACAGTTTGCCATAACAGCTCCGGGGTATAAACCTGAACTCTTCTGTGAATTTACTGGATCTACTTTGCAGCCACAGGGCCAACCGCACCACTCTCCATTCGCTTCAGGAGACCCAGATGTTCGCCTTATTTGGATGTGTGCCGGAAACTGGAATGTGAGTTTGATGCATTTTGGCCTTATAGCATTTGGGGGTTTTAGCCCGACTGCTTGTTTTTAGAAGTTTGTTTATTTTTTTTCTGACTCTAAAGTGATATATGTTCAATGTGGCTAATTTAGAATGTATGAGAAATATGAACAAAATTATAGTTGCTTGCAATTCTACAACATGGTGATAATGACTGTTATCATATTTCCTGCAAGTTGAGAAAACTGCTATTTTCATTAACTTTGCTTTACTATGAAATGTTTTAAAAGTGTTTGCTTCCCAGTCTCTGCTCCCTCATTTATCATTCATACTTCGCAATGCACCGCCAGCTGGCTCCCTTTCTGTCAATCCACTGTAGCTTTTGTTGCCAAGGTCACCAATAGTTTTTTTGTCACTAATTTGAATGGACACTATTCAGTCTTTATCTTACTAGAATCCTGCCACCTAGGGAAGTTTATAAAAGCTGATGAGTCATGCTGCTTCCAAATTATTGCTTAAGCTTTTTAGATACACCCAGGAAAAATTTTGTGCCAAGAAAATATTAGGAATAAGTCTGTCTCAAATTCTAGTTTACCTCAAAAATTCCCAAAGCAGTAAGTATACGTGTTTAATTCCTACAAAGTAGCCATCTGTCCCATTGCTTTTTGTACATGTAGATAATGGATCAGAACACGTCATTATGGGAAGGTAGTCAACCACACGCAATATAGGAATGGATATACACTAGTCTCCCCGTATCTGTGGGGGGTAAATTTCACCACCCTCAGTAGATGCCTGAAACCCTCAGAAAGTACCAATCTCTACTTATACCATTTGTTTTTCCTTAAAGAAAAATGGTATATTTTTTCACTTAAAGAAAGGACTTTACAATTTCTCTGTGGCATATCCAAATTGCCAGTGAAGCAGGAATTTTAGGAGGACATGGGAAGGCTGAGGGATTTTTTAGAATTAGGGTCCTTGGGAAAAAACACAGGGCCACAGACTGGGAAGAGGGCACATTTCCATAACACCAGGAAGCCAGGTGCAGTTACATTTCCATAAGACAAGGAGGCAGCAACAGGTATATTTACATAGGACAAGGGAACTGGAAGTAGCCAAGAAAGGTCTATATTTGCAAAATAAAGAGAAGGAAGCCCTTCAATCAGAAGGAGAAGAAGGAAGCCCAAAGGGAATAGGGAAACAATAAGGAAGGAGGGGGGAGAACCTCACATGTCCCATGTGAGGTTCAACCTTTGAGCCCAGGAGTTACTGTAGTAACCAACTTGAAGGGGAATATTGACCAATCAGAGGGGAGATCAAGGCACCAGGATCTGCAGCCTTTATAAGCCATAGGGAAGGGGACTCAGTGGGACTCTTCCCCCTCCCTACATGGGAGTCAGTTCTGTGGGACCCTTTCCCCCTCCCCATGTGGGAGTCTGTACTTGTTCTTCAATAAATCTCCATCTTTGCTCTACCACTTTCTGTCCGTGGATTCATTCTTTGATTCCGGTGGACAAAGAATCCGGGTTCCAGTCCAAAAATTCGGTTATCACCAGCATCACTACTCTTGCATCTTGGGTCCCTTAGTAAGTAAAACAAGGGTCACTTGAACACAAGCACTTTGCTACCATGACAGTCAATCTGGTAACCACTACAGTTACTAAGTAACTAATTGGGTAGCAAATACAGTGTGGATATGTTGGCCACAGGGATGATTCACATCCTGGACAGCACGAGATTTCATCATGCTACTCAGAAAGGCGCACAAATTAGAATTTAAGAATTCTTTAACTCTGACTGTAGACAACTGAACTGTGGGAAGCAAAGCCATTGACAAGAGGGCACTACCATGTAAGTCTTCTTGAATTATATTCCTTCAGAGGAGTGGTTACTACCAGGTTGAGGACACCTCATGAGCATCACTAATCAGAGGCATTGGGGGCATTCATGCAGATGTGATAAATTTTAAGGACTTTCAGCAAATAAAATCTGAGGCCCATTTTTGCACATGGGAAGATGCTGCTGAAATTTAATGCCAATACAAAGACAGAAACAGAAGCCAAAGAGATATCAAAAGACACCTGATAACAGAGCTTGAGAGCTGAAATCTAGCTTGTTTTTCATCTAACTTAAATGAGTCAGAAAATTACCCTTCCTTCCTTCCTTCCTTCCTTCCTTCCTTCCTTCCTTCCTTCCTTCCTTCCTTCCTTCCTTCCTTCCTTCCTTCTATATAGCATCTATCATCTATCTATCTATCTATCTATCTATCTATCTATCTATCTATCTATCTATCTATCCATCTATATCTATCTCTCATCATCTATCTATCAGCAATCTGTCTATCATCATTTATCTATTCAAGGAACCAAAATAAAACAAAAATACCCTAATAACAGTTACAAAGCATTGCTTCTAAACCCTTTGCAAAACTTCGTATGAACAAACTCCTATCCTTTTTGTGCCACATTTCCTCTATTCCATCTGGAAATCTTAAGCTATGATTATATAAATCATATTCATTTCAGATTTCTTTATTCATTTCTCTGCCTTCTCTTCCCTTTTCTGAAAACTGGCTGTTAATTTCAGGACCTGCAGCTGTCCACGCTGCTTACTTTGGCCAGCACTGGCATCAACAGGATACCTGGTTAAAACACAAAACTGTGGGCCCCACCCCAGAGTCTCCATCTACTTGTTCTGGAGTGAGGCCCAAGAATTTGCATTTCTAAAAGTGTTGATGCTGTTGACTTAGTGACCATAGTTTTACTTGTTATTGGGAAAGAGTGATGACTTCCAAGCTCCTTGTATGCCAGATCCAAGACTAGAAGTCTAAATCAGACTTTATCAAATACACATGAGTGGACCAATATTCTCCTCTTCTCTGAAGGGATAGTAGAGATTTAGACATTACCTTTGATATGTACTTGATATATATTTGATTATATATATATATATATATATATATATATATATATATATATATACAAGAAACTTTGATAATTTTTGCTTCCTAATTTTTCCACACTCACTGTCCATTAGTACACACTTTAAGAAAGTGTAAGAAGCATGATATAAACATTTAAATACTGAAACAACACATTTTCAAAGTCTGTTCTGTTCATTCAAGCAGAGTAAGATATATGTATGTACAAGGGACCATTTCCAGAAAAAGTTAAGGGTCATTAATATTGCTAAATCGGAATAATAATATTAAGTAAAAGAAGAGTGGGGCTTATTATCAAACATATTTCCTTACTATAGTTCACAAACATTGTTAAATTTGAGGCTGAAGTTGTCATTTGTATTATTTTGTAAAAATAGTTTTGAGAGGCATTAAAATCTATTTCATTTGCTTTTATTTTAGGGTGTGAGTCATTAAAAATAGATTTTATACCTCTGGTTACACATAATTGTTTTATTTCTAGAGATTTTTGTTCATTTTATATTATACTAGAAGCCCGGTGCATGAAATTCATGCATGGAGGGGGGTTGTCCCTCAGCCCAGCCTGTACCCTCTCCAATCTGGGACCCCTGGAGGGCAGTCGGACATCCCTCTCACAATCCAGGACTGCTGGCTCCCAACTGCTTGCCTGCCTGCCCTCCTGATTGCCCCTAACCACTTCTGCCTGCCAGCCTGATCACCCCCTAACCACTCCGCTGCCAGCTTGGTTGATGCTTAACTGCTCCCCTGCCAGCCTGTTTGCCCCCAACTTCCCTCCTCTGCCAGCCTGGTCACCCTTAACTGCCCTCTCCTGCAGGGCTGATCACCTCTAACTGTCCTCCCTTGCATGCCTGGTCCTTCTCAACTGCCCTCCCTTGCAAGCCTGGTCCCTCTCAACTGCCCTCCCTTGGAGGCCTGGTCCCTCTCAACTGCCCTCTCTTGCAGGCCGGGTGCCTCCCAACTGCCCTCCCCTGCTGGCCATCTTGTGGGGGCCATCTTGTGTCCACATGGGGGCAGGATCTTTGACCACATGGGGGCAGACATATTGTGGGTTGGAGTGATGGTCAAACTGCATATTACTCTTTTAGTAGATAGGATAGAGGCCTGGTGCAGGAGTGGGGGCCAGCTGGTTTTCCCTGAAGGGTGTCCCGGATCAGGGTGGGGGTTCCCTTGGGGCGTGGGGAGGCCTGAGCGAGGGGCCTTTGGTGGTTTGCAGGCCAGCCATGCCCCCTGGCAACCCAAGCGGAGGCCCTGGTATCTGGGGTTTATTTACCTTCTACAATTGAAACTGTGTAGCCTGGAGCAGAGCCAAGCCTGGGGCTCCCTCCGTGGCTGGCAGCCATTTCTGTGGCAGTTAATTCACCTTCTATAATTGAAACTTTGTAGCCTTAATTGGAGGCTGGGCCCGGACAGGGCGTGCGGAAAGCTTTGCTTCCCCTGTTGCGGCCGGCAACCCTGGCTTGCTCTCTCAAGCTCCATTCTGCCACCATTTCTGTTTGAATTTGTTTACCTTCTATAATTGAAACTTTGTAGCTTGAGTGGAGGCTTAGGCCTGCAACAGCTCACGGAAAGCTTAGCTTGCTCTGTTACCTGGGAAACCTTGCTCTCTGTGGCTGTAGCCATCTTGGTTGGGTTAATTTGCATACTTGCTCTGATTGGCTTGTGGGCGTGGCTTGTGGTGTGTCGATGGTACGGTCAATTTGCATATTACCTTTTTATTAGGTAGGATTGGTAGTATTTTATTTCCATATAGGCTCTATACATTTCTTCTTTCCATATATAATATTGAATATCTCTTTTCTTTAATTTTATATAGAATTACTCTTGTAGCTGCCTGTGAATGCCTTACTCTCTTGACATTTACAAACCTTTGTTTTCTCCCCTTCTCTTTTATAGCTTGAAGATCTGTTTAAATCAAGAAACATTTTCCCATTGTGAAATGATAATTTTTTGAGGGGAAAAAAAAGAATGTGTAGGAATAACACAAGCCCAGGAGAAAAAGAGAGGTTAGTGCATATTAATAACATGCACACATCTGGAAACAAAGACACAGATATTTATGTGTGTGTACATATCTGCACACACACAAACACATATATTTGCATTTACACATAAATAAGTGCACTTTAAGTCAACACAAAAAAGAATTTTGAGTAATAGTAATTCATTTAATAAGAAGTATAATAATCAAAGAAGTTCTTGAAGACAAATGAAATGCAATTAGGGTGGCAAAAATTGATTTGGGATTTATAAGGCATAATTATAATTTCACAAATTAATATTTATGTGATAATTATAAAAATAGTTTATGATTCCTAGAAATGAACTTACTTATATTTAACATGAAGGCAACTTATTAAAATTAATGAGAGTATAAGGTCATTTATAAAGTATCATTTTGAAGTCGATATGGCAAATAAAAAGTAAAAGCTAAGAAAATGTTATGTGTAATCTACCATGCTTATTTGACTTTGAAAAAGCTGCTTAACTTAATGAAAACTGTAAATTCTGTTAAAACTTTTAATTAGCTCATGTATATTATTTTTTAAAGTGGAAATTATAACCTTTCTCACTAAATATATGAACTTTGTGATGAAAAAGGCAATCAGATAATAAAATAATAAAAACATTTTTATGAGTTGATACTTCATTATTTTTCTTAATTGATTTTCCCTTATTGACATGGTAAAAGAAACAAATACTGCAAAATTTATTGTGCCAATATCTGTTTTTATAATGCAGCATTAAATCTGAGTGAATGGACCTAAAATAGAAATATTTTCTGTTCAGTATTATGCAAAATTTAGTTCAGATAAAATTCTGTCAGAAATGGAAGCCAATAGATAAAATTTTTTAAAATTATCTTTGTAATATTTGTCCTGTTGGAGTAATTCAGATTAAAATAATCTAAGAAAATTTCCTTTTGAGTGGTGTGCAACCTTGAGCACATCCCTGGACTGTCAATTGCAGCACACTCTGGAATTACAGGTTTAGACTTAAATCCTCTTGCTTTCTTGTTATGAGTGCCTTTGAGAAGATACCTTTTTTTTACTTTCATCATTTACAAAATGGGGATAATAATACACAACCTATGCAATCATTGTATTCAGTAATAATACAACATTTAGTGCAGGGTATTGTACTATATATCTGTATGCCTTGTCTCTTCAGTACATTCCAAACACATGCAAATAAGTGGGTAGGGTTTGATATTAAGAAGTTGTTAAACATGAATTTTTCTTTAGTTTATTTTTGTGTCACTATTATTAATAACAAAGATGCTTGCGTTCAGAAAAATGTCTGAACTATCTTTGAAAAACATACTTGTTATAATAGTGAAGATAGAAAATGCTTGCACAACATAAAGATAATGTTAACATTGTGAAATTTTGTGAATAGTTTAAAACTATTTATGTAATAAAATGATCAAGCAAATAAATGTAACTATATTTAATATATCATTTATTCCTAAGGGTTTATCTTTTTTTTTTTAAACTGGGGAGAAAAAATATTAAACAGAATCTCACTGCAACATAATTTTTGAGACTGAAATTTGAATCCGAATGAACCAACTTGCCAAATTTCCTTTGGCTGTCCTTTTAAAGAACTGTTCATTGTTATTTTATACTAGTGGCCCAGGGCACGAAATTTGTGCATGGGGGGGGGGGGGGAGATGTCCCTCAGCCTGGCCTGCACCCTCTCCAATCTGGGACCCGTAGGGGGATGTCCGACTGCCTTGGGAGACTGGGCCTAAACCAGCACTTGGACATCCCTCTTGCAATCTGGGACCGCTGGCTCCTAACCACTCACCTGCCTGCCTGCCTGATTGCCCCTAACCACTCTGCCTGATGGCCTTCTTGCTCCCAACTGCCCCCCTTGCCAGCCTGATCGACCCCAACTGCCCCCCGCTGGCCTGATCTCCCCTAACTGCCCCTCCCGCCAGCTTGCTTGCCCCCAACTGCCCCTTCTGCTGGTCTGCTTGCTCCAACTGGCCCCCCCTGCCAGCCTGCTTGCCCCTAACTGCCCTCCCCTCCTGGCCTGATCTTCCCTAACACCTCTGCCTCGACCCCACCACCATGACTTGTCCGGAAGGATATCCGGAAGGTCTCCTGGTCTAATTAGCATATTACCCTTTTATTAGTATAGATTCATCAAGCAATCCAATTGCATAAAGAGAAAAGAAATCTAAATTCTCAAAGGTACAGGAATGCAGATTGCTGATGCAGTTATTTGTATGTCAACAGAATATTTTTTCTACTAAATAGAATAATCCTTATTATTTTTCAGTACTAAAATGACTTCTTATTCTTTATATTATTTGAATAATACACACATATGCAGAAACTAAAGAAAATCATTAATTACTACTCAATTATTAAATTTTCTTATTTAAAAAAATGATGAAATGAAGAATCTATTAATTTTAATAGCAATGCTTCATACACACTTTTGGATATTTATATGACCTATAATTTCTATGAAATTTCAATATGAATTCCCAAATTGATCATCCATTACTAGTAAGCATCATTAAGGGGGCTTACATTCTCAAGCTCTGTAACATTTTAAATAGATATGCTTAGGGAAAAGACAATTATCTTGACAAAGTATTTGTATACTTTGAATTTAGTACTTTGTTACTGTCACATATAAAAGCCTAAGCGACCAGCTGACCATTTGACCAGTAGCTATGACATGCACTGACCACCAGGGTACAGACACTCAATGCACAGGCATGGAAACATGGAACAGACTGATGACTCTCAGAGGGAAGCGGGGAGGGGGGAGGGTGGGAAGAGATTAACCAAAGATCTTATATGCATACTAGAGGCCCAGTGCACAGATTCATGTACTGCTGGGGTCCTTCATCCTGGCCTGCGGGGATCGAGCTGAAACCGGCAGTTCAACATCCCCCCCGAGGGGTTCCAGATTGCGAGAGGGTGCAGGCCAGGCTGAGGGACCCCACCGGTGCATGATCTGTGCATCAGGCCTCTAGTTTTACATAATTGTTAAAGAGATTATCAGACATGGAATTATCTGATTGAAATTTTGTTCACAGTCATGAAAATTTTCATCCTCCGTTATATGTCTTTATCCAGTATTTTTATCAAAATTTTGTTTACTCCATTTTCTTTGTGACATTTATGCATGAATGTACTACTTTCTATTTAATAGCAATATTAGAATAGGGACCAACTTGTCCATACAACTATTTATTCAACACAAACATTTGTGTTGAGGCAGTCAGTAGCCTGAGGTAGGTAGCTGGTAGGTTTCATTTTTGTATAACTTTTAGAATAAATTATCTATCATTATTTAAGTCTTCTTTCATTTAGCTAGAAGTGTTCCTGCATTTTGGCAAACCTTTTGGGGATGAGGTCCAGGTAGATCATGCCACTTATAAGGTCTAGTCGGAATGCACAAGGTCTAGTATGGTGATTTAGAGTGCCTTCATTACTCTTCAACTGACTCAGGAAAGCACTTACAAAGGTCATTGACGCTTGATTTCTTTTCTCCCATGATCTCACCTCTGAGCCATTTTTCTTGGTTACTATTGTCTGTGATGTGGTAATGGGTCAAACAAGGAGTTACTCCTCTTTTCCAAGACCATTCACATCTGTAAAACTATAATGCATCATTGGCCAGTTACTATTTATTGGAGATAGTGTTTGTTGAAATGGCTGCGCCTGGAAAGTGGATGCCTCAGCAATCAAAGCTTAAAGCAGGCACTTTCATTATGGGGTTCATACCACAATTAATTTTTGTTTTGTCTGTCATGATACTGGTATAAACAAACCTACTGTACTGCCAATGTAATAAAAGTGTAGAACATACAACTATAGTAGTAGGCTAGGCCACCTGAGTTTGTGTAAATGCCCTTTATAATGTTCACAAAATGACATCATCTAACTACGCATTTCTCAGAACTATCTCTGTCACTGCACAAGACTGAATCGTCAGGAAAACAATGTCATAAAAATAGGAATATGTTCTGATTAGTCAACGAAGAGGAATCTCCGACATGTATACTTGGAGAACAGAAAGGAGAATAATAAAAAAAGCAAAGACCCACAGAGGCAGTGGAGGACCAGCACAGTGTACTGGAAACCCAGGGGAAAGAGAATTTCTTAAGGTGATTGCTTACTAGCATTCCATAGCACAAAGAGTTTTGCCCCTTTAACCTCACTCATTAACCTTTCACACAAGACTCAGAGAGATCCTTTTATAACTTACTAGAGGCCTGGTGCACGAAATTCGTGCAAGAGTAGGCCTTCCTTCCCCCCACTGCCAGCACTGGCTTCCCTCTGGCATCCAGGATCCAGGCTTCCCTTGTAGCCGTGGCTTCGTCTGGAAGGTCATCTGGAATGACATCCTGTCTAATTAGCATATTATGCTTTTATTATTATAGATGTTAAAAATTATGGATCTCTTGTGCTTAATATGTAAATGACTTTTCATATATTACTTGAAACAGAGTCCAACATTCTTCTTTTGGTCTTTTCTTACTGTGAGCCCATGTTACTTGGCCTCATCCCTTGAAACTCTCCCCCTTACCAAATGTTTGATCCTCCCTCTATAAATTCCTGAGCTGACCAAACTTGCCTGTGTCTTGGACAACCGATCTCCCCCTTCCCTTAGGAGAACACTGTCTTTTCTGCTGATTTTGGCTGAAAGGTTGTCACATATAAGGGCACCTACCATTCTTTATTCACTTACCTGGCTTTGTTTATTCATAGTGCATATTATTACATGAAAGATCTCTTATCTTTCTGCTTATATTCTATCCACCTTGACTGGAAGCTTTCTAAGGTCAATGACGAATCTCTTTTGTTCAACTCTGTACCGTCCATAAATGTTTGTTGAATGCCTGAATGGATGATGGTGCCATTTTTGGTTTTCACCTATCCTATATAATAAGAGAGGAATATGCTAATTATCCATTATGCCCTGAGGCGTAATGACTGGATCACGGATCTGCAGGAGGGTGGGGCAGCAAACTACAAGCGGGTGGCAGAGAGCTACAGGAGGGGGCAGGGCAGCAAGCAAGCGGGAGGTGGAGAGCTACAGGAGGGCAGCAGTGACCTACTGGCGCACAGATTTGTGCACAGGGCTACTAGTGTAATTATAACATTTAAACCAATCTCAATAGGCAATAAGAAATTTTCCAAAGACAATATGTGAGTAACAGTGTGTGTTAAGTAGCTGACTTGAATTAATCTTCCTGCTTAATAATTATAGTTCGGTGATAAGAATAAGGAATGTTAATTAGCAATATCTTCATAGATAAAAGCATGTTTAACATATGAAGTTATTGCATCACTACAGATACCATTTTATGGATCAAGAGTAAGATAATAAGAGACTAACTGGTCAAACAAAGTATTTGTGAAAGCCAGAAAGAAGCATGAGTGGAAAGAACTGGTTGTTAGGCTGAAAATGCTCTGCAGCATTTTACTTCCCACCAGCACACTAACAAATACAAATCATAACTTGAAAATCTCCCACATTCTTTACGATTTGATTCTCAAATCCAAATGACTCGCTTCAACCTTTGTGCACCCATGCTTTCTCTCTTATTCTCACATAAGTATGTAAATGTTAATCAACCTGCGATGAGATTTCATATTAAATGCTGATTTGACAGTGATTGTGTTAGAATATTTCTGAAATGTTATTAGAGAAAGAAGTTATATAATCTTACCTTATAATAGACAAATATGCAAATTGACTGCACCTTTGCTACACCCAAGCCACGCCCACCAACCACGCCCACCAGGAAACCCTTGCAGGGACATTGGGGTGTGGCGGAGCCCAAGGCCAGGAAAGCCTCGGTGGAGGCTTTCCCGGCCTTGGGCACCAGGAGGGAGCCTGCACGGATCGCAGGAAACCACTGGGGGTCGGCTCCTGCGATCCTTAGCAGGGATGTTGGGTGCCACCGAGCCCAAGGCCACCGCCCGGGGCCAAGCCCCCACCCTGAAAAAGGCAGAAGGCGGTGGCCACAGCCAAGGCCTGCGTCCCTGGTGCTGGCAGAAAACTGGTGCAGGCAGCCAGGTGAATGAAGGTCTATTGCACGAATCTTCGTGCAAACGGGCTACTAGTAAATAATAAACGCAGGATTAATTCCTCTATAGGCTCTGATCCACCTTGTTAATAGCCTGCTGCTTAAAATGGGGAGGGGAGAGGGCGGTTTTATGTAAACTATGAAAATATTTGTAAAATCATAAAACTGTTATTTAATATATAAGTCATGCTTCAATGACTCTTGGCTTCTGGTAGCCAAGTCATTTTCCTTTTAATGAGTAAGGTTAAATTAATAAAAAGCACAAATTGTTCTAAAAACATATTATAATATGGCAGGGTAGAACACTCCTAATAACAATGATTATTTTTTATTTGTAGTATTATAAAAAGTAGATTCCATTATATACTATTAATTTCTCCTGATAATTAGTAATTAACTGAATCTGTAAAATCAGTCAAGAACCTCATTTTCACCTTTATTATTTTAAAAAATTATGATTTATTTCATATTTAGTAGAACATTAAATACAGGAAAAAATCTTCTAGTATTCTATTTTTTAGCATTTGACCTAAACAATGAGCTTAATTTTTTCAAGAGTGGGTGTTGTGCAAAATGGGATGATCAATTATGATATTATCAAGCATACAGTTCTAATTGTGATTTATTAATGGGATCTAAAATTGGTCATTATTCTGTCAGACAGTTTACAAACACAGATTATAATATGCATGACAAAAAGTTGTTTGTTTGTTTTTTTCCAAAAGGATGAGTAGCTAAATAAAAACCAGGTTACAGTAGAGAACTGGCAATGGGTAATGAATGAATGAACAAACCAACAAAATTTTAGAGGTAGCAGACATGCTGTAAATTACTAAAGGTTAAAGGTTTTCAGTGATTTTTATATAGTCTGGAGAGACCTCAAAGTTATTATTATAATTAAATATAATTACAATTATATTTAAACAGATTAGGTAAGAGTATAAAACATGATTCTTCTCACACTCCACTTTCTCACTTCATGTGTATTGAGCAGGAACCTGCAAAGAACACTGCACATAAGATATCTAAGATAAGAGATTGAAGGCAGTACAGCAACAAGTATATACCACTCTAAACATTCAATACTTTTCTATATTTCTCTAGTCTTCACCTCACTGTGTTCCTGTTTAAAGGCACAATAATGCCTAAATAGCTGAAGTCCACAGGTGTGCATGTCAGACCATTTGAAGCCAGGTTACCTGTTTTCTCCTTTAAGAAAAAACTTTTCCCTGTTTACAATGACATGACATTTCAAAAGACCTCTGCATAGCATCACATGGGGTCTGGATCATATTATACATATGTGGGCATGGCTATATATGACAGGTATAAAATAAATGTGTTCAATTAATGTTATCTTTTCACAGAATTTGTATCAATTTAATGCATCTTTAATAGAAAGGATGAAGGCCCCCAAAGTAGTTTATTTGTTCAATTTGAAGGTTTTTTTCTTTTAATTTATATTTTTTTTATTTTTTCAATTGTTGAAAGCATTACAGATACCCTCTTTGTTTCCCCCATTGACTCCCTGCACTCTGCACACCTGCCTAGTCCTTCACCACACTATTGTCTGTGTCATGGGTTAAACATATATGCATATAAATTTGATTAATCTCTTCCCAGCTCCCCTCCCCTCTTCCCTCTTAGATTCATCAGTCTACTCCATGCTGTTCCTGGATCTCTTTTGTCCTTTATTTTGTTCATTAGATTCCTCATATGAGTGAGATCATGGGATACTTATCTTTCTCTGACAGACTTATCAAGATATATTTTTTAAGTATCCCATGACTAAAATTATTTGTTAGAAAATTATCAAATACATATCCCATCTAATAAAAGAGTAATATGCAAATTGACCATCATTCCAACACACAAGATGGCCACCCCCATGTGGTCTAAGATGGCTGCCCCCATGTGGACTCAAGATGGCCACCAAAAGATGGCTGGCAGGGGAGGGCAGTTGTGGGCAATCAGGCCTGCAAGGGAGGGCAGTTGGGCGTGACCAGGTCAGCAGGGGAGGGCAGTTAGGGCAATCGGGCCAGCAGGGGAACAGTTAGGCATCAATCAGGCTGTCAGGGGAGTGGTTAGGGGGTGATCAGGTTGGCAGGCAGAGGCAGTTAGAGGCAATCAGGCAGGCAGGCAGGCGAGCGGTTGGGAGCCAGCAGTCCTGGATTGTGAGAGGGATGTCCGACTGCCCGTTTAGGCCCGATCCTGGTGGGCCTAAACGGGCAGTCGGACATCCCTCGAGGGGGTCCCAGATTGGAGAGGGTGCAGGCTGGGCTGAGGGACACACAGACACACACACACACACACACACACACACACACACACACACACATATGACTGACATATGCTTGCTTTCAGTTCAATTTTTCAATATCTAAGTTTCTAAATTAAGGTATTTTTATTTATCTATGTTTAGAATATATTTTTATTGATTTCAGAGAGGAAGGGAGAGTGAGAGTGAGAGAGAAACATCAATGATGAGAGAGAATAATTGTAGGCTGCCTCCTGCATGCCCCAAACTGGGTTTCGAGCCCACAACCAGGACATGTGCCCTGACTGGGAATTGAACCATGACCTTCTGGTTCATAGGTTGATGCTCAACCATGCCAGATGGGCAATTAAGGTATTTTTAAAACAAAATTTATTTTTCAGAGGCTCAGTCATTTTCTTTTTCCCATAAGTAATAAATATATTCACAGGCATTTTTCTATTATTTTTAGTTCCTTCTTGGTTTGTGACAATTAGGACTTATTATCCCCTATTAGGGTAATTAAATTGTGGTTTGTATGTGAGCTCTCTACAGTCTCAAAATTATATGGGGTTTCATATTATTTTTCATAATAGACTTGCTTGTTTGGCCTAAAGATATAGTCTACTGTTATAATTGACATTTAGTTGAATTTGTTTCTGTTAAATTTGTTTCTGGTACTCTCCAAGTCTCTCTCTTTTTTTTTAATTTCTCTTTTTTATAATGCCTGTTTCATTAGCTTCATGTTTTTTTACTGTGAATTTGTCATCAGTTTTTAAAAACACATTCATTTCAAGTTAAAGAAAACTGCACAACCAGGTTTCTTAACTTAGTATAACCTACTTGACCTGTTTTTAAACTTAATTTTGACTTATAATTTTCTTCTGATTATTACACACTGCCATAGAGAATATTTCTGACTTCCTTTCTCAAAAAAACAACAAAAGAACAATGACAAACAATAACTTCAGACATATGGCAAAGTGAAATTTTCTAAAAAGACTAGAGTTTAAAAGCAGTATCAGAGAAAATAGAATACAGAAAGTGAATATAGGGAGATTAAAGATGAAAAAAAAAAGGTGCTTTCAAATGGCCCAAAGGGAAATATCAATACATTTATATTTTCTATTTTAGTAACCAGTGTGAGCCTGACTATGGAAGAACAATATATTCATATCTAAAGTTTTTTTTTTAAATTTAGGATTTTTTTCTCATTAATTGTAGATATAAAAACATTCTATGAAATTATTTACAAAAATAAATTTGAAAACCATCTAAAAGGTACCCAGACATATTTGTACATACATGCACACACACAAAATGATGGACAGAAAATATCAGAACAAATAGTAAATATGTTTTCTGTACTATCAGTAAAGATTTACTGGTAATTAAACTATGAATGTCAACAACTACTTTCATAGAATTAAATCTTACCTCCACTGAGTATCTTTTAATGTGTTATTTAAGGCTATTCACATTTACTTCTATGCTTTATCTATAGTAACACATTGGCTAATTTCATTTGTAAAAGGCATGTATTTTGCATGCTATTTAAATCAATTTCTCTATATTGGAATCCATATTCTTATTTATCCTCATTTATATGAGTCTGAAAATTAGATATGACAGAAAAAATAAACACCACTAAATAGCACCCCAATATTCTAGGAAAAGATTGAATAAACTAATTTGAGATCATGTGAAATTATATATTCATGTGGTATTTCAGAATTAGTAAGAGAAAAAAGCCATAAAGAGGAGAAAGCTACTTTTCTGCCAGTGATGCAACATCAGTGAAGAATACTGTTAGCAGGTTACTAGGGAATTTTATAGGAAAATATATTAAAAGTACTATAGAAAATACAGTTAAAGCACAGGTAAGGGTGCTACACTAATACAATGTGTACAGTCTTACTCATTATATAAAATATGGTGATCCAGACAGGTCGTTCCTTCGCTATTCCTTTAGTAATTTGGCCTCCTCACTTATTTCCCCCCTGGTGATTTTCCCACTGATTATATCTTCCACTAGATGTCAGGCAAGAGGAGAAAGTGGTAGTGAATCTACAACTAAGACAGCAGTGATTTCTTAAAATGTTAAAATTGATGACTAAATGCAGTCAAACTGAATAGCAATCATGCATATGGAAGATAAAATGTTCTGATAATTAGTTTGAATGAACCATTGATAACAGCAGCTGTAGGAGGAACCGTATTCTTTTTTTAATTCTCACCAGAGAATATTTTTCCATTGATTTTTTGAGAGAGTGGAAGAGACAGGGAAAGACAGAGAGAAACACATCCATTGGTTGCCTCCTGCATGTGTCCTGACCAGGGCCCCTCCAGGGAGGAGCCTGCAACCAAGGTATTTGCCCTTGACCAGAATCCAACCCGGAATCCTTCAGTCCACAGGCCAACGCTCTATCCACTGAGCCAAATCGGCGAGGCTAGGGCAATCATATTCTTTTTAGAGAGTATCAGTGCTTATTTTATCTCCCTCTGGGAAAAGTTATCTGTTTTGAAAGCGTACCTCCACTTACACTTTCCTAAAACAACAAGTACATCTCCTTTGTAACACTCCACAAAATTTTAATTGAATAAGCAATTTTGTCAAGGTTGATTTAATACACACCCACCCACAACCATCTCTCAAATATAAATTTTGTAAGGTAAGGACTAAGTCTGTTTATTAATTTCTTTATCCACAGACTCAGCGTAATATGATGGGAAGATGGTACATTTAAAAAAAAAGTACTGAAAAAGTGACAAAATACAAAACATTATAAATATGAATTACTGAATGAATGGTATTGTAAAGTTATCCATTTCAAATGGGAAAGCAATCTAGATTTATTGTTTGGGTTCAATTTATACATTTCTTTTAACCAATAGACTCATGAGAATGATATATGAAGGCTTTGTGGTCTCTTTATTAAGCCAGCTATAATATTTTGGTAAAGATATCCTCCGAAGGACACACTAATGACAGTATTGATACCTAATGGAAGATACCCACAAATTAGAAATGAGAACGATGTACTCTACCTCATAGCCCAGACAGGTGAGCTCTCTGAGCATATTATTCATACTTTAGCATGTCACAGCTCATTATGTTGCATACAATTCTTGTGATGAGAACTTTAAAATTTCAAAAACGGAAGTTAACTTACCATACTGGTGTTCCTTGCCCAATTAATGTTCTATTGAATTAACTACCTCGTCTCCCTAGAAAATCTATCTTCCTCATTCTTAATGGCTGGGAAGATTTTCCTACTGATTCCTCAGGAGATATCTAGATATTACCTTCCCCCAACTACCTAGGTATATAACTGCTCAGTCTTGTCTTTTCTCATCGCACATTTTGTATTATCTGCAATTACACTTAGCAAATTTTATTGCATCTGAGGAGTTTATATGCATGTTCCCCCCTAGCTATTGAATTTCCTCACAAAATGGGCCATCTACATATGCAGAGTACTTTGAAGAGTTCTTGACATGGGTTAAGAGTCCTAGTACATTTGTCAAATAAGTTAATAAAGTTCACTGAAGATGGAGGAGACCTAAAGAGCATCATTTAGAGTAGGTATGGAAATAGTATACTCAATCAAAGATTTAGTCTCATTAAATTATGTAACAGAATATAAGACAATAATTAGATTTTAAGAATTACATCCCCATTTTACTTCTGTGCTTTGATAATTAGTTATTTCCCATCAGAGCTATGGAATGTCTTATTTTTCTAGTGTTTAGGAATATTTTTTTAAACTTTTTTTTGCTTCTTGACCTCTTATACCATTTTCCTCTGATGCCTGCACTACTACACACCAAATATTTCTTCTTTAGGACTTTTTATTCTTTTTCAGAGTTTCAACAGTTAGACTGATGGTGGTCATTCATCCATCAAGAATGAATTTAACATTAGTGAACTCCATATTTTCATCACATTTCCTCTCCTATACATAAAAGCAGGGTTATAATTTGTTACAAAATATAAAGGTTAAAATGAATTATTCCTGCTCACACTAAAACTAGTATTTCCTATTTTCAAAAAATTCTATTATGGTAACAATTGTATGAAATTAGAATCAAGAATGAAATTTTTTTATGTATAGAAAAAATATAGTTTTGTAAGTTTGTTGTTTTTTTCAGGGCACTGATTAAATGGGAGACCAATACTTTCAGTAGAATGAGCATATATTATGAGTCCATGTATATCTATTTTTAACTTCTTGCTTTTAAAGTTCCACTACATCTGCATATTGAAGTGAGGTTTTTTGTCTTTCCAATTAAAACAAAGAACAAAACAAAACATAAACACAAACACATACAAGAGCAATAATAAAATATCTGTTTTTTTCCTAAAAATTCCTCTACCCTGCTACTAGCTACTTTTTTCCTCTAAAGCCTATAATTTCTCTTTCACAACTCTTGTTGGCATGTCATATACCTGAACCTAAACTTTTATTCATAAAGTCATCACTGACTTTCATATTGCTAAATCCAGTGACCATATCTCATTTCATGTTTGGGTTATCTTAACAAATAAAAATATAAATTGATAAATTAATGAAATGGAGTAACAGTTTTTTAATAGAATAATTTTCAGAAAGTTAATTTCTAAATTTATGCTTTCAGATATAGTAAAGGGAACAATGTTCATTATATTGAAAAATTATTATGAAACTAACAAGTGACCATCTGTTAAAGAAATGCTTTAAAATATAATTATTTCATTTTATATATGAAGGTATTATGGAACATTTAGGGTAAAGTCCAAAAGTACTTTATATATTATACAAGAGAAAACATTACTTAGGAAATAATAGAAGGGAGAAGTTTGTATGTTCTCTTTCTTAGAATCTGGTAATCATTTCCCATTGTATAAAGTGGTGTGTGTTTGTGTGTTCTTATAAGTTTCAATTATTGAGGTTATACATTATTCAAGTGAAAAAATGCTTATGTATGATTTTCGATAGATTTTTTTTTTTTTGGTCTTACTCTATCTGAAAACCTAAATAATCTTTAAGTGGCTACAATACACTGTTCTGTGAATTATTAACACTGTGTTCTATCCTTGTAAGCTTACTGACCCCAAACATTCTGTTCTTTTTTATTCTTGTATGTGCCCGACCAAGGATCAAATCAGCAACCTTGGCATATGGGGACGATGCTCTAACCCAAGAATGTCAAACTCAAAGGCCAAATAAAGGAGGCATGCGGCCCGCGGGGTGCGAGTTTGACATGCTTGCTAACATCTGAGCTACCCCACAAGGGCAAAACATTCTGTTCTTTGACTCACACAGAAAATGGGGAAGCTGAGACATTAGCATCATGTCCCATGTTCATGGTATATGCTCATAATTAGCATATTCATTGCTGTACTGAAACTAGTGACAGCTATTTCAGAATGAATAAAACATTTACTGACAATGAGACTATCTCCTATCATTTACTGCCTACCTTCTATAAAAATAATATGATTAAAGCAGTAGTCTTATGAATATGATTCATGTTATAGGAGAAATGATTTTCATTTTGCCATACATATATTTTAAGCTTGTACATTGCTGCAATTATTTATTCATGAAACTATTAAAAAAGTAAAAACAGCAGGGTACATAAGCAATGGTAAGCTACCATTTTGACAAGAAAAATGTTTCACTAAAATTGCATTATAGAGTTGAGGAGTTGAAGACAACACTGTCACTCCTCAGAATGCATTGACAATGTTTATTTAGAAATTGAAGTTTGAAATTACAGCAGATGTTCAAGAGGCATATGTTCTGCATATAAAGGAAGCATTGGGATAAGTCTTGGTATGTGTAATAATATGGAGGAAACATTTTGATTTTAAATATGTGATGGTGCCAAGACCCAGGGCTCATACTGGAGTATGTGGAATAATAGTACAAATGTGTTATAAAAGAATAAAAAGTAGTAAGTTGTTTAAGAAACTTTTAACACTTAAGCATTTACAGATAACTATATATGAAGAATTTTCTAGGTCTTAGGATATCAGAGATGAAAATAATAAACAAGTCCTTTCTGATGCAGATCATAGATTATAATAGGAGAGTTAGAAAGTAGTATATATATATATATAGTAAAGAGATTTATATATAAGTAGTATATATAGTAAATATATGCAATATGGAGAATATTGTCTTTAAATAATTGTTATTTACATTAGGTCGATCTAAAAACTGCCATTTGCAAAGCTATGGCTTACATCCAATGTACTTCTATTTGTCAGTGGTACAAACATGATTTTCTAAAATTATGTAATGCAACTGAAAGAAAACTATTAAATGCCTAAGTAAAAATTCTAACAAAATATTTTCCAAACTCTATACAGAAAATTATAAAGCATTATTGCAAGACATTAATGAATACTTAAATCAGTAGATGGTTGCTTAAACTTTTAGTTACGTTAATGGGAAATTTTAAATTGTACTCAATCTTGTCTATGATGAATGTAGTACCAATCAAAACACCATCACATTTTATTTTGGTTGACTTTGAACCTATGATTCTACAATTTACTTGGAGTTCATCAAAATCTTCTTGAAAAAAAAATGGAAATTTTACTCTATTAGGTATTGTTAAATCTACAATAAAACAATGTGGGTTTGTCACAAGTATACATATAGAACCCAACATGCATTATAAAGAGACCAAAAGTAGACCAATATTTATTTTAAAATGGCATTTCAATTTAGATGCCTTTTATGTTTTCTTCTTGTCTGATTGTTATGTCTAGGGCTTCCAGTACTACTAGTATGTTGAATAAGAGTGGTGAAAAGCGGATTGGAAAGGAGGAAATAAAACTCTCATTATTTGCAGATGACATGATACTGTACATAAAAAATCCTGGAGACTCTACCAAAAAACTAGATTTAATAAATGAATTCAGCAATGTAGCAGGATACAAAATTAAAACCCATAAATTGATGGCATTTTTATACACCAATAATGAATTATCAGAAAGAGAAACTAAACAAACAATCCCATTTACCATCGCAACAACAACAAAAATTAAGATGCTTAGGAATAAACTTAACCAAGGAAGTAAACAACTTGTACTCAGAAAACTATAGGATGTTGAAAAATGATAGAGGAAGATACAAACAAGTGGAAGAACATACCATGTTCATGGATTGGTAGAATCAACATCATTGAAATGTCCATACTACCCAAAGCAACCTATAGATTCAATGCAATCCCTATTAAAATACCAATTCATATTTCACAGATCTAGAACAAATACTCCAAAAATTTATATGAAACCAACAAAGACCGCGAATAGCCGCAGGAATTTTGAGAAAGAAGAACAAAGTCTGAGGGATCACAATATCAGATATCAAGTCATACTACAAAGCCACTGTAGTCAAAACAGCCTGGTACTGGCACAAGAACAGGCATATAGATCAATGGAATAGAACAGAGACCCCAGAAATCACATTTATTAAATTGAAATATCTATGTAGTAAAAATGTAAATAAACAAAACTTAATGCATACCTTGGTCACTCCCAGAGAGCAGATTTAGATAGAATTTGTATCTAAAAGAGAATATTAGAAGTTATTATATTAGATAGCATATGAGAATATTTTCACTAATTTGATGAAATAGCTTTCATTACTGGCATACGATTTTGTCATTTCTCCCCCTAAAGAGATTAAATACTTTCACCTCTTGTCCACTCTTGATTTTGGATTTGACAGTTTGAAAATTTGACTTGCTTTGTTAATTAGCATGAGCTAGAAGTGACAGGGTACCATTTTCAAGCTGAGAACTTCGGAGGCTTTGAGTGTTTCACCTTCTACTCTGTTCTTGCTTAGGGAACACCCACCAGCAAGTCCTCTAGTCCAGGGAGGAAGAGAGGCACTTCTAAGAACATCCCAACTGAGCTGAAGCCTGAAGCAGAGGCAACACAGCTGCACCCTATGTGCAGCGGAAGCAGAGTTGCCACATTAACCTTCCTGCATACTTGTTAGCAAAGATTACGTTATAAGGATTATTTTAGGAATAGCTAATTTGTAAATGTGGGTAAAAAATAATTTTTTTTACTGGCAATCAAACATTACTTAGCATAAAGAAATATTGATACATTCAACTATTTTAAAATTAACTTTTGCTATAAAATCATTATGAGAGTAAAAATTAAAGAAAATCTTTTTTTCAGAAAACATGAAAAACACTTATAAATCAATTGGAAAAAAGATACTAAAATAGAAAAATGGGTAAGAAGTATTTTGCAATTATTTCATTAAACAATGTATCCAAATGACCAATAAACATTTGAAAAAGTGCTTTGATGGGAATTAAAACAAATCAAGATAAATTAATAATTTAATAATAAAAATTTAAAAATATGAGCTATCACTACACACCCAAGAATTAATAAAATTTAAAAGCCTGAAAATAACAAGTGTTAGATGCGAGGCAACTGGACTTCTCTAACGTTGTTTGTGGGGTTTTAAATCAGTAGAAAAACTTTGGAAAACCATTTGCCATTTTCTAGTAAATTTAATAATACATGCACTCATGATTGATAAAGGAATATGAGAATGTTTATGAGTATGAGCAGTCACAAGAATGTTGAGAGCAGCATTATTTATAATGACAGATGGCTAGAAACAGTTCACTCCCTGTTATGATGGAAAATGAACAAAACGCAGCAGGGATGACTCTCACAAGATAATGATAAGAAAAGAAGCAAAATAAAGTATACTTTTACTAATTTATTTTATATTACTTTAGTTTAATTAAATTTTTAATGAATATATTGGGTGGCATTAACAAAATTATTCAGGTTTTATGGGCACAAATCTTTTTTTATTTTTAATTTGATTTTTAGAGAAAAAAGGAGAGGGAGAGGGGAAGAGAAATATTGATGTGAATTGATGTGAGAGTATAACATCAATCGGTACACCACCTTCCTGGGATCAAGCCAGCAACCCAGGCATGTGCCCTGATCAGGAATCTAACCAGCAACACTGTGGTGCACAGAATGACGCCCAACCAACTGAGTCACACTAGCCAGAGCTCATGTGCACAATTCTGCAACAGATCATCTGTACTCTGTATTGTGTGTTCACCAACCCAAGTCAAGTATCCTTCCATCACCATTTATCCCTAAAACGACACAAAACTAATCCATGATGTTGGAAGACAAGATGGCATTTACCATCATGGAGTAGAAGTGTGTAGTTATTACAGGATGTCCTCCCAAAATGTACACACAATTTGAATGATTATAAAGTCAGTGCTTATTAACATAAAGCATACTTTCAAATTTTAAAAGAATCTACAGAAATGATTTTTTTTTTTTTGTCAACACCGGTTTTCAAACTAATGACCATTCTGTTCCAGGCACTGCTGATAATTCAAAGCAATGGAATAGTGAAAATCAAGAATCACTTTGTAGTATTCCATTGTGTAGATGTACCATTACAAAATGAATGGAATACTACACTGCTATGAAAAAGAAAGGACTCTTACCATTTGCAACAGCATGGATGAACCTGGAAAGCATTATGTTATGTGAAATAAACCAGTCAGAGAAAGATAAAAATCACATGAGCTCACTCATTTGTGGAATATAATGAACAACATAAACTGATGAATAAAAATAAAGAGACATAGGCGCATCTCACAGACCATCAAACCTCAGAGGAAAGGCAGGGGAGGGTGTGGGGGAAGGGTAAGATATCAACCAAAGGATTTATATGCAAACTTATAATCATAACCAATGGACACAGACAGTAGGGGAGTGAGGGCATGTGCTGGGGAAAGGGAGCAGGTGGGGAGCGGTCAATGGGGGGGGGGGGAATGAGAGATATGTAATACTTTCAACAATAAAGAATTTAAATTTTTTTAAAAAAGAAATATTATAAAGCCAGAAAAAAAATCATTTCAGAATAGCTGGTGTGGCTCAATGGATGAGCATCGACCAGGAGTCAGAGTTAGATTCCCGATTAGGGCATATGCCTGGGTTGCAGGGTTGTTCCCAGGAGGGGTCATGCAGGAGGCAGACCAAAAGTGATTCTCTCTCATAATTGATGTTTCTATCTCACTCTACCTCTCCCTTCCTTTCTGAAATAAAGAAATCCTACCTAATAAAAGAGTAATATGCAAATTGACCCTAACTCTGCTACACCAACAAGCCACGCCCACAAGCCACGCCCACAAGCCAATCACGAGCAAACATGCAAATAAACCCAACCAAGATGGCTATAGCCACAGAGAGCGGGAAGGAGGCTTGGGTTTCCCCGGCAACAGAGGAAGCCAAGCTTTCCGCCTGCCCTTGCAGGCCTAAGCCTCCACTCAAGGCTACAAAGTTTCAATTATAGAAGGTAAACAAATCCAAACAGAAATGGTGGCAGCTATGGAGCTGGAAAGAGCAGGAGGCAACAGTTTCCCCCAGCAATGGAAGAAGCAAAGCTTTCCGCACACCCTGGCCTGCCCAGGCCTCTGCTTAAGGCTACAAAGTTTCAATTATAGAAGCTACACAAACACCAAAAGAAATGGCTGCTGGCCACGGAGCGAGCAGGAGGCTTGGCTCCACTCCAGGCTACAAAGTTTCAATTGTAGAAGGTAAATAAACCCCAGATACCAGGGCCTCCTCTTGGGTCACCAGGGGGTGTGGCTGGCCTAAAAACCACCACAGGCCCCTCGCTCAGGCCGCCCCACGCCCCAAGGGAACCCCCACCCTGATCCGGGACACCCTTCAGGGCAAACCAGCTGGCCCCCACCTGTGCACCAGGCCTCTATCCTATCTAATAAAAGAGTAATATGCAGATTGACCATCACTTCAACTCACAATATGGCTGCCCCCATGTGGTCAAAGATCCTGTCCCCATGTGGACACAAGATGGCCACCACAAGATGGCCAGCAGGGGAGGGCAGTTGGGAGGCACCAGGACTGCAAGGGAGGGCAGTTGAGAGGGACTAGGACTGCAAGGGAGGGCAGTTGGAGGCGATCAACCCTGCAGGGGAGGGCAATTGGGGGTGACCAGGCCGGCAGAGGAGGGAAGTTGGGGGCAAACAGGCTGGCAGGGGAGCAGTTAGGCATCAATCAGGCTGGCATGGGAGTGGTTAGGGGGTGATCAGGCTGGCAGGCAGAAGCGGTTAGAGGCAATCAGGAAGGCAGGCAGGCGAGCGGTTGGGAGCCAGCAGTCCTGGATTGGGAGGGGGATGTCTGACTGCCCATTTAGGACATCCTAAACGGGCAGTCGGACATCCCTCGAGGGGTCCCAGATGGAGAGGTTGCAGGCTGGGCTGAGGCACACACCCCCTCCATGCACAAATTTCGTGCACCGGGCCTCTAGTATATATATAATACACTAGAGGACCGGTGTATGAAATTCGTGCACAGGGGGTGTGTGTCCCTCAGCCCAGCCTGCACCCTCTCCAATCTTGGACCCCTCTCACAATCCAGGGCTGCTGGCTCCCAACCGCTCGCCTGCCTGCCTTCCTGATTGCCCATAACCGCTTCTGCCTGCCAGCCTGATCACCCCCTAACCACTCCCCTGCTAGCCTGACCCCCCCAACTTCCCTCCCCTGCAGGCCTGGTCACCCCCAGCTTCCCTCTCCTGCAGGCCTGGTCCCTCCAACTGCCCTCCCTTGCTGTTCTGGTCCCCCCCAACTGCTCTCCCCTGCAGGCCTGGGTCCCCCCTCAACTGCCCTTCCCTGCAGGCCTCGCTGCCCCCAACTTCCCTCCTCTGCTGGCTTGGTCACCCTTAACTGCCCTCCCTTGCAGGCCTGATTGCCCACAACTGCCCTCCCTTGCAGGTCTGGTCCCTCCCAACTGCCCTCCCCTGCTGGCCATCTTGTGGTGGCCATCTTGTGTCCACATGGGGGCAGCCATCTTTGACCATATGGGGGCAGCCATCTTGTGTTGGAGTGACAGTCAATTTGCATATTACTCTTTTATTAGATAGGATATAATTTTCTTCAGTAATTGTGTGCCTTCAATTTGTCTACTGTTGCCAGTTTTGTACCATAAACTTTATATTTTATGTGTACCCATAAAAAAAGTTCAGTGGCACTTTAGGATAAATTTTCTTTGTTCAAAGCTTAGTCTGGCTTCACCCATTATTTCAAATCAGTTAAATCTAAAAAGGAGCTAAAATTAAGTGAGGTATCAGCTGTTAAAGTGTGTATACTTTTTTGGGGACACCCTGTATTTTATTTATTTTTTTTAAATTTTATTTTATTGTTTAAAATATTACAAATAGTAGTACATATATCTCCTCTTTTTTCCCCAATGACCTTCCCCCAGCCTCTCCTACCCGCTGGCACATCACCCTGTATTTCTTGATCTGAATCATCTTTACATAGGGGTTCTCAACCTGTGAAGTTCATTCAGTTGTCTATTTAAAAACATATATTATTTTTTTCCTTTTTATTAAATTTATTTTGGTGACACTAGTTAATAAAATTATATGGGTTTCAGGTGCACATATCTACAACACATCATATGCACACTGTCTTGTGTGTTTACCACCCCAAGTCTCTGTCCATCCCTATTTATCCCCCCTATGCCCTCCTCCACTTCCTATGTCCCCCTCCCTGCCCCAGCCTCTGGCAATCACCACACTCTTGTCTGTGTTCATGCCGTTTTTTCTTTTATTTTCATTTTTAACTCAATCACTCCACCCCTTCTACTCAGTCCCCCTCCCCTCCATGGTCACCACTGACAGCTGTCCGCCTGCTCTAGCCAAAATCTGGAAGCAGCCCTAGTGTTCATCAGGAGATTAGTGGATAAAAAAGCTTTGGTACATTTACACAATGAAATACTACTCAGCCATATAAAAGAAGGAAATCTTACCATTTTTGACAGCATGGATGGTCTGGACAACATTGTGCTAAGTGAAATAAGCCAGTCAGAGAAAGACAACTACCCAATGATTTCATTCACATGTGGAATCTAATGAACAAAAAGCATATTTATAAAAACGTATTTTTATTGATATCAGAAAGGGAGAGAGAGCTAGAAACATTAATTATGAGAGAGAATCACCGATCGGCTGCCTCCTGCATGCTCCACAATGGGGATCAAGCCCACAACCCAGGCATGTGCTCTGATTGGGAATCAACCCAAGACCTCCTGGTTCATAGGTCAATGCTCAGCCACTGAGCCATGCTGTCTGGGCCATATTTTTTAAATTAGATTATTATGCTTCAGTGAATCCTTTCCCATTATGCTCTGTAGAGAAGAGACTATAGTGAGTCTCAAGTGGGGTCAGTAATTTTGATGTAATATGTGCCAAACAATAATAATTTACGTTGTTCAAAGGCATATTATACAGTTATTGACTATATGTTGTGTCATAAATCATTAAGTAGTGTCCTTTGTCCACAGTGAAATTAAGCTAGGAATAACTATCAAAGAAAAATAAATTGAAAATTTCACTCATTTGGAACAAAACACGTCTAAGTAAACTATGATTTATAAGGAATATTAAAATAAATTTAAAGAAGGATGATGAAGAAACAACATATGAAACTTGTGGGATGCATTTATATTCTTCTCTCAGAAGATAATTTATAACCTTAAGAGTATTCATTTAGACTGAAACAGGGTAGAAAACCATTGAATAAATTTCAATATGCTTGGAAAAAAATATTTCAAATGTAAAAAGGCAAACTGGAAAAAATAATAACAATAACATAAGTTAATGAACTAGAAATATAATAAAATTGAAACAAAGATAATAGTTATTTCAGAAAATATTAACATTGATATTTTTCTATTAAATATTGAAATAAATTAATGTAATTATAAAAAGTACCAATAACAATAATTAATAATGAGACAACCTCATGTATTTAATGAGACTATGTAAATAATTTATAGTCAATGAAGTTGACAATTTTGAGAAAATGGAAAATTCTTTTAAAAATAAAATTATAAAAACTGCCACCCAGCGATGAGGAAATCTTAGTGGCTCTAAACATTTTTAGAGAATCAATCAATTTAAGATAGCAGTCAATAATGGATTACACTACACTTTGAATAAACAATTTAGGAAAGAAAATTAATAACAAACATATTCTGTAAACATAGAGCAAATAAACTTTATATATCAGAAATTTTGTGAGATAATTTTCTTAATCTAGACAAAACTATGAATGGATTATCTTTTAAACTGGAAGTGAAAGAGATTTTAAAGATGAAATAGCATTTTCTAGAAGGACAAAAAAAAACAACCTGTACTTTTTCATAGCTGAATGTAACTTTTACTTAATATTAAGATTTGCAAAAGTTCATAGCTTACATGCATTCATTTATATTAATGTCTAAAGCTGCTCAGCCTCCAATTACTTTTATTCATTGCTTTATAGGGAAAGTGTTTTATTTTGAAGGACTGTATTAATTTATATTTTGTGCTTTATAAATAAATTAATCCCCAAAGAAATACAAAATTACTATTATGATTTAAATACATATCACTAAATTTGAGAAACACAGCTATGTGATTATGCAAAAAAGGGAAATCTGTTTTATCAGTCAGTGAAGATACAGAAGAGAACAAAATTAAATAATATATTTATGGAAAAAAACATGTTTTCCAATATTAATATACTACTTCAAAACTTTTAATCCAGTTACATAGCGTTATCTAGTTTTACTTGATTTGAAGTAATTAAATATAGAATCTTTTTCAGTTCTTATAGGAAAGTTAACATTATTTTGACCAAACAAGGTGCATAATTTATACCATGTAGGAGATAATATTTTAAATGTGCTTTGTCATTATAGGTATGATATGTAAGTGTTTTACATTAGCACAAAAAATCAAAACATTACCAATTTTTATACTTAAATTTAACTTCAAAATAAGAAAAAGATTTTAGTTTAGGGACAAAAATTAAATGTTTTCAAAATAACATAATTCTATATATGCCATCTATCTATAATAATAAAAGCATAATATGCTAATTAGACCAGATGACCTTCTGGACGACCTTCCGGACGAGGCTGGGGCTGCGAGGGCCAAAGCAAGCCGCCACAGCTGCAAGGACAGAGGAAAGCCACCATGGCTGCAACCAACCTGTGGGCAGGGCCTCCCTCTGCGAGGGAAACCGGGTCCCAGATGCCAGAGGGAGGCCGGTGCTGGCAGCCGGAGGAAGAAAGGCCTACTCTTGCATGAACTTCATGCATTGGGCCTGTAGTTTCTATATAATGACCACATAAAATATGTTTTAATTTTATATAGATATTTTGGAGGTAGCTATCACTACTTAATACACATGTTTGGAATACTTATCAAACATTGCTAAATTAAGCAGAGAAAAATTCTAACAAACTATAAAAGTAACTTTGTGTCCCCCAAAACATTAAGATGATATCAAATAGAAAAATAGAAAAGCAGAAGTGATTAGCAGGTATTATAATGGAACTAGAGGACCAGTGCACAAAATTTGTGCAAGAGTAGGCTTTCCTTTCCCCGGCTGCTGGCCCTGGCTTCCCTCTGGCACCCGGAACCTGGGCTTCCCTGTGGCCACTGGCAGGCACCCGGGACCTGGGCCTCCCTAGCTTTGTCCAGAAGGATGGAAGGACATCTGGAAGAACGTCCAGTCTAATTAGCATATTATGCTTTTATTATTATAGATTATATTCATAGACTATTTTAATAGTAGAAAAGATAGCTTCTCATTCAACTATTTGACCTCTTAATTCACATAATTTCTTAATGGTAATATTATGTGAATCTGTTTTAAAATTCTGAATTTTAGTATGTTTCTGTGAGAATTTCTATCTGAATGCATTTTTATTAATCCCAAAATATATATTTATATTATTTAATTGCCAAAACAAAAATAAAATCAGAAATAAAAGTCAATGTGTTATGAAATGTATATATATATGTAGAAAAGTATATAGAGTGGGGCAAATATAGACTTACAGTTGTTCACAGGGAAAATAATACAATAATTAATAAGTAATACAAGAATAAACTGTGTTTCATATGCTTACAACTGTAAACTGTTTGCCCAACCCTGTATATATATTTGTATGTGTATGTATGTGCATATATATGACAGTAGTTTTGATATCAGATTGAAGTTGCAGGTGTTCATTCATTTTCTCATCCCTCAATTAAATTTATTTGATTTCCCTACTTAATTATCTCTTTCAAGGCTTTAGAAACTACTTGTCTCTGTACTTTTTCACACTGTATTTTCTTCCCAATATGAGTTCTCAAGGAACAATAATTATGACAGGAGTGTTTGTGTGAATGTGTATGGGCCAGTAGACCTAGCATAGGCTGTGGAACTAGCAGAAACCTGTCTCTCCTAGCCTAGAGACTTCTTTAATATCAGAAAACATTTGTTATTAATTGAATTTATTTTTCTTTTATCAAACATAGTTTCTTATATTTTAAGCATTTGCCAAATATATGTTTATACATGAAGGGGAAAGTGGATAAACAAACAAATGTGTATGTTATTCTCACATAATTGGACTTTGATAAATTATCAAGCTTTCTTTTGTATGTATATTTTTTGTTTCTATTGATGCTGATGTTGTTTTCAAAATAATTACATGCAGTCACTGACCCTCTCTTAATATGAAAGGCCTGGCATTTTAAGGGACTTATTGAGAGGATGCAGGTGATTGCTTATGACAACAGTAATAATGATAATGACGGTAAAATAAGACCATATTGTTTCTCTATTCCAGCAACTTATACTGCAGAAATTACTATAAATGGAGAGAGAGAAGATTAATGTGCAGTCTAGCCTAAAAAACATCATTGTATTTATCTCTCTCTTTCTCACTCTCTGCAGATATAAACAATAGTTGGAAAAGTCTTTCTATATAAAGTGATTAATAAGCTTATTCTTAGAAGCAAAGAATAATTGACTATTTCAGTGGTTTCGGTAGTGGGTAGTGGGTAGGAGATGAAATTGAGGAAGAATACCAGGGTTAGTTGTGGAAGGTGTTATGTCAAGTTAATTAGGTTAGATTGTACCTCAAAGTTGGTGATTAATTTTAAATAGAGAAGTGACTTTAGAGATGAATATTTAAATTAACTGAAAGAATCCATTACTTTCAGTTAATCAATTTTCCACAGCAATTAAAAAAAAATCTAGTCAGTGCCCTAATGGGTTTGGCTCAGTGGATAGACCATCAGCCTGCGGACTGAAAGATCCCAGGTTCGATTTGGTCAAGGGCATGTACCGTGGTTGTGGGCACATCCCCAGTAGGAGGTGTGCAGGAGGCAGCTGACTGATGTTTCTCTCTCATTGATGTTTCTAATTCTCTATCCCTCTCCCTTCCTCTCTGTAAAAAAATAAATAAAATATATTTAAAAAAAACACTAGTCAGTAATTCTATATAATAAAAGGCTACTATGCAAATAGATGGAATGGTGGAACAACTGAACAACCAAACAACCGGTCGTTATGACATGCGCTGACCACCAGGGGTCAAGTGTGGAACATGGTGGGCATCAGCAGCAGGCGGCAGAACACAGAACGTGGAGGGTGTCAGCCACGGCAGGATGGTGGAGCAGGTTAGCTGGGGGCACCAGATCAAGGCGGGGCGCTGGGTGCTGTCATCGGGGCAAGCCTCTGGTGGTTACTGAAAATTCTTTGCTCCCATGCATCACGGTCCTGCCAGGTGATTGCACCTGCTGCCAGCACCAGAGCCGCTGCTCACAGCTGCCAATGCCTGGTGCCAGCCCCAATCACCCCTCAGGGCTTCTCCACCACCCCTCCCCCGCTCGTGAGTGGTGATCTGTGCCGGCAGCTGCCTCTCGCACCTGCTGCCGGCAACGGCCCTGCTTGCACTCGCTGCTGGAGCCAGAGCCTCTGCTCACACCCCTGCCAGCACCTGGCACCAGCCCCAATTGCTCGGCGCCATCAGCGGGTGTGAGTGGCAGCTCCCAGTCCCAATCGCCCCTTGGGGCTTCTCCACCTCCCCCTGCTCCTGAGGGGCAATTGGGGCAGCAGCCACTGCTCATACCCACTGATGGCGCCGAGCCCGCTCACACCTGCTGCTGGTGCCGGCCCCAATTGCTCCATGCAGTCAGCAGGTGCAAGTGGGGCTGGCCCTATCAGTGTGTAGATAGGGGACTGAGGGCCATGGTGGGTGGGGCCGGGTGGGGGTGCGGAGGATGGGCCGAGACCTGCCCCTGTACCCACCCCAGCTTCACGGGCCACAGTTCCTTTCAAGGTGCACAAATTCGTGCACTGGGCCCCTAATATAACATAAATTCAACAGTGAATCTATATTTCTTGTTTGCCTTTATTATTACTACCATGCTAGTATCATACCTATGTTGTTCTTAAAGAAAGGTAATCTATCCTTTTTAAAAAATTTTTCCAGTTTTATTGAGATATAAATGGCATACAGCACTGTATAAGTTTAACATGTACAGTATAATGACTTTACATGTGTATATATTGTGATATGTTATCACAATAAGTTTATTTAACATCAATCACTTCATATAGTTATATTTTCCCTTGTGATTATAATTTTTTGGATTTATTTTAGCAACTTTCAAATATAACAATATTGTTAACAATATTGTAATGTTGTACATTACATGCCAGTACTTATTTATCTTATAACTGATGCTAATAATGTTACTTGTGTGATTAGAATTCATTTATCTCTTTTTCGGGGGAGTTATCATGTGGCAAAACTAATATCATGCCTATAAACAATGGGCAATATGTGATATGTTATAAACTATGATTTATTTTAAATTCCCATAAGTGATAACTACCTTTTTAAAACATAGGTTTGTAGTTGCTGAATAAATAAAATATCATCACTAATAATTCTATTGATAATATATAAACCCTCTGAATTGAAGGAGGCATTGACCTCAATTATTTTCTGTTTTTAGGAGATAGGAAGCATGGTTTAGTGATACCACAAGAGGATTTCACTATTTTAGAATTATTTCAGAAAGACCTTTGACAGCACTGCTCAGAGGAGTCTGCACTTGATTATGTGCTGAAATTATAGTAAATTCCTAAAGAACTTATGTTATATTTTATAATCTATTCCTAAAAAATACTGTCCCTCTTTATAACAGTGATTTTTTTAAATTGGATTATAGTCTGAACATCTACTTGTTCTAGAAATGCTGAGAAGATCACAGCTTCAAATTCTATGTAATGCTTTTACATTGCTTTATCTAAAATCAAGGAATTATGGTGATAAAGAAAGCAGGATGTTATAATTCTCTAATTCTCCCCAAGAGTATTCAGGCACTTTAACATTAAATTATGGTCTATTTACAGAGGTTTTTATTTTTATATTTTATATATTTATATTTGCTATACAAAACATGAAAAATAAAACAAACAATAACAAGAAGAAAGATGAATATATAATATACAGTAAAAAGAAAATGTAATCTGGAAAAAAATAAAAGAAATACTCAAGAAAATGTAAAAACACCCTAGAGAAGTGTAGAGAAATCAACCCATGCAGACAATAATAGAAAGACATGTATATCTAGAAGAAAAGACTAAGAAAAATATAAAAGAATACTATTTAATAGATATTCCAGAATTTACTAAAGAGTTAGGAATAATTTAGGGAAAATATGTAAAATTAAATGCATGGCCCTATAGGACAATTATTTACTTCAAAACAATTACTGCACAAGTGAACCATGTTTAAAATGATAATTAAATAATGCATATTGGTATAACCAAAGCTGTCATTAAATTATATTGGGAGGAAAGGAGTAAATTATTATTCATCTTTTTATTAAGCTGTGTAAGAGTAAAATCCGAATTAACTACTGGAGGGATCCTATAGAAAATGTACATAATGAAAATTAAGAAAGAATTACATAAGTTAGTAAGTTATTTAAAAGGAGGTGAATAGCAGCAGTAAGGGAGGTAGTGATGATAAAGGACTCTCCGTTTCCTGTAAGTCTAGACTCAGAGCTGTGAATTTCCTCCAGTCAGGTCTATATACTCAATTTTAAGGAAGAGCTCCACAGGTTCACATTTGCTTTTATCACCCCCAAATCAATCTTCTCTAACTTGGCTTTGTTTTTAATGTTTCTCGAACATTCATAATGACTAAGATTATATAAATTCTCCAGAGTGTTCTCAGTATGTTACAGATAGATCATGGTCTTACAGGCAAGTTACAGTTGAAGACTTTCCAATAAGTTGTCTCTTAATGAGCTCTTTGGTAATTAGAGGAATAGTCTACAATTATTTACAGAGGAAAGACAAATCATTCTGTCTTTAGAGCATATGTCTGAAGAAGAGTGAAGGCAGAACTTCAGATTGGAGAACCAACCGTAGCCTTCCCTTCCCTATCCTATCTGGTAATTTTATCTGGTATCTTGTAGTGAAAGTTATTTCTCCAGATCAAATTTATCTGCAATAATAACTTTATCTGGCATGTATAATAGAAGTTAATGAACTCTTCATATCAGATTTAAAACTATATTTTTCTTCAAATATATATAACATATATTATAAATGGTATATATTCAATTTATATTTATAAATTTAAATAAATTACTTATTTATATCTATATATATAAAAGCCTAAGTGACCATTAGGACAGAACAACCAGAATGACCAGAATGACTGGTCGAACAGTCACTATGATGTGCACTGACCACTAGGGGCAGATGCTCAATGCAGGAGCTGCCCCTGGTGGTCAGTGTGCTCCCACAGCCAACCTCCCGCAGCCTCTCCCGCCCCGGCTAGCCAGCCCCCCTAATAGGACTTGATCGCTGGCCAGGCCAAGGGACCCCACCCATGCACGAATTTGTGCACTGGGCCTCTAGTTTATATATAAAATAGCTTTGAGATATCAGGATTTTGGAAGATTGTATTTTCAAGATGGTTCATGCCATTTCTATTTAAATATTTTATGGTTAATAATCACTGTTTTTTAAAAATATATTTTTATTGATCTCAGAGAGGAAGGGAAAAGAGAGATAGAAACATCAATGATGAGAGAGAATCATTGATTAGCTGCCTCTTCCACACCTCCTACTGGGGATCCAGCTTGCAACCTGGGCATGTGCCCTTGACCAGAATCAAACCCGGACCCTTCAGTCCGAAGGCAGATGCTCTATCCACTGACCCAAACTGGCTAGAGTAATAATCATTCTTCCTTAAAACTTACACAAAGTTTTTGCTACAACAAAAAGAAAGGTAGTTACTTTTTTAAGATAACTTTGAAAACTGTAGCCAACAATCATTCATTTTGCTGTATGCTCACTTGTCTATGATGAATTTAACTCATTGCTCATGTTAAGGTTAATATTGTGTTTATCCAACCTAAGAACCATTTTCAACTTTATAAGTATCAGACAAATGATTTCCCCCTAGCTGGGGGCAGAATTTTATTTCAGTCATTCACTATATGGAAAGACTTCTGATTCATCCTATTTGGAATATAGAATTTCTTTTTCTTCAAATTTTACTAAACCATAACAAAGTGCAGCATACTTTTAAATTCCATGCAGATCAGCAAGTATAAAAAGGGAAAATGGCATTGGGAAGACAAAAGGCAAAGCCTCACAATTTTACTTAAAAACTTACTAAAGTACTGAATTTACCCACAACCGTATCATGATGACTATGCTAGAACTTTGATGGAAATTATTGGCTAAGTAGCAGGAGAAAGTCCTTCCCCATACTAGACACTACACCGAATGATTCATTTTGGAAAGATTCAAATCTCAACAAGACAGACACAATTTTTATGATTTGTATTAAAAAAATATTTTCCCTTTTGTTGTTTCACTCAAGATAATGCTCCCTCAGACTTCTGCTCATTATGTTTATTTTCTTGAACTGTTCAGATATCTGAATAGAGATGATTTTTCCTGTTAAGAGTAGCAGCTAAGCCTTAGCTGGTTTTGCTCAGTGGATAGAGTATTGCCCTGCGGACTGAAGGGTCTGGGTTTTGACTCTGGTCAAGGTCATAAGCCCAGGTTGCGGGCTTGATCCCCAGTTGGGGGGCATGCAGGAGGCAGCCAATAGATGATTCTCTCTCATCATTGATGTTTCTATCTCTCCCTCTCCCTTCCTCTCTGAAATCAATAAAATATATATTTTAAAAAACTATTAAAAAAGAGTGGCAGAATTCATTCACTGTGATATTCCATGGATGAGTCCTTTCTACTTTGACTAGTAAAAGCAAAACAAACCACTAAGATAAGTGGTTTTAGGTAAAAAATAGGTTTATTAGGTTGACATAAAATGGTAACATTTAATGAAAATGTCATGTGTTTAGTAGATATGAAATAATGTATTCATCTAGCTATTTCCCCCCAATTATTGGTTAACACTCATTTGTTGGGTCTGATTCTTTTTTTCCAATATGCCTGTCTCTGAAAGCAGGCTCAATCAAAAGAAAACTAGTGAATCTAAGCGACACCTGACATAATCTTTTTGTAACTCGGTCTTAAAACTCAAATATATTATTATTTCCATATTCTATTGATCAAAGCAGTCAGAAAAGCACACAGATACAGGGAAGGGTGAATGAAATCAAGGGGTCTATTTTCTGTAAAGCTGTATTCATGATGCAGTTCGCAGATTATTTAGATTGTCAAAGTAAAGCCAAATTATTTGATTAGAAAATTTAACTAATTTAAATTAAGTTAAAAATGTAATTTATACCAGCAAGATCTTAGTATCATCATAATAACCTTCTCAAGCTGTTCACAAGCAAGATTTCATAGGTATCTGAAATCCACATATGTCCCAAATGCCTTTTTAGCTACATAATCCATTGCTGAAATGAAGAGTATACCTAATCTAAGAATCAACATTGTTCAGAGATGGGGATTTCACTGCTCTCATTCAGATTCATAGTTACTCATCTGGTGACACGGAGGAACACGTGATGATAGCAGCTCAGATTCATAGAGCATGTCTATTTGAACTTTATAAGCATTGATTTTTCCCCTGTTTCTAAATTAAACCTTTTACTGTATCATATTCCTAGTCCATTAATATATTGACATATGTTTAAATTACATAACATGTCACTATAATTGCTATAAACTGTATCACTTATCTCTCATTTCCTTTCCATTTCTAACTGGACCATTTAGCTTGTTTTACCTGCTGATTTCTCAGGACCCTGTCTTCCCTAACACCAACCAATTCTGTTTCCTTCAGCGATTATTGCTAAGGACATAATGATTGTATTACATTGTTTCACCTCTCAGAAACATTTAGTGATCTTTTATACTCTATTAAAGAAAAAAAAACCTACTCTTATCACCATCTCTATTGTACAAAATATATATGTACATAGAAGATATGGCCTTTGTATTTTCTATGCCTCCATACTCCCTTCAGTCAAATCTGTTTCACAAGAATCTACTCTCACATATGTCACCGAGGAGACCCTAAACAAAGGAATTCCTATAAGGCTAGTGTTTCTCTACCAGCGATTTGTAATTTTATCAGTCGTTTGAGTCAGTCTCAGATTCAATATTCAATCTCAGAAGACATACAGAAATCTGAAAGAGGCATTTTTCCATTGCTTGTGTAGAGAAACAATAAACATTAAACAGTATTTACTGAGCAGGCAGTGTATGCCAAATACCATATTAAAAGGTATTAATACAACAGTGACTTCAAAATAATCTCGCGCTCTGGTCAGTGTGCCCAGTTTGTTTGAGCATCATCCCATGCACCAAGAGGTCCCTAGGATTGTGGGCTTGATCCCTAGCAGAGGGCATGCAGGAGGTAGTTGATCATGTTTATCTCTCATTGATGTTTCTCTCTTTCTCTCCCTCCCCCTACCTCTTTCTCTCTAAAATCAATAAAAGCATATTTAAAAAATAGTATCTTCCTTTTTCACTTACTACAGACAACCAATCTTCAAATAATGAGAAGAATGACGTAACCACTAAGAGAGATAAAGAGTGACAGTGTAGCTAAGCAAGTGGGAAATGCTGGCCTGCTCTTTCGTTTCTGGTTGCTTTCTAGTTCCATGTTGTATCTCTCATTGAAGCTGGCTTTTACTTGTTTCCTTCTTTTTGTGTGTGTGATATTGGAAACCCCTTTCACAGACAAACTCATTGTCCTATTTTTTTTATTTTTTTAATATATTTTATTGATTTTTTACAGAGAGGAAGAGAGAGGGACAGAGAGCCAGAAACATCGATGAGAGAGAAACATCGATCAGCCGCCTCCCGCACACCCCCCACTGGGGATGCGCCCACAACCAAGGCACATGCCCTTGACCGGAATCGAACCCGGGACCCTTGAGTCCGCAGGCCGACGCTCTATCCACTGAGCCAAACCGGTTTCGGCTCATTGTCCTATTTTTAAAAAAATCTTTATTGTTGAAAGTATTACATAGGTCCTCCTTTTCCCCCCATTAACCTCTTCCAGCATGTTCCTGTGCCCCCCCACCTCATTGTCTGTTTTGACAAGCTATGCATGTATGCATACAAGTTCATTGGTTGATCTCTTCCCACCCACCTTCCCCTGTTTTCCCTTTAGAGGCTAATATAGAACACGCAAGGTATTCCCACTTTCTCATACATTGTTGGTTCCCTGCTTCTGTATGCCAGTGATGGAATATGAGCTGAATAGTTTTTTGACTTTGGGAATGTGGATGTCCGCTCTATTAATACATTATTTGGCAGCCAACTTTGATTTATATTTCACAATGGCTATCTAATCAATCAGTCTCACACCATAAGCTCCAAGGCTTAAGGGTGATATTCCCCTCTTAAAATATTCTGTTTCTTGGCAACCTGCCTTCTCTTTTCAGGTGCAAGCATTAAATGTTACTAACTAGCTATCAGAACATATTAGAGATTTAAAATGATGAGACTTAAAGATATTTAGGATTTGGGAGATAAGCAAAGGGATATTGGGCCTTAAGAGATCAAATATATCTTCATGTAAAGTGATTAAGACTTGGTAATCAGAGATATTCTGGCAAGCAAAGGTAGTCTTCTATTTAAATTGTATTAAATCTGTTGTCCAACAACCAAATGATTCCTAACTGTAGTGATTACTGTTAGAATGATATATGTCTTCAATAAAATAAGTTAAGAACACATTACTTACATCTTTGATACAATATCCCCACAGATACCCTCACTCACTAACTTCCCTTTTTCACTAACACAAATCCCACACACACTGAAAGTAGATAATGTTTCTGGTCATTAATTTAGCTGATAATACATGTTTTGTCTTCTTTTCAACAAGTACTTTAATGGACTAACTTCTACTCTTTCTTCATTTATAATTGGGGTCCCATAGTCTCCAGTTGCCTTCTTTGATAACACACTTCTTGATTTATTTTTTCTTAAACCTCTCTCTTAATGTACAGCTATAGATAGCATCCTTTCCATACTTACACCATAATATCGATAAAATGTTATGTAACTTCCTTAAATTTTATTTTCTTACTGATGTTACTATTTTGACATAAGTAAGTGTGGAAAATGAATTCTATACATCCTTTTATTCTGTTTGGCAGATATTAGGCATTTGGTAATTTGTTGAATGAAAGAATTTCTGCCTCATCCATACTGGTTGATGTGAAGTAATTGCATCCTTTTATAATTAAGTTCTATGTTACTACCTTTAACACTGCCCTAGATTTGAATTTCAGCATGGCAACTCAATGTGGGGCTTTGAGCAAGCTTTTTTTATACCAATAAAACTGAGCTTTATCACCTATAAAAATAGCCAGTTTATATTATTTCATATTTAATATCATCAAACTACTAAAGATGGATGGGAAAATGGAGACAAGAAATAATAAATAGAAAGTATATAATATAAAACTGCAAAATAACTGAAGCAATACTTTACTCCTTGGCTATGTGGACAGCCTTCATTTTATAAGATTTTTAGTTATAATACAATGATGTACAGCATAGAGGAGAATATTGATTAATAGAAGGAGACAAAATAGGAAATAAACAAAAGACCCACATCATCCTTATTTTAATCCCCTTCTCTGTACCACACTCCTCTTATTACTGCCTTATGTATCCTCTTATTGCTTATTGTATCCTTTGCTAACTTCCTCTAAGGGTGGCCAGTACTAGGCCTTTGTTTAGATCGAGTTCTTATATTTTACTTGGTTGTATCTGCATATTCGTCTTTAATGTCTTTTGCCTTCCTTTAATACTTTTTACCTATTTTCCATATAGTTAATAGTAAACTTAAAAGCTTTAGCAGAAGTAGTAATGAAAGATGGGAAAGAAATTATGGTAAAAATACCTGCAATTTCTCAAAGAATTTGCATCCCTCCCATGTGTTTTTAAAAAATTAACTACTACAGGCATATGAATGGCCTGCCCTATCGCAGCTTAACCTAGCAAATTTGCAGCTCCGGTCAGACAGCTCCAAAACCTCCAAACCCCAAGCAAAGAGGAGAAAACTGTAGTTCTCGCTGTAGCTCCTGCTGGGTGGCCTCAGACAGTAGCTGACCTTCACCCCATTGGAGATCCAGAAGCCAGTGTACTTAGTGGTCAGTGTGAGACACCAGATTTCAACTCCTCACATCCATAAGTGACACATTCATGAGGCAGACTCAGTGAGCACCAAAGCCCCACTGAAACAAGTCCAGAACCATAAGCGTGTCTCCAGTGCAGCAATTCTTCCATTATAGACACAGCGGGTCCTCACAACCAATTGGCCTGGAGGTCAATTCCTCCCAGTGTACCAAGAGCAATCAAGGCTTAACTACACCAAGACTTTGCACTCAGCCCACAAAGGGGTGTACCAAGAGTCTCCACCTCAGGTGATTGGGGAGGCTGAGCTACTGGCCCCTATAGGTCACCTACCACACAAAGCCACTCCATCAACACAGGGAAGCAGCCAAAATGCGGAGACAAAGAAACATGTCACAAATGAAAGAAATGGAGGAAAGCAAACTACTGGACGACATAGAGTTCAAAACCACATTTATAAGGTTACTCAAGAACCTTCTAAAAACCACTGAGAAACTTTATGAGACCTTCAAGAACCTTAATGAGAATACCAAAAAAATGGAAAAGGACCGGTCAGAAATTAAGCATACACTGTTTGAAATAAAGAATATACAGAAACTCAACTGTAGATCAACGTACCCCAAGAATCAAACCTAAGATATGAAATATGAGGAAACAAAAAAACACCCAACTAGAAAAACAAAAAGAAAAATAATCCAAAAATATGAAGATAGTGTAAGGAGCCATTGGGACAACTTTAAGCGTACCAACATCCGAATTTTTGGGGTGCCAGAAGAAGAGAGAGAGCAAAATATTGAAAACCTATAAGAAGAAATAATGACAGAAAACTTCCCACACCTGGTGAAAGAAATAGACTTACAAGTTCAGGAAGCGCACAGAACCCCAAACAAGAGGAATTCAAGGAGGACCACACCAAGACACATCATAATTAAAATACCAAGGGCAAAAGACAAAGAGAGAATCTTGAAAGCAGCAAGAGAAAAACAGTTAGTTACCTACAAGGGAGTACCCATACGACTGTCAGCTGATTTCTCAACAGAAACTATGCAGGCCAGAAGGAAGTGGCAAGAAATATTCAAAGTGATGAACAGCAAGAACCTACAACCAAGATTACTCTACCCAGCAAAGCTATCATTCAGAATTTAAGGTCAGATAAAGAGCTTCACAGACAAGAAAAAGCTAAAGGAGTTCATCACCACCAAACCAGGATTACATGAAATGCTGACGGGTATTCTTTAAGAAGAGGAAGAAGAAGATAAAGGTAAAGATAAAAATTATGAACAACAAAATGACATCAAATACATACCTACCAACAAGTGAATCTAAAAATCAAGTGAATAAAAAATCTGATGAACAGAATAGACTGATGAATATAATAGAATCAGGGACACAGAAAGGGAGTGGGAAGGGGGTGTGAGGGGTGCGGGAAGAGATTGGACAAAAATCTTACACCTATGGATGAAGACAGTGGCGGGGGGTAAGGGCATGGGGTGGGGTGGGGAATCAGGTGGAGGGGAGCTATGGGGAAAAAAAAAAAAAGAGGAACACCTGTAATAATCTGAACAATAAAGATTTATTAAAAAAAATAAAAATAAATTAACTACTACATTTATCAAATAAAGGATGATTAAAAATATATTAACTCTACTTGAGCTAAAGTTATTTCACAATAAAATTTTAAAAATATTTAAAAGCTTATGAAATACAGGGTAAGGCAAAACTAGGTTTACAATTGTGAGTACACAAAACACATAGTTTATTCTTGTATTATTATTTATTTATTATGGCATTATGTTTCATACTGTAAATCTAGTTTTGCCCCAACCATTATAGTATAAAATTTGGCTACACAAGAGTTGTTACTGCTTTTTTCTTATTTCCAAATGTGAGAAAACCAAAAGCCCACAACAAAATTATTTTACCTATTTTGTGTTAAAGAGTTAGTATCATTTTAAAATGATATTTTAAGATATAAAAGTATGTCCTAGCCCGTTTGGCTCAGTGGATAGAGTGTTGGCCCTTAGACTGAAGGGTCCCAGGTTCAATTCCAGTCAAGGGCACTTTGGTTGCAGGTTCCTGTCCCTGGTGCGGGTGCATGCAGCAGGCAACCAATTGATGTGTCTCCCTCACATTGATGTTTCGCTCTGTATCTCCCTTTCCCTTCCATTTTCTCTCTAAAAATCAATAGAAAAATATCCTCCGGTGAGGATTAACAACAAAAAAAAGATATAATGTTATACTTAACTTTATTAATTATCAGGAAAATACAAAATAAATTCATAATAGGGGTCTGCGATACTGATTGATCCTGCCTGAAAATGTCAGCACTGAAATTATTGTAGTTGATATTATTTCCATGTTTATGCCTTCACTCATATTCCATATTGCTTACTAGTTCTTCACCTCCAAAGAAACCAAACCATTCATTTGTTCTTTCATGAGGCCTTTTCAAATTACCTTCATAATCTGTATTTTCTTCATAGTTTTTACTATTAATTTTAGATTATTGTGCCAAATTGCACTCTCTAGTTTGTAAAATCTTTACATATTTAGTGCAACCTAGCTTTTAAAAAAATACTAAACAAGTGTGGATTGAATGATTAATTTATCCATCTATTTTAGTTAGCATGATCAAAATTTTCAGATAATTATTCCTTTTTTTTTTTAAAGAGCTAAATCTCCATTCCTTAATTATGGTTTCCAAGCCTCATTTATCATTTAATTTTCTCCAAGTTTATACATATCCATATTCAATGAACCTCTTGGGTTCCACTTATTGCTTCTTTATTGGTATGCATTGTAGTTGAGTTGTAGGGGAGATAGATATTTCTATGAAGAAGATCTAAAGGTAATGCCATTCTCAGCCGATCAATGATTCTCTCTCATCATTGATGTTTCTGTCTCTCTCTTCCTTGCCTTTCCTCTCTGAAATCAATTTAAAATATTTCTAAAAAAATAAAAGTAATGCCATTTTTATCTTACAGCTGTCAACCTTTATTCACATTATCATTTTGTTTAATCTCCACAGAAATAGAGTATTGTTGTTCACCTTATTCTGCAAAAGAAAGAAAGGAAATCTTACTTATTTTAAAGTACATACTTCAAAACACAGGCATTTCTTTCCTCCTGTAATATGCATAAGTCTATCCATTCCTTTGAATTATTTGATCCCTTATTCAGTTAAATCTATATGTCAAGATAGTAAATATGAATGATTGCTTCTCTGTTTTCTTTGAAATAACTCCTTTTTGAAGACCTTTGTCAATATAAAAGTTTAACTAGATTCAATTTCAGTTTAAATAATGAAGAGACACTACTTAAAAGATACCTCATGCTAATTATGAAACCAAATCAACAAAATCTGTAACTTTATAATACTGTCTAGTTTTACAGCTAGACAATACTAGATCCTGTCAAAAATTCCTCAGTGGTTACAGAATCTTGTGAATAGCAAGGTAATAAAATCCTTTAATTGTAGTAAAAATATGTGCTCTAAAAATATATACCAAGACTCAAATTGGAGTCTAGAATCCAATGAGTTAGTGTAATGGCAAATTCACATAAAGATAGATTCTGTAAATTTCCCCCAAGAGACAATTCATTACTTTGATGACATCAGTGAGATAAGGTGTTACATGAGTTATCTCCTCTAGTTTCTCTCATTTATCCTTCACTTGCCAGTATATGTGAGACGTAGTGTTTCTGGACTGATATTCCTACGTAATGTTCATCCTTTCCTCTCAGTTTCTGGGGCTTTAAACGTACATGTGTCTATTTTTGCAAGGAAATGATGGCATAATTAATTTTTGAATAGTAATGTTCTCAGTAATTATTCAGTAAATAATCATGTAGTATTATTCAAAACTGCATAAATTTGCAAATAAAACAGTTATATTTTGAAACCTTGTCTGAGGCACATCAACACATTAAGAATAGTTTTTTTATATAAGTGTATATTTGTTCATAATTTTAGTTTTTATTTCATTGTATTAAGTATATTTACTGTGTTCATTATCATCCATGACCAGGATTTTTTTTTTTTTAATTTAATTCCTATGAAAATTGCCATTGGGATTTTGACATGGACAGCATTGAATCTGTATATTGCTTGGGATAGTATGAATGTTTTAACAATATTAAGTCTTTAGAATCTATGAACATGGTTTGTCTTTCTAGTTATATGTGTCTTTTAATTTTTTCATCAATATTTTATAGTTTTCATTATATAAATGTCTCACTTGTTTAGTTAATTTATAAGTGTTTTCTTCTATTGCTAGTCGGATTGTTCTCTCTCTCTTTTTCTCTCTCTTTTAGGTTAGTTCATTGTTAGTGCATGGAAACACACTGATTGATGTATGTTTAACTTGCCTCTCGAAAGTTGACTGAATTTGTTTATTAGTTCAAAGAGTATCTTGAGGACTGAGTCTTTTGCGTTTTATTTTCCTCACCTAATTGTCCTGGCTATGACTCCCAGTACTATATTAAATAGAAGTGGTGAGAGTGGGCATCCTTGAGAGCTCTTACTCTTAGAGAACACATTTTTACTTTTTCACAACTAAGTAGTGTTACCTACAGAGTTTTTATATGTGGCATGTTGACAGTTTTATTATAACAGCATATTACATTTGTCATATTGTTTTTCTGAGTCTATTGAGGTGATCACATGATTTTTATCCTTTATTCTGTTAATGTGATATATCACATTATTTGATTTTTTTATGTTGAACAATCCTTACATCCCAGGGATAAATCTCACTTTGTCATGATGTATGATCATTTTAATGTGCCATTGACTTTGATTTGCTAATTTGGAACCACATACGACTCCATATAGCTAAACAAATCTATAGAAAGAATAAAGCAGTGGTCATTGCATTTTTAAATTTCAAAAATATATTACAAAGCTAGAGTAATTAAAACAGTATGGTACTGGCAAAAAATAGACATATAAACCAATGGAACAGAATAAAGAGTGCAGAAATAAACACATGGATATATGGCCAACTGATTTTTTACAAGAGTGGCAAGAATATATCTTTATTTTATACCATATACAAATTCAACTCGAAATAGATGAAATATTTAAATCTAAATGTGAAACTATAAACTTCCTAGAAGAAAACTTAGGGGAAAAAATTTTTGTAACATTGTTCTTAACAATAGTTTATTACACATGACACCAAAATCAGAGGTATCAAAAGGAAAAATAAACAAGTAGAACTATATCAAGCTAAAATGCACAGTAACAAGAAAACCTATGAAATTGAAAACAAATTTACAAATTATATATCTTATTAGAGACTAATCTCCAAGATATATAAATAACTCCTACAATTCAATAGCATAAAAATAAATAACGCTGATTAAAAATTGGGTAAAATATTTGAATAAATGCTTCTCCAAATAATACATATAAATTACCATAGGTATGTGAAACTATATTAAACATGACTAGTTATCAAGGGAATGCAAATAAAAACCATAATGAGGTACCACTTTCCAATTGTTAAAATGGCTATTATAAAACAATTATATAAATATATTAGTGGCCCAGTGCACGAAATTCATGCAATCAGTGTGTGGGGGGGGTCCCCCAGCCTGGCCTGTGCCCTGTCACAGTGCGGGAGCCCGGTGATCCATAGCCCCAAAGAGATAGGCCCCACCCACCCATCCAGGGGTCCTTGATGGATTTCCCCAAAGAGGTAGGCCGGAGCCAGGGGTCCCACCTCTGTGCTGTGCAGAGCCAAGAAACCCCCAGGCCTCACCACACAGAGGCCTCTGCCGGGCCCTGCCTCAGGGCCGGGCTGCGTGGAGGCCTGCGGATCCCCAGCGGAGGCGCGCGGAGGCCTCCACTGGGCCCCAGGACTCCTGGAGATGGATTGTGACGGCATGATGCAAGTCCCTGATGCTGTAAGTCCCTGCCCACCCGCGCCTGCTGCGCACTCAGCCTCCTGCTGATCGGTCGTTACGTGTGAGCGCATCCCAACCATTTGCATATTACCCTTTTATATATATACTAGAGGCCCAGTGCATGATTGAATCATGCACGTGTAGGGTCCCATACACGCTTTCACTTTTCGCGGTGGATCTGGGTGCCTGTCCGCTGGTGCCGGAGCAGACAGGCACCCAGCTCCCCCACTTTTGATGGTCTGCGGCCGCTGAGGGGGGCTACCCTGCTGTTGAGAGGCGCAGGGGGCGCCCCCTGCGCCTCTCAACAGCAGGGTAGCCCCCCTCAGTGGCAGCAGATCCGTGCCTCTCAATGGCCCCAGCCACGCTCCGCCCCCGCCGCGCCGCGCTCCGCCCCCGCCATGCCGCGCTCCGCCCCCGCTGGCCCCGCCGCGCTCCGCCCCCGCCGCGCCGCGCTCCGCCCCCGCCGGCCCCGCCGCGCTCCGCCCCCGCCGCGCCGCGCTCCGCCCCCGCCGGCCCCGCCGCGCTCCGCCCCCGCCGCGCCGCGCTCCGCCCCCGCCGCCATCTTTGTTGGGTAATTTGCATACTCGCCCTGATTGGCTGGTGGGCGTGGCTTTGGCTGGTGGGCGTGGCTTGGGTGTAGCGAAGGTGCGGTCAATTTGCATATTACTGTTTTATAAGGTAAGATATGTAGTAAGTGTTGATTAGGATGTGGAGAAAATGGAATGTTGATGTGAATATAAAATGATGCAGGCATTACCAAAAATAGTTTGGAGGTTTCTCAAAAATTAAAAATGGAACTACCATATGAACCAGAATTTCTGTATCTGAATATTTTTCCAAAAGAATTGACATCAGAATTTGTGAGAGTTATCTGCACTTCCTTATTCACTGTAGCATTATTCAAAATAGCCAAAATGTGGAAATAAAACTACGTCTATCAGTGGATAATTAGATAAAGAAAATGTGGTACATACAAAGAATGGAATATAATTCATCCTTTAAAAAGAAGGAAATCCTGCCATATGAGATAACATGAAGGAATCTGAAGGAGATTATGCTAAGTGAAATAAGTCAGTCAGAGAAGGACAAATACTTGAATAGTTGCTCTTATATGAGACTTAAAATGGCCAAACCTTTAAAAACAGAGTAGAATGGTGATTTGCCAGGAACAGTGGAAGGAAGGAACAGGAAGTTTCAATTCAGTGGGTATATAGATACTATGATACAAGATAAATAAGTTCTAGACAACTGCTGTATAACATTATTTTTAGGGTTAGCAATACTCTATTTGTACACCTAAAAATTTTTCAAGAGAGTAGATGTCATGCTGAATGATTTATTTATTATTATTTAACCATAATAATTAAATAAAAGGTCATCGATGCCTAGCCCATAACTAAGGTAGAAGGTTATCCATTGAAAATTAAGAATTTACTAAATATGGGTTTAACAGAGTTAGTGGCTTCTGATAGCAATAAACATAGTACATATTTTGAATTTCACACTTGCTAAAATATAAATCTATTAATATTACATTAAATCAGGAAGTTTATAATAGACCTAAATAGCATGATCAATCGACATGACCTAATTGGCATTTTAAAAACACTCCTCCCAACACTCCACAATAATAGAATACATATTCTTTCAAAGGGCTCATAGAACAATCAAGATAGACCATGTTCTGAACCACAGAGCATGTCTCAATGAGTTTACTATGTTTCATTTAACACAAGACATGATTTCTGAGACAGAATCAACTTAGAAATCAATAACATAAACATGTCTCAAAATGCCCCAAATGTGAATAGTGGATAACACATATTTAAACAACTAATGGGTGAAAAAAATAACTCAAAAGAGAAGAAAGATTTTTGAACTGAATAAAAATAAAAACACAGCATATCAAAATTTATGGGATACCAATAAAAGAGCACTTAGAGATGACCTATACCACTAAACACCAGTATCCTACATAATAAAAAGGTAATATGTAAATTACCATCACTCCGCTACGCCCACGATTGGGCCAACGGGAGACACAGGGGGCGGGACTCGGGGTGGCTGGGGTGGTGATTGGGCCGGCAGGACGCTGAGCTCGCGTTGCCAGCGGTGTCCCGGTGTCCCGGTGTCCGCGGGTTTCCACGAAGGCAGAGGAGGCGGCAGCAGCCCCAGCATTCCTGGGTGGGAGGCGAAGGCAAGACCCCGGCCTGGGCTCCGGCCCCGCCTCGCCCTAGGAGCCCAGGGACTTCGGAGCTGCCGGCCACACCGGGGCCCGACCAGTGGACAGACAGCCTACACGTGCATGATTAAATCATGCACTGGGCCTCTAGTTGGGTATAAAGATGTGAAATTATTGTCAGGAAATCAGTAAAGATATAGATTTGAAAAACTCCATCAGCCAAGTTGACCTAATCGGCATTTGTAAATACACCACCTCTAAGGAATGTAGAGTATACACTCTTTCAAGTGCACATGAGACATTTACCAAGATAGACCATATTGTGATTCATAAAATAAATCTTGATACATTTAAAATAATCTGTCAGATACAGTATGTTTTCTGATCACAAGGATTTACATGCAAAATTAGTACTAAAAAGATATCTGCAAAATCCCCAAATATTTGGAAACAACAAGCTTTTAGCAATACTTAGGTTAAATAATAATTCCAAAGAAAAATGAAATAAAACATACTATGAACTTAATAAAAATGAAAATAGTAGATAATTGTTGGGTACTGCTAAACCAGTACTTATGGTTAAATAAAAACTCTGCATGCCTATATTAGAAATGAATAAAGGTCTCGAATTAATGATATAAGTTTCCACTTTAAGAAAATAGAAAACAAAGGTAATTAAGCTCAAAGATAGCAAAATATTAAAATAACAGTAAAGATGAAAGTAAAAATTTGTGAAATAAAAATAAACAGAAAAGTGATAGAGAAAATAAAATAATAAAAGCTAATTCTTTTAGAAGATCAACAATATAAATTAACAATATTGATACAACTTCAGTGTATCAATAGAAAAGGAATGTATAAATAGCCTATTTCAGAAATGAGATAAGAATGAGAGGATACTAAATAGATAATAAGGTAATATTAAGAATAATAATGTGCTATTCAATGAGAAAACATAAAAAGACAAGTTTTTTTTAGACATAAAAAAGTTCAGTCCAGATAAAATAATAGATAGCATCAATAGTGCTACACCTATGAAATATGAGGAAAGTCCTATGGTGTTAAGAGGATAATACAGACTTAGTTGTTATCTAATTTGACTCAAAAGAAATACCTTTATTTTTTCCTTGGTAAATCGACATTGAGTTGAAGACATTTGCGTGCCATAAAACCAAAACATTTTAATGCTGACTTTATACTTTTATTTCAGGATTAATAAGGCAGTGTAGTAAGTACATATATTCTAACTGATGCTAAAGTAAAAGTAGGTGTATTTCTCTCGCAAACTAAACTTATACATATAATCCAGTTAGGTATTAGTAACCAGAAAGTGCTTGCTCTGGAACATTACAATATTTTTAGAGAGAATCATGCATTATATGTAATTAAAATGATCCTACAGTATATCTTTTCAAGTATAGCCCCAAAAAGTAAGTCAGTGGAGTTTCTAACACATTTTAGAAACTCCACAGCCAAAAGAGAGGTATGCAAAGATGAATCACCAGAACTCACTGCTTTAATAATCTTTTTTAACAAGAGATCACACAAAGCTGAAAAACAAATATTATACTACGGCAATATCTATATATATAAAAGCCTAAGTGACCATTATGATGGAACAACCTGAATGACTGGTCAGTATGACACCCACTGACCACCAGGAGGCAGACGCTCAACACAGGAGCTGCCCCCTGGTAGTCAGTGAGCTCCCACAGCAGGAGCATCACTCAGCCAGAAGCCGGGTTCACAGCTGGCAAGCGCAGTGGTGGTGGCAGGAGCCTCTCCTGCCTCCGCAGCAGTGCTAAGGAGTAAGGAGCGAGTGGTAAGGGGCGAGTGGTTAGAGGCGAGCAGTTAGGGGCGAGTGGTGAGCAGTTAGGGGCTAGCAGCAAGTGGTTAGGAGTACAGAGCACCAAGCACCGAGCACCGAGCCTGGCTTGGGTTCCTTCCCTGCTGCCTGTCACTTCACACACTGCTACACCCCTCAGGGGATGTCAGACTGTCAGTGTCTGCCTGATCCCAGCAAGATTGGGCAGACACTGGCAATCCGACATCCCCTGAAGGGTCCCGGATTGTGAGAGTGTGCAGTCCAGGTTGAGAGACCCCAACTGGTGCACGAATTCATGCACTGGGCCTCTGGTTGTAATAGAAATACTATTAGGAATGAAGGGCATTGTTCATGTTTACTGTGATGAAAATACTGGTAAACTCCAAAATTGTTTACATCCCAACTAAGTGAAAGTTTACTTTTTCTACTTATTTTATCAGACTCTGAACAAATTCTTAAGAACAGCAGTCTCTTTATAAATGTTTATGCATTTAGAAAGGGTACTTGATGAAACATTCAACCTCAATGAAGCTATTTCTCTAGGCACATTCTGAAACCACCTGGTCAGGAGTCCAGAAAATAATATTAGTTTCACTTTGAAAAGCAAAAACACAGACAAATTCCAATTTTTATTCTGGATAATCCTAGTGCCAATTTGTTCATTTCTATTCCAAAGATTCCATTGGATTAAACAAGTTGGCTTTCTCGTCACCATCTCAAACACTCTTCTTAAATGTTATTTTAGGAAGTACATTTCTAGACAACAAAAACCACAGTATAAAAAATAATAAAACTGATATTTTAAAATATCTGAAGCTAGTTTGTTTGTTTTGTTTTACTGTCTTTGTTTTGTTTATCATTTCAGAGTGTACTTTCAATCTATTGTGAATAGTATTTTGGCTGTACAGTGATTATATGCTCTATTACAAATGATTACTTTAAAAATTTTTTTACCATATCGAAGTTTTACTTTCATAAATACTTAGACTTTAAGTCATATTGAACTTTATTTTGCCTCTGGATAAATAGAGCAGGTCATACTTTAGAGAAAGGAGGGATGTTGGTTTAAACAGATGGCTTTATGTCCTCTCTGATTCAAAGGAAACTATGGCAACAAGCAAAGAGGGGGTATTGCTTAGCAACTGGAAACATTAATGAAGAGATTTCCAAACTCTATTTAGGGGGAAAAAAGTGCTTTGGAATAACTTCAGGACTTGTCATAAATGTACACTAGAAATTCATTTATGAAACATGCTGAGTACATAATCACAACTTGGAAAAGACTAATCCTTTATAAAGGAAAAATATCAAAGAAATGACATTTTTTCTAAAAGTAATACTTTTATATTAATAACAGCATTTATGGCTAAATATAGCAAAAAATTTAAAACCACATCTTGCAATATCATAATAAGAAAATCTAAGTTAATTACAAAATCTATTACCATAATAAACTGTAATATAACCTGAGATTTTAGGTAGGATCAGAAATTTATCTAGCTGAGCTGCTGTGATGTACCACATCTGCTAATATATGTGATACTGTCACTCAAAACATTTCAGGGGGTTCTCCCACAAGCTAAAAGAGGCACTACTGGCAATGTCTATAGTAGCTAAAAATGTAGTTTCCCTTTGAAAATATCATTGTTATTAGCATTTTCTTCTGTATTATGTCTTAAAGTTAATCTTGAAAAAACATTTTTTTTAGTTCAGTTATAAAAACGGAGCCAAACTGCACCTTTAACGAAGGTATATAACACTCCATTACAGTGGTCGGCAACTCATTAGTCAGCAGAGCCAAATATCAACAGTACAACGATTGAAATTTATTTTGAGAACCAAATTTTTTAAACTTAAACTTCTTCTAACGCCAGTTCTTCAAAATAGACTCGCCCAGGCCGTGGTATTTTGTGGAAGAGCCACACTCAAGGGGCCAAAGAGCTGCATGTGTCTCGCGAGCCGCAGTTTGCTGACCACGGCTCTATTATCATTGTGTTTCATGTGTTCCTATATAAAAAACATAAATTTTAATAGATAGGCCATGTCAGGGTAACCAAAAATGAATATCCTATATAATAAAAGCCTAATATGCTAAGTGTCTTGTCGTCTGGTTGGCTGTTCAACCAATCAAAGCATATTATGCTAATGATATGCTAAGGCCACTCAACTGCTCGCTATGACGTGTACTGACCACCAAGGGGCAGTCAACCAGTTGCTATGACGTGCACTGACCACCAGGGGGCAGATGCTCCGACTGGTAGGTTAGCTTGCTGCTGGGATCCAGCCAATCAGGACTGAGTGAGACGGGCCAAAGATGCCCTGGAGCCTTCCCATGATCCCTTTCTGGCTGGCCAACTTCCCGCATCCCTCCCCGGCCCCGATTGTGCACTGGTGGGGTCCCTTGGCATGGCCTGCACCCTCTTACAATCCAGGACCCCTCAGGGGCTGTCAGAGAGCCAGTTTCGGCCTGATGGCAGGACGACCAGTCACTATGACACACACTGACCACCAGGGGGCAGACTCTCAATGCAGGAGCTGTTCCCTGGTGGTCAATGCGCTCCCACAGGGGGGAGTGCTGCTCAGCCAGAAGCCAGGCTCACAGCTGGCGAGTGCAGCGGCAGTGACGAAAGGGGTGGGCCTAAGCCATCAGTCGGACATCCCCCGAGGGCTCCCAGACTGAGAGGGCACAGGCCGGGCTGAGTGTCCCCTCTGAGTGCACAAATTTTGTGCACCGGGCCTCTAGTAATATATATAATATCCTATATATCTTATATAATAAAAGGGTACTATGCAAATCAACAGAACAGCAGAATGACCAGTTGCTATGATGCGCACTGACCACCAGGGCCAGACACTCAACGCAGGAGCTGCTCCCTGGTGGTCAGTGCACTCCCACAGGGGGAGCTCTGCTCAGCCAGAAGCCGGGCTCACGGCTGGTTAGCACAGCGGCAGTGGCAGGAGCTTCTCCCGCCTCTATGCCAGCGCTAAGGATGTCTGACTGCCCCATGACCTACCTTCACTAAGCCACACCCCAGCATGTGTATTTGTTTACTCTCAGTGACTGGTGAATACACACATTTACTAGACTAATATCACCTTCTCTATAAATTTAAAATCACTGCAATACATATAGAAAACTTTCCTGTGTAACTTAACTTTTCATCCATACTTAATTCTAATTATACAAACATGTCTACATAAGCTAAACAGATGAACTAATTTGTCAATTTTTTAACATAGGCATTCAGAAAACCTACTTCATTATATAATGGGCTTTCAGTTTTAACGGATACCCCCTCGCCCAAATTAGTCCATTTTATGGAGAGTTTACTATATTAAGAAAGGTTAACCACCAGGGGCATAAGTATAGCATATTGCTTATAAACATGGTCTCTAAACCTGAAACACATTAGTTCAAAACTCACCTCTGTGCAGTCTTATGCAATGCCGGAAGCCAGTTCCAGCATGTCACAATTGCAAGAGTTTCATCGAAAGGTTGATGGAACTTGGGGACTCAACAAGGGCTGAGTCACATATGTTACCGCCTGTTGGGAATGGCTGAAGGCATTTCCCCATACCTGAAAAGGATGATTGCTTGCTGCCAGAAAGCTCAGGGCATCTTAATCAACATGTTATTGCCTCCTATTGGCCAAACACCTGAACAGCCTAAGGCATTCCCCATTCTGACAATGGACTCTGTATGAAACCCTACCCTTTGATGTGTATATCTCCACCTTGCCTTAGGACAAATTGTGTTAATAAAAAGCAAGGGGTCTTGAGACTAGGAGAACCTGGCTCCTCTGACCCCCAATGCCTTTCAAAATTATCTTTCACCTCTGGACTCCTATTTAATCTACACACAGCCTTTCTCCAGATTGCTGAACCCTTCTTAATGCTGGAACAAGAACCCTGGCAGTGCAAGTTATTAAATCTCTGTGCTCCCCAGTTTCTTCACTTTAAAGTATGCCTAGGACTACTTACTACTATTAAATTAACTCTATAAGGAGGACATTACACTGAGGTGACTCTAATGGGTGGGGGCAAAGTAAGCAAACCAAAACCTAAGCCTGCAAAGATCTCCAGGTAACAAAAGGGAAACCTAAGGGCAACCAATCACAAACAGTCATCTAGGCTTTGCACTATAGCCAATCAATAATATCCTTTCTTTGCTTCAGCTTCTCCTGGAAAAGTCTCTCCCTAACTCCTGTCTTTGCAGCCCTCCTAACTACAGTATTTCTGCTTAGGTGCTGCCTGTTTTCAAACTGATAGAAGATCAAATAAACTCTTCAAAATTTTAGTATGTCTCAGTTTACATTTTAACACTACTAAATGCTGTTAGGAATTAATAAATATAAATCACAAATAAATGCATTGTGAGAATTTAATGAATTAATAGGTAGCCTATCCTCAGTTAGTGTCCTTTTGTTTAAGGACAGTTGCCTTCCTTACATACCCTGACCAAGGCCTACTCTACAGCCTAAGTATGTGCCCTGACCAGGAATTGAACCTGCAACCTTTTGGCATGGGACAACAGTTCAACCAACTGAACCACCTGGCCAGAGCTCCTTTTCAGTATTATAATTTGGAAGAAATAATAGTACATTTTATAGCCATGAAAACGATTTGGTAGAAACAAAAAAAATAAAATAAGGATGTATTGGAGAGAAAGTAAATCACTGCTACATTCTTGAGTAGGCAAAAAGGGAAACCCATCAATGCTTAAGTTAGGACATTAGCTGTACAGAGGATCAGGAATCCTATATAATAAAAGGGTAATATGCAAATTGACTGAACGGCAGAATGACCAGAATGCCTGTGGACCCTCTCCACGGCCAGCCCTGCCCCCGAGCAGGCACCTGGACCCCGATCGGTCACCTGCAGACCATCACCCTGGCCAGCCCACCCCTGATGGCCCTCATCAGGCAGGCCGGCTGGACCACACCAGTGCACGAATTTGTGCACTGGGCCTCTAGTAGTTCATATATAATAATAAGCAATAAAACAGGTTAAATTGTGAGTTGGGAGGTATGCTGATATGCAGATGTATCCAGAGGAGTTCTCTTTCAAGTGTTCAATTTCCTTAATAAAAGTAAGCTTATCAGATTACAGAAAGAATAGAGAGGGTGATATTGGTCACTGGAGGAGAAATAGTGAAATAATTGTTAAGAGAGCAGGAAATTTAATGAAATATAAAAAATATAACCAAGATGCCTGGAAACATAAAGGCACATTTAAGGTTCCAGATTTTGAATTTAAAATATATATATATTTTTTCACATTCCAAATTGCTGCACTGATGGAGGCTCAGAAAAAGTAGAGATAATATATTTCTATGGTGTGACTGTTCCAAGCAAGTGAGATGAAGTGAGAGAGGCAAGGGACAATGGTTATGATTTTAATCTGGCTAAGGTGAGACAAAATGATCTCATCAAATGTTGGGAGAGAGAAAAGTTGGTTTGATCAATGGACTGAAGATTCCAGAGAGCTCAACATTACCTGGAGATTGTGGTACCAGAGGGAGTGAGTTGGCAAAGAGTTGAAAATAATGGCTCCTTATGGTGACTAATGTAAACAGGAATAAAAGGCAGATCAGTCGTGGAGTACTCAGGGCAGAGGGCATTATGACAGTCAGGGAGCAAGGCTAGTAAATATCTGTAGCTCACACTGAAGCCCACTCAGGGGACTTGCGCTCATACAATGAAGCAGAAAGTGTAAATGAGGTGGGGTGGGGGCTGACTAGAGTGGTCACTTTTGACAGCTGTCAGGGGAGAACAGATTTACAGGGAGTGTGCAGCATCTTCCCTCTGTGCTCCGCTGTGCTCAGAGCTCCTTCTGCACAGCCCAGACCTGGAGGCCCTAGAAAGATTGGGCTAGTCTCAGAGGGTGGGGCACAGACAGCCAGAATCCTCCCCTGGATTTAGGAGTCTTTCTGGTAAATTAAAGAGTTTATGATTAACTACTGTGACTTCTGAAGGTGGGAATAGGGTTACAATCAGACCCTGGCTGAGCCCCTTTACTTCAGAATCCGTGTGTCTTTATTAATCAGCATCTGGCTGGCTTTACCACTTATTTTTTCTTTTATTCACCACTCAGTCTCTCTTCTCTGGCTCTCTCTCTCTTCTCTCTTTCTGCTTTATAACTCTCTCTATTTCTGCCTCTCTCTTTTCTCTCTATCTCTTTTATCCCCCTCCCAAACATACATATATGGTCACAAAGAAAATGATTAAATGGATTTGTTGTTGTTGTTGTTAGTAAATGTCTAAACCAATGATTTTTCTATTTCTACTTCTTGGTAATTTAATATAAAGAATTCAACCAAGCAAAAAAAAAAAAAAAAAGAAAGCACATACATTTTGAGAGTGGTCATTGACTCATCTTTCTTCAAGATATATAACTAGATTTTTCATATCAGCTTTGGTAATTAAGATATAGTATAGAGCATATAGTTGCTATTAGAGTGAGAATAACAATTGACACCTATCTACCCAACAAAATGTGAAGGTATAATATTCACACACGTCTTTCAGTAGTAGGTTCATTACAGTTGTAAAATTACTAGCCAGAAACTGAAATGAGAAATGATGACATCAAGAGTGAGGTATCCCAATGAGAGAATTAATGTCAAAATAATTACATGGTTCACAGTCAAGGCTGTATGGTTATTAGCAAGTCTAGAAAAGCTAATTAAGTAAAAAATTGTGTGTAAGCCAGTTAAGTCAGAGTGTTTCTGTGGCTTCTGAACAAATAGGTAACACCTAGGAGCTGAGAATGTACTCATTAATCAAAGGAACTAAAAATTATATCACACTGATTAAAACCACATGTAGTGAAAATGCCTATTTAGTTTTCTTTTAAAATGAGATCTTAGAAAAAGAGGAATTGCTAAAAACTCTAATTCACTCCTACAATAGAAGTTTTTCATTTTATTATTCTTTCACTATTTTTGATAATTACCTAATTTTCTTCAAGTCCTCAGTCCCTCTTTTATAAACCAATATCCATTACTAGTTTTTAAACTAGAAAAAAAATAACACTTTTTAAAATATAGACCCAACTTCATGTATAAAGAAACTGAAACAGAAAAAAATAGAATGTGCAGTGGGGTCCCAATTTAAGAAAAAACCTAACAGCCAACATTTCCTCACCACTGAAACAAAGTGTACTCTTTTAGGTTTAAATGAGTTTTCCCTTAAGTATTTCAAAGATTTTAGTTAGAAAAAAAAAAAAACACACAATAGAAATCTGTGACTATACACCTATGGCAGAACCATATGATTTGGGGGGAAAGGAAAGCAGAATTTGAGGGACGGAAAGGGACATCATGGACACATAAAGTATCAGTAATGATTTTTAAAATGTACTACTCTTTATAAGCCACTAACCTTGGTCCTTTACCAAGCTGCCTTAATGATTATGGTTTATTTTGGAATGCACCACTGCAAAATATTTTGGGAGCTAATCCTCAGTTTCTTATTAAATAAATACAATCTGATAAAGTGACTTACTCAAGGTTCACATCCCAGGATTTTAATTCAATTGATTTGTTATAATAACAAATTTAAGAAGGGAATATTTTTTGGTCTTGTCATTAATCCTCACCAGAAGCTATCTTTCCATTGATTTTTAGAGAGAGTGGAAGGTAGAGGGAGAGAAACATCGATGTGAGAGAGACACGTTTGTTGCCTCCTGCATGTGCCCAACCAGGGCCAGGGATCGAGCCTTCAGTCTGTAGGCCAGTGCTCTGCCCACTGAGCAAAACTGGCTAGGGCATGAGGGGAATATTAATAATTATTCAGAAAAATACTTATTTTCAAAAATTCTTTTAAAAGTGAAGTAAGTCACTATTCAAATAAAAAAAATGGAGACCATTTTGGAATTATATGTTCACTTTGAACATTATAAACATTAAACAAATTAGAAGTGGTGGAATGCATATCTCTTAAAAGGAGACTGCGTAGGAGAGTTTCCCCGAGAGAAGCCACATGGCCCAGGGCCATACCCACGCCACACACAATGGACTAGAGCTGGGAACACAAGCCAAGCTAGCCAGATGCTGGACTGGACTTTAATATGGAGCGAAGACTGTGGGCAGTGGCTTTCATCTCAGCTCTGCTAAAGACAAAATGGGACTTTTCCATGGTGGGACGGAGGGAGATGGGACCCTTGGAAGGGAAACCCCTTGATGTGACATCATCAATAAAGCTTTCCACAATACCTCACCCTCCTATGGTGGCTTCAGGGAATTTTTATTCCCGTGGCACCCCAAAAGCTCCACTTCTACCAGCAACACGTGGAGACATAGAGGACACCCCACCAATAACAGTACTGTATGGGAGGAAAAGCTTTCCTCTATCCTTTAGGGTGTTTTAAGCGGGCCTAAGAATTTAATTGACATTAAAGAGATTAATAAGAAAAAAATACATTTAAATTCATACATACAAAGCCCCAAAGGTAAGAGACTCAAGGGTCAGTTGGGCTCTTGAGGCTTATATACCATCCTGAGCTAAGGGATGGATGGGGGCTGGGGCTTCAAAGGACAGGAGGATAATTCACCAGACAATAAGAAGAGTAGATGTTTGATAATTAGATGCTTGCCCTTACATCCATATACAAAAAAGTTACCTGTTATAATAGCTCTCTTTCTGGGCCAGGCTCCCTATTGACATTCTTTTACTAGTAGGTAGTTAGGAGAGAGAGGTAAATATTTTATATTAGTCAGCTGAGTCTTGATTGCTTTCCTCTCATAATAATCCACATGCCAAAATAGCACCTTTTTGGGTGGCATATTTGCTTCTTTTCAGTACAGTCCTTTCATATATTTATATAATTCTGATCAAAATGGAAGGCAAGTGCTAATGTTAAACATCCAAAGTTTATATATAACTAGAGGCCCGGTGCATGAAAATTCATGCAAGGGGTGGTGTCCCTCAGCCCGGCCTGCCCCCTCTCACAGTCCGGGAGCCCTCAGGGGCGGGAGGTGACCCGGCGATCAGGGGAAGGAAACACCCACATCATACCTCTGCTGCTGCCACTGCCGGCAGTGCAAGCCTTGGCTGGCCCTAGTTACCTGAGTCTCGGGCAGCCCTGGGTGGCTAGGCAGCCACCATCTGAGGCTTGCCTGCACCTCAGGACGGCCCTGGGCTGCTGGGGGGCTTAGGGAACTGGGGGACTCCAAAGGCAGGCGCGCAGAGCAGCTGGAGCCGCCTGGGGGCAGGCCTGGCCATGCCACGCACCTGCCACCCCAGCGGGGCTGAGGGGAATGGGTACCGCCATCTTGTGGCCATGGGCGCCACCATTTTTTGAGGATGTGGTAGTCAATTAGCATATCCCCTCCTTATTGGCTATGAGTGCCAACATCTTTGTGAGGGCATGATGGTCAATTAGCATATTACCTCTTTATTTGAAAGGAAGATGCAAAAAACATGTAATGACATATGCAAAATGGGTAATTTTGCATGCAATCAATACTTTGCTATTGTTTAATTTGAAGGTTAGCTAAATTGCTTCATTTGCCTGAAAAGTTTTAGATTGCTATTTTTTTTTTTTTTACCACTTGAGATGTTCTAAAGTTTTCTATCTATATTTGCCTTTGGAGATTAAAAAATTGATTTTAATTTAGTATGTATCTATTCCAAATGGATCCTGTATAACATAACCATGACACTTTTAATAGCTTTTATGGAATAAAACTGGCATGATTATAAACTTTTCATGTATGACTTAATAAAATAAATTATGAATTACTAAAACACTGGGAAAATGCTCTAATATAAAGACAGAAATGAAATTTTTAAAAAAGAGAATATTGAACATCTGCTACATCTGCTCTTTGATGAAATACACAAGCACAGTCACAATACAGGATGCCTTTGTTTACAAAGCAATTCGAAGAATAATCTGATTACCTATTTCTTTATTTTAAAATATAATAGAAATGTATATATTTGTAAATAAAATATTTGTCTATATGTAACACTTTTTAGGGTTAGTAATTATTCTGCCATATATTCTGCATGTATCCTATCTAATAAAAGAGTAATATGCAAATTGACCATCACTCCAAGACACAAGATGGCTGCCACCCCCATGTGGACACAAGATGGCTGCCACAAGATGGCCTTCAGGGGAGGGCAGTTGTGGGCAGTTAGGGGTGACTAGGTCAGCAGAGGAGGGCAGTTGGGGGGACCAGGACTGCTGGGGAGGGCAGTTGGGGGGGGGCAGGCCTGCAGGGGAGGGCAGTTGGGGGCAACCAGGCCTACAGGGGAGGACAGTTGGGAGGGATCAGGCCTGAAGGGGAGGGAAGTTAGGGGTGACTAGGCCTGCAGGGGAGGGCAGTTAGGGGTGACCAGGCCAGCAGGGGAGGACAGTTAGGGGTGATCAGACTGGCAGGGGAGGGCAGTTAGGGGTGAACAGGCCGGCAGGGGAGGGCAGTTAGGGGCAATCGGGCCAGCCGAGGAGCAGTTAGGCATTGATCAGTCTGTCAGGGGAGTGGTTAGGGGGTGATCAGGCTGGCAGGCAAAAATGGTTAGGGGCAATCAGGCAGAGGCAGGCAAACGGTTGGGAGCCAGCAGTCCTGGATTGTGAGAGGGATGTTCAACTGCCCACCGGGATCGGGCCCAAATGGGCGGTCATCCCTTGAGGGGTCCCAGATTGGAGAGAGTACAGGCTGGGCTGAGGGACACCCCCCACCCCCGTGCATGAATTTCATGCACCGGGCCTCTAGTTTTATTATTATATCCAACACTTGAGCACATTTTTCTTATAATTTCTCTTCTAACATTCCAATGATATGGTAGAATTATACTGAATTAAGGGTGGACCTTACAGTTTACTGGAGCAGGCATTTATTAAACATCACCTGTGGACTTAAAAGTCAAAAACACATTCCTTCAAATGTATCCCTTTCAGGTAAGAATTAGATTCTCCACATACAAAGACTGTAGTTCATTAAATACCTTTATTTGCAGGTTTGCATTTTAAAAACATATTATTAGTATACACACATACAGAATACTGCCCTCATAAAAGGTTCACATCTCCTGAACCAGCTTGGCTCAGTGGATAGAGCATCGGCCTGCAGACTGAAGGGTCCCAGGTTTGATTCCGGTCAAGGGCATGTACCTTGGTTGCGGGCACATCCCCAGTAGGGAGTGTGCAGGAGGCAGGTGATTGATATTTCTCTCTCATAGATGTTTCTAACTCTCTATCCCTCTCCCCTCCTCTCTGTAAAAAAATCAATAAAATATATTTAAAAAATAAAGTGCACATCTCAGTACTAGGAATCTGTAAATACTTTACCTTATAGTACAAGAGATATTTTACAAATGCAAATATGATAAGGATTTTCAGATGGGAATATTATATTATCCTGGATTATCCATTTTAGCCCAATGTAATCACAAAAGGTCTTAAAAAATGGAAGTGAGAGACAAAAGAAGCATCAATGTCAGACTAGTATGATGTGAGAAGGAGTCAGACCCTTGCTGACTGAAGATGGAAGACCCAAGTCCAGAAAAGTAGGCAGCCTCTAGTTGCTGGGACTGAAAAGTAAACAGCGTCCTCCCTAGAGCTTCCAGTGGGAGCATAGCCTTGCCAACACCTTGATTTGGCCAAAAAAACCCATTTTGGTCCTAACCTTAGAGCTATAAAGAATAAATGTGTGTTTTTGTTTTTCTAATAACTAATTTAGATAATCTGCTACAATAGCTAAAGGAATATAGTACATCCTATATAATAAAAGCATAATATGCAAATCGACCGAACAGCAGAACGACGGGTCGCTATGATGCACACTGACCACCAGGGGGCAGACACTCAATGCAGGAGCTGCCCCCTGGTGGTCAGTGCACTCCCAAGGGGGAAGTGCTGCTCAGCTATAAATCTGGCTCATGGGTGGCGAGCTCAGTGGCGGTGGTAGGAGGCTCTCCCACCTCTACTGTAGGCAGGTGGTAATGAGCGAGGGGTTCTGGACTGCAAGAGCCCTGGACTGCAAGAGGGATGTCTGACTCCAGCTTTGGCCCGATCCCCGAAGGGATAGGGCCTAAGCCAGCAGGTGGACATCCCCCGAGGAGTCCTGGACTGTGAGAGAGCGCAGACTGGGCTGAGGGACCCTCCCCCAGTGTATGAATCTCATGCACCAGGCCTCTAGTGTGGGTATAATTGTAGCTGTGTATATATGTACATATATAGAGTACATAGTACACACATTTATTAAGTTATTTATTTACATTTACACAGCATTGTTAAAGACTATTTCTTAATATAGAGGATTATATTCTGACTTACCATTCTATGGAACTTTCTCAGTTGAAATCCAGGTAGATTTGGAAGCAAAAGTCCTCAAAAGAGGAAGATACTACATGCACATCTTGGTTTATTTTCTAGTTGTTTATTAATATTATTACTATTATTATTATTATTATTATTATTATTATTATTTTAAATCATGCATCTGACTGTATGCAGTAAACATCTTTGAGAGAAAGCCAAGTTGTCCTCTAACTTGGCTTGGAATTGTAGAAGAAACTTACAAGCCAACTAGCTAATGGAGGTTATGGGGCCAGAAATAGTGACATTATGAACTGGCATTTATCAAGTCGTTTTGAAAGAAAAGAGAAGAGATTAGATGGATTTCAGAGTGCTTTTATGGAACAGTATGTTTGAAAGGCTAGATTATCAGTCAACAAGTTCTAGCTGATCTTTTGAAAATGCTGAAGTAGTAAGCATAGTTTGCTCTTGAATGAGTTAGTCAGTTTCTGCTTTTTCATCTGTAAAATCAGAATGGCACCTTCAAAGTCAATTGTTAAGATAAAGAGACACTTTAAAATAAGATGACTATTCTGGTACATAATACATGACCCAAGTGTTTGATTCCTTTGTTTGTCTGTGCCTGCAGTACCTTGTACTATATTGAGTAGACACAACAAAAATGATATACTACAAAGTTAAGAAAAATAAGTCTTAATTGGCTGACTTTAAAGTGTAAAGCAACTTGAGATTTAATAAAATATTTAAGAAATTTAAGGATAAATGATAAGAAACATTTCTATTTTAAATTCTATCTTTCATTTAAGCAGATAAGCTGTTCCTTTTACCTTCACCTAAAAATATATGCTAGTCCAGAAATATATTTTGTTTACAGGAATGAGAAACATGAAAAATATCAGATCTACAGAATTGTCAAAGCCTCCTTTGATTTTAATCTTTATTATAACCTATTTTTCATAATGAGACAAACACCTGAGAACAGATGTAACAGGCAACAGAGAAACACAATTTTGTTCTTCAAATTAATATTTGAGAAAAACAACACTTGAGAAATACTAGGGACACCCAGTTATTTTCTACCTAAGTGTTGTATCTCTTTGAATACACATATACATATATATAATATGCAAATAAACCAAATGGCGAAACAACTGAACAACTGAACAACAGGTCGCTATAATGTGTGCTGACCACCAGGGGGTGCGCGCAGAACATGGCTGGAATCGGCCATGGCGGGATGGTGGAGCAGGTGAGTGGGGGCGCCAGACGAAGGCAGGGTGCCAGTCGCTGTCATCAGGGCAAACCTCTGGTGGTTACTGAAAATTCTTTGCTTCCACTCACCATCGTTTCACCCGGTTCTCGCACCACTGCCGGCACCAGTCCCTCTCGCACCCACGGCTGGCACCAAAGCCACCACTCACACCTGCTGCTGGCAGTGGGAGTGGGGCTGTGGGCAGAGAGGGGACTGGGGGCCATGGGAGTGGAGGCCGGGCAGGAGCACAGAGGATGGGTGAAGACCCACCCCTGTGCCCACCTCAGCCTTGCTGCCCACAGTTCCTTTCAAGGTGCACCAATTCATAAAATTCAAACTTATAAAAATTATCTTTACAGGCCACTGCTGGAAGTTACTAGTTTAAACTTTTTAAAAATATTCAAGCTTTTATTTCAGAATTAGGAACTGTTTTTAAGTAAAACAGTTTGTATTCTATAAAGTCACACTAAAATCATGTCATTTAGTAATTCTGCTGTTAATAATTTGTTTGGTTTCACATTGATATCTTAGGTTAAGCTTTTTTTTTTTTTAATATTTTATTGATTTTTTACAGAGAGGAAGAGAGAGGGATAGAGAGTTAGAAACATCGATGAGAGAGAAACATCGATCAGCTGCCCACAACCAAGGTACATGCCCTTGACCGGAATCGAACCCGGGACCCTTGAGTCCACAGGCCGACGCTCTATCCACTGAGCCAAACCGGCCTCGGCTTAGGTTAAGCTTTTAATATGTCCTGGATACTTTACAAGTTGTTATTGTATTTATAAGAGAATAAAAAATAATTAGAATAAAAGAGAAAAGCACAACAATTAAAAGACTGTGTACTGCCCAGTAGGCATGGCTCAGTGGTAGAGCATTGACCAGGAGGTTGATCCCCAGTGTGGGGCGTGCAGCAGATAGCCAATCAATTATTCTCTCTCATCATTGATGTTTCCATCTCTCTCTCTCTTTCTCCTCTCTCTCCCTTCATCACTGAAATTATTTCTGAAATCAATAAAAATATATAAAAAAGAAGACTGTTTACTGCCATTCCTTAAAGTATTTCAAATATACTTTGGCACATATTATGTATGTACATTGACAAAAATAAATTGAAACTTTTAAATACAACTTAGACATAGAAACAAAGGGTACAAGTTCATTTCCAGGTTCTGAAAAGTAGGCAAAATATATCAATCAATTGCTTAATTAAAACTACTTAATCAGTATTAGAGAATGGGAAATAGGGTTTTTATCCCAACTCCTTTGCCAATTAAAAAATTTAATTAATTCATTAAATATTTATTAGGGGCCTACCACTTATTATATGCAAATATAAGCTCTTGGAAAATATCATTTAAAGACAAAGAACTTTGTCCTCAAGTCATAAAATTTTAGTAAGGGAAATTGACAATTAAAAATAAACATAATTCATAAGTACATTGTATCATATTTTTTAAAATAAAAAAATACAGAAAGATAAGTAAAGCAGGATAGGAATATAAGAATAAAACATTAAAATTTTTAAAAGATCAAAGTACATATAACTTACCTGCAGAAGTGTTTTCAAATATATATATATATATTTTCATTTCCAAAGCTTCCCTGATAGATTCTTATCAATAAGGATCTTTTAATATAAAATATTGAAAACTGAATTAAAATTGAATGATGTACCCTTTGCACATATGGGGAAATTTTTGTTATTAATCTTATAATATATTAAATGTATTAGAATATATAATTATATATACAATTACAATTTATATAATTTTAATTTCCAGTTTAAAACACAATGGGGCCCTCCCTAAAAGAATTAGTCAGCAATTATTGGTTTGTATGGGTCTCTGTGTTTGCTAATCAGTGCTTATCAAAGTGAGGCTTCTACCCTCTCACAGAGACTAGGAGATAGGAGACTCATCTTCCTTGATTATTACATCTTATAGGGATGGTCCCAGGTCTTTGAATAAAACAATCCTGAGTTGTGAAGTAGGCAAAAGGCTGGGCAAAGATTTATATCTCAAAGGGGCAGAGAAAAAAAATTACAATAAAGGAAGTAAGAGCTCTAAGAAAAGGGAGGTCAGAGGCCAATAAGACACAGAGGAAAGGTGTCTAAAATTCAGTCAATTAGAGGCGAATGTTAAGGCCCTCTTTCTCAGTATCTGTGAAAGGCTAGCCAGGCACTTACCTCTGTTCCCAAGGAAAACCCAGGCAATTAACTTCTCAGGGAGAAAAGGCTTAGGCACTGGAGCTTCATGTAACATGGCTGATTTTTAGTACAACATGGCTTATGGCTTCAGCAGCCCTCTGTTCTGGCTTCTCCTTCCATCCTTGTCCCCTGGGTCCTGTGATGAAGTCGGTAACAAGAAATAAATAAATAGATCATTAAAATAACTGTGAGATAATTAGCGCTTAGGGCAATTTCCAAATTGTTATCATTGTAATGGTGTGAGATGTAAGCCAAGAAGACCGGGGCTTGCTCTGGTTCAGTGAAATGACTATGGAGCAGAATGAGGATGGCGCAGTGTTCAGGAAGCAGAGGCCAGGGCCGTGAGAAGAATCAAGAACCCAGCTGAAATCTTAAACTACTTCAAAATAAAAGATAAAAATAAATAAATTTCTTTTAAAAAAAACCTGTATATGGAATAAAAAGAGACATGAATATGAATTTTTTTTAAAAAAATCATAAGCAGTATTTAAATAAGTATTGCCAAACATCTGAGTAGGGAAACAAACAAAAAAAAAAAAAAAAAGAAAAGAAAAAAGAACTCAGTGGAGCAGGAAGCCACAATACCACTGACAAGGATTTGAGCCAAAGAGATTCTCTCAGGAGTATAGATGAAAAAAAAGCTAAAATAGAATTTGCTGTGATGTCAATGGATGGAAGCCAAAAGTTATCTTAACAATGGTCCTTAAAATACTTAGAAGAATAGTCTTTATGAGGATTTACAGAGTTCCTTAAATAGTACCCAAATCACTACACTATTGCCCTTATTATACCCAGAAATCTGTTACACATAAGCCATATTCATCATAGATTCATCATAGAGTTGTTGAGAATCAATCATTATCTTTTCTACTGCTACTGTTTTATGCAGTTAAGAATCTCAATAAAAAGATAAAATATAGAACTTGAAGTACTCAAACTATTCTGCTTATGACACAGTGTTTGATTGTCTTAGAAACATTAAATTGCTCGTATTTTAAGCCACAATGAAAATAACAGGATATGCGTAATGCTAAACAGCATGATATCCCTAATAAATCTCTGCTTTTGGGAGAAGTAATTACTAATGTTCTTCTGAACTTTTGGTACCTGCTATTAACCCAGTAGGAAATATTAAATTGTAACTTATCCTGAAGTCAACCACTCATAGAAATTAATGGATTCCTTCTTCTAACAGAACTAATAACATTCTTTTTTCTAGAGGGGCTGAACATTGTATATAAATAGTATGTGCATTATTTCAGTGAAGTATGTGTTTTGGACTGTATTATTTCATTTGAACCAATATAAAGTAAAACAAAAATAGTAGGTAGTAGGTACATATATTATTTTCATTTTTGTTATTTTACTTGTATTTAATGTTGACTAATAATGATAAGGACCAGCAAACAGGTATTTGTAAGCCTTTCAGTTAGAGCATTCACAATTAAATATACAAGAGTTTGTGTCTGTTTTCAAATAATACCCCTGGATACTCATTGCACCTTCTCTTGAGCATAATTTATAGAGTTAATGACTGAATATTTTAGAGAAGTATGACTATATCAGTGTACTTTTGGGGGGTAATTTTGAATATACATTTATATCATTTTCTGACTGGTTATTTAGGAGGAAACTGAGGAGCTATAATGTGGACAAAACTGCACTTAGAATTTTAGAAAATAACAAACGATTTTTATTTAAGAAAAAAAGTGCTTGTAAAATAGTACAGAGTTTTGTGTGCACATGTGTGAATTTGTATGAATAACTTCATTTTTTGCATGACAAATGATCATGTAATGTTCCAAGGAATGTTGTTACATGACTTATGACATTAATTAGTAAAGAAGCTAACACTGAATACATGCTCTGATAATCAGAAATTAATTTGTAGTGTGGGCCTATAGGTGGTGATTGATGGATAAATGAGGAATTGACTATTGTTATGGGGATAAACTAATGGATCAAGGTCCAGAGAAATTGCAAGTTCATAATTTGAAACTGTAATGGAAAATTTAGGATTGAAAAGGATCTTACATTATATGAAAAAATAGACCCAAGGGAATTGTTATTTCTCTCAATATCTCATTTTTCCACTTAATTATTTGTACAGAGGGATACACAGGGATGACAGAAATCTTTCTCAAGGAGTTTTGTATAGTTAGTGCCAATTTCTGATATATGTATAATAATATTTAAAATACAAAATACAATAAGTCTTACATACTCAAATGGAAGACATTTTTATAAAACATATACTATGTCATAAAAAAGGAAAAATCTTAAATGGAAATGTCAATTTCTTCCCTTTTGTTTTATCTTTATTTAATCAATATTGTAAATTATGTTTCACAGTAACTCCAGGAAAATATCCCCTATGTTTCATTGACACTTGTAAGGAAATAATAAATTTGCTTAATACAATATAAAACATACTGTGAGAGATTAACAAATCCTTGTTGACTTGCTGACTAAAAAAAATATACCCTTTCTCATGAGACTGCAGCTGCTGAACATATATTGAAAACATTCTAATTGAAATAATGCTAAAAATGTTTTGAATTGGTGAATCTCACTTTACAGGCAGGAACCTTCATCAAAGATTTAGAGCAGTTAACTTAAGGAAACTAAAAAATATTAAAAAACTATACTACATGGTGACAATAGATGTAGACTTTAATATTTATATTTACTTATATGATTTTTGTCATGTATTTTATGTTATTCAAAACTCATGTTGAAAATAAGAATGATAAAAGGGCAACACTAAAATAAAATCACCAAATGAAAGTAAAAGCATATATGCAAAGCCATATAGTAAAGCATACATAGTAAGCAATAAATAAATATTAGCATTTTAAAAAATTAAATCAACTTTATTGAGGTATAATTTATGTTTTAAAAGCAATATTAAATTATTTTTGATAAATGCATATACCATGCTATTCACCACCACAATCAAGATAGAAAGCATTTTTATAACCTCCAAAAGTTTTTTTTGCTCTTTCCCAAATTAGGACAGCTATGCTTTCTCAGACTATACATCAATTTCCTTTTCTAAAATCATATAAATGGAATTGAACAGTACATGGTTTGTGTCTGGTTTATTTGACCCAATAATATGTTTAGTAAATGCTTTTGAATATATCAATAGTTCACTACTTTCTATTACTGAAATATATTTCAGTGAATTGATGTTTTACAATGTGTTTATCATTTCAACTATTTATTGGCTACTCTGAATGATGGTGCTATGGACTTTCCTGTGAGTCTTTGTGGACATATGTATTTTCATTTCTCTTGTATAAATACGTACGTATGAGTGGAATCACTGGATCATATGGTAAGTGTGCATTTTACTTTTTGCTTTTTTTTTTTTTTGCATTTTTAAATTCACCTATGACCTGAGTTTTATTATAGTATTTTTCTATAGCCCTATTAAATATATTTTAGCATCAATAGCTAGGGAATAAACGCTGTATTTAAGCAGCAGGTAGACTCATTTTAACCACTTAACATTTTGTGTCTATGGGATATTGGGAATAATAATAGAGTATGGACTCTTAGGTAATGCTGGCAGCTGGGGAAGAATGTCTTCCTCATAACTTGAAATGGAAAATTGTACTTCTATTGCTCTTATCACTTAGAATGCACCCATAGGTCTTCTCTGACTGCTGGAACAATGGGTACTCAGATACTTTGGGGGGGGAAATTGCATTTACCTAACTTTAATGATTTGTGAGTAGCTTAGAAATGTATGACATTTAATATAGGTGAACGAGTTCTTTACTCTAAAAACTCAAATTTGCCTCTGAGGGACCCAACATTTCATTATCACTGCATCTGCTCTGAAACAAAAAGGTTACCAGTGGAACACTAAAGCTGATCAACTACACCACCGAAATGAATAAGGTAGAAGGGCTAAGAATAGCAGAGATGAGTTTGCTCACTACTATAAGTTTTCACCAAATGGTGGGCAGTGGACTAAATGGTTAATAGCAGAATACCCATGCCAACACACACAGAGGCAACACACTCAATTTGTATTATTTGTTTAGAATTCTATACAAAACATTTTTAGAGATTAAATTTAAAGCATCTAACTGTTAAAAATATGGCCTTGAGCCAGGCCTATGTGGCTCAGTGGTTGGGCATTGACCTATGAACCAGGAGGTCATGGTTCAAGTCCCGGTTAGGGCAGATGCCCTAGTTGTAGGCTTGATCCCCAGTGGGGGGCATGCAGGAGGCAGCTGATCAATGATTCTCTTTCATCATTGATGTTTCTCTCCCTTTCTCCCTCTCCCTTCCTCTCTGAAATCAATAAAAATATATATTAAAAATAATGCCTTTAAATTAAAAAGAAAAAATGTCAACTATTCAGGTCAGGAAGTTGAATTTAAACACTATATTTACAACCTTGATGCCAATGGATATAGGAACTAAGCATTTTTAAAATAAATCATGCTCCCAACACAAGTCAATTCTAAGGTGGAAATGTTACTCTCTATCAAGTATATAGTTGATTTTAGTTAATAATGATTAAGCTAAATAATATTATATATATGGTAGCTTGATAAAAATTTACATTTTACTTAAAGATCTGTTCAAATTGTAAGATGCCAGTGGTTCACCTTTGTTTATGTAGTAACAATAATTGGACAAAAATGATGGATTAATTGAAACTTCATAAACCATACCCTATAGAATGTAATTCAAAATATTCACGCATGACTTGACAGTATTAACAGAAAGACTTCCAGCAAAACAGTTAATTAGCACTGAATCATGATGTTACTATCCTTGTGCATGATTCTTTAGCTGTGAACTGTCAATAGGTTATATGTAAATGATGAATACAGTGTGATAGCCTTGACGTATTTTCAGCTTAATTAAAGATGCAACTGCTCTTACCTTTATCATTAATGGATCAGTGGAAACATGCTTTCAGCTACCTTATAAAATAGTTGTTAATTCATTGATTAACGTTATATTTAAACTCCCTGTATCATTCAACAGGGAGTTTTGGTATATTATTACATAGAATTATTTTCATTTAATTTTGAAAATTACCTATTGGTTAATTTGAAGGAATGAGAATTTTCATGTGTGAAAATATTTAGTGAAGCATATTTTAAAATTTTATCTCTCTGCATTATTTTTCGTAGAGACCAGTATCTTATACATCAGAGTTTCTCCAGAGGAAAGCTTTCTGTTAGTTCTCAATCTTCTATGAGAGATCATGGTGATTACAATACTCCTGTCACACCATTTATGTTGTCATTCACAGTGATGGATGTACATTAACTAAGTTGTCAATTCCTATACACATAAAGTTTATTTTAATATGTATTTGTTTGAACTATTTCTTCTATAGCAGTGGTTCTCAACCTTGCTAATGCCACGACCCTTCAATACAGTTCTTCATGTTGTGGTGACCCCCAACCATAAAATTATTTTCGTTGCTACTTCATAACTGTAGTTTTGCTACTGTTAATGAATCGTAATGTAAATATCTGTGTTTTCTGATGGTCTTAGGCGACCCTGCTAGCAGTTCTCAACCTGTGGGTCGCGACCCACAGGTTGAGATCCGCTGCTATAGAGCCTAAGACCATCGGAAAACACAGATATTTACATTACGATTCATTAATAGTAGCAAAATTACAGTTATGAAGTAGCAACGAAAATAATTTTATGGTTGGGGGTCACCACAACATGAGGAACTGTATTAAAGGGTTGCAGCATTAGGAAGGTTGAGAACCACTGTTCTAGAGCAAGATATAACATCATCCAAATATTGCTCTATAAAATATCCATCAAGAATAATATGAAGTCACTTGTATATCAATCATAATATTAATTTGAAATAGCAATTGATACAAATTTTCTATGCAAATGAAGTAAACTCAGACCATAACTGGGTTCTTTGTATTATGATGTAGACACCTCTCAAATACCTTCTTCCAATTCTGAAGCACAGTATGTAGAAAGCTTCTGGTGGGAGCAGAGAGTAGTAGTATTCATTGACACCATGATGACCAGCTTCAGTCCACAGTGTCTGATTCCCTACTGATAGTTCTTCCCAGTAGTCAACCTCTCTGTTTCTTTATTTCTAAACTGTTAGTGATGACTATATTGACGACTAGAGACCTGGTGAACAAAATTTGTGCATGGGTAGGGTCCCTAGGTCTGGCAGGCAATCAGGGCCGATCCGGGCCTTCCTACTGATGGCTGAGGCCTTCCTTCATTCCACGTCGCCCCCTAGTGGTCAGCGCACATCATAGCAAGCGACCGAACTCTCAGTCACCTGGTCGAACACCTGAGGGGACACTTTGGATATTAGCCTTTTATATATACAGAATATTGCTGTGCTCCTGTCTGAGTCTACATTCATAGAGGATTGCTGAATATTCCAAATCATTACCAATATTAAATTCAGGACAGAGGTATGGGAGCAGTAAACCTAACAGTCTCAGGGTGGGTTTCTGACTTTATAGTGTCTTTGTACTGCAATTCTAAGTATCAAAAACAAAGTATATCATTAATATTATTATTTTTATCTAGATCATTGCAAATGTCTCACTATTTTCTAATTAGCAGTTTAAGTGTATTAATTTTTCAACATAATCACTGGAAATGACTTCCTCCTTTCTGGGCTTATGGATTATGGAATATCAGTTACAAATTAGCATCGAGCTTAATCAGATCAGATCAAGGCTTAGAAGTTACAAAATATTCAATGGTTATCTGAAATCACAGAGCTCATACATGACATTGAAACCTTGATTTATGTCATCACAAAAGCATTATTATTTTCACCTTTCTATTCTTAAGCTGTATAAATGTAATTTGCTTAGTCTTCAACTTCATATGATACCATATCTCTATGTAAACAAGTATTTTTACTTTGAAAGGAAATTTCTTTTCTATTCATATTCTTAATTCTATCCCTTTATGCTTTGGGAATCTATATGATGATTTTCTTCCTATACTACCATAAAAGAACAACATCAGTGCCTAGAAATTCTATTTCCTCAGTAACTTTTTAAAGATTGTGTGGATACATAAACAAATATGTTTAATATTTACTTAAAAAAACCTACAAAAGACACACTAGTATAGGCATTCAGTAATCTTATGTTTTGACTCATTTCTAATATTATAATGTTGGCAGAAAGTATAATATTAGTATAACATTATTCATGTATTGTGTCAACTATTTTTGTCTTGGAAATATTAAATTAAATTTCTCCTTTTAAAAAAGTAATCCTCACCTGAGGATATTTTTCTTTGTTTTTTAGAGAGAGTGGAAGGGAGGGAGAGAGACAGAGACAGAAACATCGATGTGAGAGAGACACATTGATTGGTTGCCTTCGTCCCTCAACCCGATCAGGGCCAGGGATGAGCCTGCAACTGAGGTACTTGCCCTTGACCAGAATCAAACCCAGGACCCTTCAGTCCTCCGGCCAACACTCTATCCACTGAGCAAAACTGGCTAGGGCTAAATTAAATTTCTTATCCAGTCAAGTTTCAGTACAGGGTTAAATATAAAACAGGTAGGCTTAGGAGGTGCCTCTATCAATTATATTTATTGCATTTTTTTGTCTTCCAATGAGAACGAAGCTTACATTGTGGGAAAATTTTTTAAAAAGGAGGAAAGATTGTCATGAACCAAAGAATTTCTTGTCAAAGAGTTTCATTTAACCTCTACATGTGACCTGCTTTCACTGGTGAGAATTAAATTTGTGTGAGGGGAAGCTATAAAAATCAATTTTGATGTTTATTTACATTGGTTTAAAAAGTGAAAAATGCCAAGTATTATAGTCCTTCCAAAATGATCAAGTTTGAAATGTTTCTTTCTGTATCTAGAATGTAAAAACAGTGTTCAGTGATCAATCCTAAATTATTTTGACAAAAAGCAAACCTGAAGCTGTGCAGAATAAGTTCTGAAATAATTCATGTCTTTAACAGATACATACATAAACACAGTGAAATTCTAATTTATTGGAGATGTGAAATCAAATATAACAGGAAGATATTAAAATTTAAGGAACTAATAGTTTGCACCTAGTGTTTTGTGAACAATTTAAAGTTAATTTGAAATAACACTAACTCAATATAAATTAGAGTGAACTATTTTATATCAGAGATAAAATTCAGAAATAAAGATTATTAAGACTTTCCTCCTCATTCTCTTAGACCATTACCATCCAGAAATTACTGAGTCATCTTCCTAATATCGCTCTTGCTCCAGATGCCTTATTTACAATACAGAGGTAATAATTCCATTTTTGTTTCAGCATTTAAGAATTTAAAACAATGAATTAATTAGTGATCTTTGGTAACTTTAAAATAACTGATTCTTTTTTTAAAACGTATTTTTATTAATTTCAGAGAAGAAGGGAGAAGGAGAAGAGATAGAAACATCAATGATGAGAGAGAATCATTGATTGGCTGCCTCCTGCACACCCCCTACTGTGGATTGAGCCTCCAACCCAGGCTTGTGCCCTGACCAGGAATTGAACCCTGACCTCCTGGTTCATAGGTTGCCTCTCAACCACTGAGCCATACAAACTGTGCAATCACTGATTCTTTGTAAAAATATGTCTACTAGGAGCTAGCTTTCCTATGCTCTAATTTATTGTCAAGCATTTAAAAATCTTATGTAATCCATAAAGTAGATTTTAAAATCTGTATATATACATATTTACTTATTTTTTATTACCAGATACATTTCATTAAATCTTTTAGAACAAATAATGAGTGTTAGCTTAAAACATTTTGATTCTCATTTCAATTCCTATTTAAAATTGTCTTGATAAAACATATAAATCACAGATATATATATATATATATATATATATATATATATATATATATATTAAATTCTTTATTGTTTAAAATATTACATGTCTTCTTTTTCCCCCATTGACCACTCTGCAACCACCCCCACCCCCCAGCACATGCCTTCACCACCACCCCCATCTGTATCCATTGGTTATGCTCATATGCATGTATACAAGTATACAAGTCCTTTGGTTGATCTCTTACCCCCGTAACCCGCCGCGCCCCCCCCCCCCCCCCCCGCCTTCCCTTATAGGTTGGACAGTCTGTTCCATGCTTCTATGACTCTGGTTCTATTTTTTTTCATCAGTTTATGCTGTTCATTATATTCCACAAATGAGTGAGATCATGTGATTTTATCTTTCTCTGACTGGCTTATTTCACTAAGATATATTTTTAAATCATGATAAAAACCTGTAAATTATATCAAATATAAATATCACTTTAATTTACAAGTGAAAGAGCAATAGAAGAGTTTCTTATTCCTACTTCCCATTGTTTAGAAGGAATTATTTTAAAGATTTTTCAATAGTGGTAGGAATGATTTATGGTGTTCATAGGATACTTAAGGGAGAAAAGGCAGGAAAATAAAATAAAAGTATTTTATTTAGTACTAGAGGCCTGGCACATGAAATTCATGCACAGGTATGGTCCCTAGACCTGGCGTGCGATCAGGGCCATCTTCTCCAGCTGCCCCCAGCTGCCCCCTCCCCCCCCCCACTGCCACTCACCCCCCGTTCCCCGTTCACCTTTGGGCAATCGGAGCCTGCCGGCCGGGGGGAGGCACTGAGAGGTCAGCCATTTCAACCCGCTCGCTGGCCCTGCCCCCGCTGCAGGTCACCCTCTATATGTGGGGCTTCCAGCAGGGCAGGGGCCTTGGCCTGCTACAGCCCGCATCCCCAGCCACCCACCCATGGTTCCCTGTTTGCCATCAGGCGATTGGAGCCTGCCGGCTGGGGAAAGGGACCAAGACATGGTCAGTGCACCTCACAGTGACTGGTCGAGTGGTCGTTCTGGTCATTCCGCCATTAGGGTCAATTTGCATATTACCCTTTTATTATATAGGATAATCAAGTCAAACAAATTCAAATAAAACTAAAAACATCCGGATAATGTAACTCATGTTAATCTTTGTTCTTTGCTCTGAGAATGCATTAGTCTCTGAAATAACACTCAAATCTGTATCATTATTTAGAAATAAATAATTTCTATGTATTTTTGTTTTTAATACCACTATGTTTCATTACCTTGCAATTATATATAAAAATCTTATACTGTAAAGCATATACTATATTTGCATGGCTTTTAAAAATAATAAATTTTGGAACCAGACTATTAAAGTTGAAATCTGAGTTGTGCCATTTGTAATTTCTGCATTTGAAAAGTAATAATAAGAGAAGTGCCTTCCCATCAAAACATGAAGGTAATCTGAATGTAAAATGTACACACACACACACACACACACACACACACACACGTATATCAGAAGAATATGCCTTGCTTGGAACAAAGCCTGGGCATACAGTAAGATCTATAAAATATGCTATTATTTTTAATATTTCTACCAATGGAGATAGTATTCCTCAGAGAATGTAATAGAAATATATTATTTAAGATTGTTTTAAAATAAAACTTCTAATAGGGCTATGACTAAGGAATATCTACCTTATAATTAAAAGAGACAACTGGGGTGGGTGGGTGGGGGAGTGGGTGGGAAAAGATCAACCAAAGGACTTATATGCATACTAGAGGCCCGGTGCACGAAATTCGTGCATGGGTGTGTGTGTGTGTGTGGGGGGGGTGTCCCTCAGCCCAGCCTGCCCCCTCTCCAATCTGGGACCCCTTGAGGGATGTCCGACCGCCCGTTTAGGCCATATCCCACGCGTTCGGACATCCCTCTCACAATCCAGGACTGCTGGCTCCCAACTGCCCTCCCCTGCTGGCCTGGTCACCCCCAACTGCCCTCCCCTGCAGGCCTGGGTCCCACCCAACTGTCCTCCACTGCAGGCCTGGTCCCCCCCCAAACTGCTCTCCACTGCAGGCCTGGTCCCTGCAACTGCCCTCCCCTGCTGAACTGGTCTCTCCCAACTGCCCTCCTCTGCTGGCCCGGTCATCCTTAAGTGCCCTTCCTGCTTGCCTGATTGCCCACAACTGCCCTCCCCTGCAGGCCTTGTCTCACCCCAACTGCCCTCCCCTGCAGGTCTGGGTCCCCCACCAACTGCCCTCCTCTGCTGGCCTGGCCTCCCACAACTTCCCTCCTCTGCTGGCCTGGTCACCCCCAACTGCCCTCCTCTGCTGGCCTGGTCACCCCTAACTTCTCACAACTGCCCTCCCCTGCAGGCCATCTTATGGCAGCCATCTTGTGTCCACATGGGGGCAGCCCTCTTTGACCACATGGGTGTGGCCATCTTGTGTCTTGGAGTGATGGTAAATTTGCATATTACTCTTTTATTAGATAGGATATGCATAATCCATGGACACAGTCAGTAGGGTGGTGAAGGTCTGGGCAAGGGGAGGACCAGAAGAGGTCAATGGGGAAAAGAGGGCACATATATAATACTTTCAACATTAAAGATTTGGAATAAAAAAACCAACTTAAATATATATATAAAGTATTTGGAGCACTTTTATATCAGTATCAATATTTTTGTTCAGACATATGTGATATCATATACTTCTGATTTCACAAAGTTAATATGAAGTTACTTTGTTCATAATGACATAACCATTACAATGCCTTGTAGTCCTGATATTGTTTGTTGCTAAAATTGCTTCCATTTTCTTATGGTACAACTCTGACTGTAAAATAGAATAATTTTGGTTTTCTGATTATTCTAAAAGTAAATGCTAAAATGCTACTGACATTTTAATTAAATTTTCTGAATAGTAACTCAAAGTTTATGATTTTCCCTAAAAATTACATAATCAATCACAATTATACTTGCATTGTGTAATGTACAAGTAAAATTCTAATATTATTTTTAGAGAGCTATGCATAATGGCACTATTTTTGATTGCATAGATTTTTAAGTCCATGAAATTAAAACTATACTTTTCTGTTGAAAATGCAGCCTTTCTCTCCCTTACTCCTTGTGGCTAAAATTGCTTTCATTTTTTCATGATACAACTCTGACAACAAGATAGAATAATTTTGAAATTACTTGCCTAATTTGTATATACTACATATAGAAACAGATAAAATTTAGATAGAGTTAATAGAGACATAAAGATAGGGATAAGGATAGAGATAGATACATATACATGGTGTCCCAAAAATATCTATACACACTTTGAATAATTATAAAGGCCATGTTTATTTTTTTATAAATATATATATATATATATATATATATATATATATATATTTTTTTTTTTTTAATATGTTTTATTGATTTTTTACAGAGAGGAAGAGAGAGGGATAGAGAGTTAGAAATGTCAATGAGAGAAACATCGATCAGCTGCCTCCTGCACACCCCTCACTGGGGATGTGCCCGCAACCAAGGCACATGCCCTTGACCGGAATCAAACCTGGGACCCTTGAGTCCTCAGACCAATTCTCTATCCACTGAGCCAAACCAGTTAGGGCATAAACATATTTTTATTGATTTCAGAGAGGAAAGAAGAACAAGAGAGAGATAGAAACAATGATGAGTGAGAATCCTCAATTGGATGCCTGCCTCCTGCACAACTGGCACTGGGGATTGAGCCTACAACCTGGGCATGTTCCGTGACAGGGACTGGAACCGTTACCTCTGATTTTTCTATAAAGCCTTAAAAATAACTGAAATAATGCAAGTATTCAATGATTTTTAATAAAATAGGCAAATAAAATGCTACAGAAGAACTTTCCAGGTATAAATAATCTGACCAAATTATGCAAATATGAACTCTGAATATTATGATTTAATACTATATAAAATCACCTGTGTAAAATGCTAGGAACACATTAGGCCTGGTCTAGGAGATGTGGTCTATGTGAGTAGGGCTTGCTATTAATTTTCTAGGGCTGCCTCAACAAAGTACCAGAAGCGGGCGGTTTAAAACAACAGAAATTCAGTTTCTCACAGATCTGGAGACTCGAAGTCCAAAGTCAAAGTGTCAGGAAGCCCATGCTTCTGTTACTTACAGAGGAAGTTGTCTTCTTTGCCTCTTCAAGCTTCTAGTGGCCACAGACATTCCGTGGTTTTTGTCAAAATAATTTTAATCTTTGCCTCCAACTTCAGATGGTATTCTTCCAGTATTTCTTCCAATGTCCAAATTTCCAAGTTTCCCCTTTAGAAATAACATTAGCCATATTGGATAAAAGGCCACTTTTTTTTCTTTAACTTAATTACCTCAGTAAAGATTCTATTCCCAAATAAGGTCACATTTTGAGATACTGGGATTTAGGACTACAACATTTCTTTATTGGAGGACAAAATGCAAACCATAACAGGTTTTAATGTTCACACAGGAGAGTTGTTTTCTTCCTGTCTTCTAGATCAAGTAATGGGACCTGGTTGAAAGCAATGTTATATTCAATGTATTGAGAAAGAGAAAATGAAACATGGTACGTGTTCAAGAAGTATTTGGGGTATCATTTTTAAGAAAAAAGAAGTGTAAATTTACTTTATGGCTGTACACTTCATATTGGTGGCCAAATTTTATATTGGTTATATATCAAAGCTTCACTTACTTTTGTATTGGTTGGTATGATATTTTCGAGATTTAGAAAACACAACAATACTTAGCTAAATTTGAATCTAAATTAAACAACAAATAACTTATAATAATATATGTGTTACATTCTATATTTTGTAATTCTACTTGTTTTTTGCACTGGCAAGGGGATTTGTATTTTATTATTTTTATAAGCATCAATTTTAGAGAAGTTGTGATAAGCTCAATCTACTTTGATAAAGTAGGAAAAGGAAAACAGAAAAATACAATTAGGAGAAAATAAATGTCTTTGCAGTTTAAGATAATCTTTTTGTTATGAATCACCTTAAGTCCAGAATTTAGAACCTTATGGAAGCTGTAAACATACACTAAGCAATTAAAATGCAATTCAAAATTACACCTTTAAAGTTTTCTTGATTTAATTATCTGTTGCAAAAATATCAGGTTCTTTGCAGCTGCTTTTTAAATGGGTCACACCCAAACAATAAATAGATCACCCAACAAACTCAATAAAAATAAAGTCCAGGAAAGATACTTGATTAAATTTATATTGATAAAGCACTTCTAACTGTCTAAAAACTTAAAAGATGCTAATTTTATGAGAAGGAATGAAGTACCTTTCAATAAAGATGATACTTTCAAAGAATAGCAACATAATGGAAGAAAATGTGGCTCAGGTTTGGATAATAACTAGGTAAAAAAAATTATGTATGTACATGTGTATGTGTATGTTGGGTATGTGCTTTAAAAATAACATAAGTTCTGGCTGTTGTGGCCCTAGTTGGTTGGGGGTCATCCTGTTCACAGATAGGTTGCCAGTTTGATTCCTGGTCAGGGAGCATGGCTGGTGTGATCCCCAGTAGGGGCCGTGCATGAGACAGACAATTGATGTTTCTCTCTCACATCAATGTTTCTCTCTTTCTCCCCCTCCCTTCCCCTCTCTCTAAAAAAAAAATAAATACAATTAAAATGAATAAATGAACAAAACAAAATGTTGTGGTTGGCATTCTATCCTTTAAAAAATAAACAATAACGTATAAGGAGGAAATCCTATATAATAAAATCCTAATATGCCAACCATTCATTCGACCATTTGACTGGTCACTATGATGTACACTGACCACAAGAGGGCAGACACTCCGACCGGTAGGTTAGCTTGCTGCTGGGGTCTGGCTGATCGGGACTGGGCCATAAGGGCCAGACACGCCCTGGAACCCTCCCACGGTCCCTCCACGGCCTCTAAAATATTTCTTCTAATTAATTTCCTTTCAATGTGCATGAATCTGTGCACTAGGCCTCTACTACAGGATATAAAATGGTCCATTCTCAAGCAGAAATTCCATAAGCACTTACATAATTTGAACAGTGAAACTGAGTTGTGAATAAGAAGTCAGAGGTTGAAAATTAAATAAAATTTCACTTTCCCTTGCTTTACAATTTTATTATTTTACTTTAAGTATTCAACACCAGCCTCCTGATCCTCATTCTTCCATCCTGCCCAACCCAGAATACACCCCCCAGTGCCTTCTCTCTCAGTAAATAGCAGCACCATCTACCCTGTTTTTCATGCCAACAAACTGTTGCTTAGTATTCCACTTTTCTTCCTTATTTTCATTTACTAGGACTCTCTCATCACCTGATATGTAGATATAGACATAAATATATAGATATATAGATATATTTGTAAGAAGTTGGTTTATTGTCCCTCTCACCACTGAACTGTGAGGTACAAAAAGGAAGGAATTTTCATTGATTGGTTTCTGTCTGTATCACAGTTTCTAAGCAATGCCTGGTGCAAAATGAATACCGTATTTTCCAGCATATAAGATGACTTTTTAACCCAGGAAAATCTTCTATACGCCCAGTTGTCTTATACACCGGAAAATACAGTACTCAAAAATACAGATCGGTTCCAGATAAACAGATACAGTAAATTTCTCTAAATTTGTATGAATCTTTTCATTAATGATTTACATCTTATTATATCTGTTATATGTGTTTTTTACTTTACTAGTATTACTGTTGCTTTAAACATATACATATTTATGAACTTTTAAATATTATACCATACTAATATTAATTACATAATTTTGAGGTTAGAAAATGCTTTTTCCTTCACCTTCCCAGCTTTATTAAGGAAAAATTAACAAAAAATGTATATATTTAAGATTTAAATATATGTATAAATATATGCATACATTTATAGATGTAAGGCAGTGATGGGCAACCTTTTGAGCTTGGTGTGTCAAACTTCGCCAAAAAACTGAGCATAACTCGGGTAGAGTGTCACTTTGAGGAAAAAACATTATTTCGCAAATGTTTCATCCTCTAGAGCAGCAAATGTTTCATCCTCGGCATGCAGCTGCCTCAGCGGCCGTGTGTCATCAGAAATGGCTACGCGTGTCAGTGCTGACACGCGTGTCATAGGTTTACCATCACTGATGTAAGGTAATGTTCATATATATGTACATATATATAAACATTGTTAACTATTACCATAATCAAGCTAATTGACACATCTATCACTTCACAGTTACATTTTTGTAGGGAGCGGCTCTAGGGTCAAGCCTCGGGCTGACCTGTGGCAGGGCCAAAAACAAGTCCCAGCCTGGAGGGCAGAGCTCTCCTAGCATAATTAAGCCTGACCTTGTAGCCCTCCCTAATTCCTTCCTAAGTAGCCAATGGGCTGTGGGAGGTGCAGCAAGTGTTGCCAAAACAAGAACATTTGTATACATGTTAATCTACCCTTGTTTTAATCAGAATATAAAATAAAGCATCGGCTTGCAGGCTGGGTCTTTTGTGTCCTCATCCAGGCACAGAAGATCCACCAAGCCCCAGATGTATTCTTTTGTTCAACCCTTCACCGCCCCTCCTCAGGTTCATCCTTGGTCATGCTGGTGCAGCACACATTTTTTTGTAAGAATACTTGAAGTCTACTATCACAGCAAATTGCAAGTAGACTAGTACAATATATTAACTATAGTAACCATGCTGTAAATTAGGTTTCTAGAACTTATTTATTGATTTCAGAGAGAGAGGGAAAGGGAGATAGAAACAACAATGATGAGAAAGAATAATTGATCAGCTGCTTCCTATTCACCCCCAACCAGGGATTGAGCCTGAAACCCAGAGCATGTGCCCTGTCTGGGAATCAAACCAGTGACTTCCTGTTTCCTGAGTTGATGCTCAACCACTGAGCAACACTGGCCAGGCTGCTCTCTGTTTTTATGAGTTTGGAAACAATAAGGTGATAGAGGCTCAATGACACTTTTTTTCAGTAATGGTCAAATGATCAGATCTTGATAGCTGCACAGGTGACTGTTTGATATTCTGCTGATTTCAAGAGTGAATTCTTGACAAGGAATTAGCTTCAGTTGGAACAGTTGTACAACAGCAATAGTGTCACCTTGGGTCATTTCTAATGTGTTTTTTTTTATCATGTATTTTTAATTTATTTATTTTTCTTTATTGATTAAGGTATTACATATGTGTCCTTATTCCCCTTTTTCCCCCTACCCCCCACTCATGCCCTCACCCCCCTGGTGTCTGTGTCCATTGGTTAGGTTTACTTGCATGCATACAAGTCCTTTGGTTGATCTCTCCCTCTTACCCTCATCCTCCCCTACCTTCCCTCTGAGGTTTGATGTGTTTTTAGGCCCAGTTCTTAATATTGTTTCTATCCCTCACACAATGATCCAAATGAACTAATATTTTACTACCTCTGTATTTTCTTATTCACACCAAGTCAGCTTCTGTTGCTTGCTTCCAAATCTTGTGCATGAGACAGAAAAATCTCATATTCATTAAAGGTTGTGCTTATTATAAACAATCACTGACAAAACATCTGACAGTAACTTGAAAATGGTCCCCCCAATGGCCTAAGATATCCAGAAAGACAACATCAGTGCATTGATTCAAAAGCCCAAAGCTGATAGTGCCAAGATTTCTGTATTTCTCTTATTTATGTGGGATCATATGATTGTTATAGATTCAACCATTTAGACAAATCTTGTTTAGTAAAAGAAGTTATAAAACTAAAATGCAAAGGGCACTAGGAGGTGGGCATATTAGGGCTACAAATGAGCAAAATTTTCCAATAGATGTGCTTGTGCCTAATTGGCTCATATTGTATCACCAAAATTGCAATATAGGCCAATGACTTAGTGTAATAGTTGGGTACATTGCTGCCCCAAATTAAATTGTGATGTGTGTTTAAAGAAAAATCTAGCCTGAATATATAGATAACACAACTCTCTAGCTATTTTATACCAAACTATACTTGTTTAATATGGGGAATCTTGTATTTATAATAATAACAAAAGTATAGAGGAATAGGTATGTTTTGGGGAATGAATTTTAAATAATACTAGAGGCCCGGTGCATGAAAATTCATGCATTGGACGGGGGGTCCCTCAGCCTGGCCTTCCCCCTCTCACAGTCCAGGAGCCTGCAGGGGCAGGAGGCGACCTGGCGATAAGGGGAAGGTGACACCCCATCACACCTCTGCTGCTGCCACTGCCGGCAGCACAAGTCTCGGCCTGCCCTAGTTACCTGAGCCTTGGGCAGCCCTGGGTGGCTGGGGGGCTGAGGGGACTGGGAGACTCCAGAGGCAGGCACACGGCAAGGCCAGGCACACCTGGGGGCGGGCCCAGCCTTGCTGCGTGCCTGCTGCCCCGGTGGGGCTGAGGGGACTGGGTGCCGCCATCTTGTGGCTGTGGGCGCCACCATATTTGAGGGCATGGCAGTAAATTAGCACATTCCCTCCTTATTGGCTGTGGGTGCCGCCATCTTTGAGGGCAGGGCAGTTAATTAGCATATTCCCTCCTTATTGGCTGTGGGTGCCGCCATCTTTGAGGGCAGGGCAGTTAATTAGCATATTCCCTCCTTATTGGCTGTGAGCGCAACCATCTTTGTGATGGTATATGGGTTAATTAGCATATTTCCTCTTTATTAGATAGGATTATATCAACAGAACTAGCCTAACAAAGGCTATGCTTCTCCTTCTGTCAGAAAGCTGCTAACCTAACTACTGACCTGTCAGTCATGCCCCATTAGTTATAATCTTGGAATCAAGAAGAAAATGTTGTAATGTCACTGCTCCAGCCCTAATGGATGGCTCTCATGTATTTTCCAACTATAGCACTTGAACTAGTCCTAATTTAAGTCTTATATGAAACCAAATGAAATAGAACCAAAATCACATCAGAAAGAATATCTGAAGAGAAGTTTAATTTTTAAATTTAAAGCTCTACTACACAGGAGAACATACCAGAAACCTGTTGTGAGATATGCAGGACCATACCTAGTATAATTCTTTATTCAAATCCATAATTATTATAGTAATTAAAGTGGAGGGAAGTAAACATTGAATCTTCAATTTTTTATTCTGCTTAAAATTCTAAGTTCCCAAAGTAGCATCTGAGGTTCTGCCAAATTCTTTCCTACCAACATCGCTGTTTCAGCTCTAACAATTCTGTTGAACACTTCCTATATTCAGCCTTAGACACCCTATAGTTCTCTTTGTTTTCCAGATCCTTAAATTTAATTTTTGGTACTTTACCAGTTTCATGTATTTCCCAGCAAAATTCCAGTCTCTTCTTAAGATATAGCTGTGCTATAATCTTCTACTAAATTCTTAATCTGCTATCCTCTGACTTCTGTTTCTTTCTCCTTAAGAACATTTCTCAATACTCTTTGAATATATCTATGACTTTACTTGCCTCATTTTGTTTTAATTATCTTGATGGGAAACTTGTCTTTCCTATGATATTATGAGTTACATGAGGAATGGATTTATGTTCACTTACATGTTGCGAACACATTACTCAGTGCCTGGTCCTTGAAAGTTGTAAAAAAAATGTTTATGTGAGGAAAATAAAATCAATTGACAAGACCACCTTCAGAAAAAAAAACACACAATGATTATCAATTTTAAAGAAAAGCTTTTACCCTAGTGTTATTTGAGCTTTTTTTAAATGTGAGGATTACCTGGAATAAACTTAATAGTTAAAATCAATTCTTCGTACATAAGTAAAAATGTACTTATACTTGTGAAAATAAAAATCAAGATGTTGTTGTGAGCAATAAACTCCACTTTCTTTAATTATTTATTATATGTTCTCCTACCATGAAACATTAGTTACTTGCATAATCTAAATATGTTTTATTATCTTATATTTTAATGAGGTTGTTTATGTCTGCAGTGATAGAAAACAATACTTTCTAAAAAATAACCTAAGACTGGAAGTTTTCAAGACAAATTTCTAACCTGGTTTAAATAATAATTTTTAAAAATGAGAGTTATATTCTATATAAGTATCCAAGTCTTCTACTAGGAAACATGTTTTCTTTAAAAAGATTGTGATTTATTGATACCTTTTTTTAAACTATCAAAGTTACAGGCCTTGTCTATTTTCTCTAGCGAAAAAATAAATATAATAATTTTTTATTTAAAGTTTCCAGGAAATAACGCATGAAGAAGGACATGATAAGTTGTCTTCTGTGATTAGTTGTGTTCCTTAGAAGATCTCAACAATTACATATCTTTATTAACTAGGAATGTACTTTTTCTACATTCTCTAAATTCAGTCAAAAGTAAAATAGAAGGGAAAAGAAGGAAACCTTACATTTGAGACAGCATAGATAGACCTAGAGAGCATTATGCTAAGTGAAATGAGCCAGTCAGAGAAAGACAAGTACCATATGACTTAACTTGTATGTGGAATCTAATTAATGAAATGAACTAATCAGCAAAATAGAGACATACTCGTAGATAGAGAGGCAGGCTGACAGCTTTCTGGTGGGGTGGGACAATAGTGCAATGACTGCCAGAGGGGAGGAGTGATGGAAGGATGGGGTGGAGGGTTTAGAGGGGATAAAGGACTTGACTTGGAGTGGTGCATACACAATACAGTGTACAGGTAATGTGTTGTAGAATTGTGTACCTGAAACCTATATAATTGTTTAATCAGTGTCACTGCAATAAAATGAAGTGAAAAGTAAAAAAAAAAATTAAAATAGATGTGCAATATCCATATGTACTTAGGTCTGCTAACCTATCTTTTAGAAAATGCTCTCTATTAAAAAAAAATAACTGCTCAGAGACTATTTTGTCTACTCTATTGTTACTTTGACTAGTGATTTGAAAATTAATTCTTAAAAAAGTACTCCAGCCCTAACCAGTTTGGCTCAGTGGATATAGAGCGTCCGCCTGTGGACTAAAGGGTCCCAGGTTTGATTTCGGTCAAGGGCATGTACCTTGGTTGCAGGCACATACCCAGTAGGGAGTGTGCAGGAAGTAGCTGATCGATGTTTCTCTCTCATCGATGTTTCTAACTCTCTATCCTTCTCCCTTCCTCTCTGTAAAAAATCAATAAAATATATTTTTTTAAAAAAGTACTCCAATATATTGACATCCCAATAGTGGATTTTTAAAAAGCCACTCATAAGTTCTCCCAATATGGACTTATTTCATGTGGGGCAATCAACAATCATTTTCATTCGAATGCCACCCAATATTTCCTCCCAAGGAAAGGAATCCTGTCGATATTTCTGGCAATCAAAGCTTAGGGGAAGCTCTTTTTTGAGACTTTCATATGGTCTTGTAGATTTTTACTACTGGTTGCTTTTCCCTAAGCATTAGAATTCTGGACTCTGAAGGCTGGGGTAAAAGCATAGCATAAATGTAATTGGGTTTTTCAAGGTTTCTCTAAAGTTCAGCAGGGATTTAAAATGAAGAATTTCAAGCCAGTCTGGCTATAAATAAATTATGCTCTTTAATGTTCAAACCAAGCACTTTTTTTTTCTTGTCAGCAGAAGGAAAAATAATCATCATTGGAAAAAAATAAAATGTGGCTTCTAAGTCAAAATAGTTTTCATCCTTGCCTTCCTGTTTTTGTTACTAGAGATCAAAGTTCTTATGAAATTACTCCTACTTTTGCTTTGGGAGTTAGGTGTGATCCAAATTAAACTATTTCACTTACAAAATGTTTCAATTATTCAACTCAAAATGAGTCGGTGGAAAGAAACAAAATATATACACACATACATATACACATAAATATACATACACACACATAAATATACATACACACACACACCTATACATATATACATTTTAGCTTCCATTATCATTGTTCCTTATTCTTATATACCACATGATGTCACTAATATGTGGAATATAATGAACAAAATAAACTGACAAACAAAATACAAACAGAGGCATGAATACATGGAAGAGACTGACAGCTGTCAGAGGGGAGAGGATAGAGGAATGGATAAAAGAAGGTGAAGAGATTAGTCAAAGAACATGTGTGCCTAGCCCATAGACACAGACAACAGTGTAGTGAAGGCCAGGGGATGGGGGCAAGGGCTGGGGGATGGGCAGAGATGGGTATGGGAACATCTGTAATAGTGTCAACAATAAAACAACTAATTCAATAAACAAAGTTATTTTTTACTTTAATACAATCACATGTAAAAGCACTAATAAAATTAATGTTCATATATAAATCTAACAAAATGTGGAAAAGTACAAAACTCTCACATAGGAAATGAAAAATATCTCAAATAATGAAGAGATATTCTATGTTCATTGGTTGAAAGACTCAATATTGGTAGGTTGCCAATTATTCCTAAATTTATCTATGGATTCAATATAAATATAATAAAAATCTCAGCAAGCTATTTGCAGATATTTACAAACTGCTCCTAAAGTTTACATGTAAAGTCGTAAGATCTAAAATAGCCAACACAATACTGAAGAAGAGGAATAAAGTTCATGGACTCACAGCAACCAATTTCACTAATTATAAAGTTACAGTAATTAAGACAGATTACAAATACACATATGAAAAGATATTCAACATTATTTATAATTAGAAAACTGCAAATTAAAACAGCCAGGAGAAACCAGGACACACCTATTTGGGTAGGTACAATTAAAACCTACTGGTGAGAATGCAAATAACAGAAACTTTCATTCCTTGCTAATGGAATGCAGAGTAATATAGCTGCTTAGAAAGACAGTCTGGCAGTTTTTCACAATGGTAAATATAGTCTGAACAAACAATCACACTCCTGGGTATTTACAAGAATATTGTAAAAATGTGTTCTATACAAAAGCCTATACATGAATGATTATAGCGGCATTTTTCAGTTACGCTCACTCCTCCCAAACTGGAAACAACCAAGATGTCCTTCCATAGGTGAATGAATAAATAATGGTATATCCATCCAATGGAATATTATTATTCAGTGATAAAAATAAATGAGCAATCAACATATGAAACAACATAAATGAGTCTTAAATGCATATTGCTAAGGAAGGAAGCAAGTCTTAAAAGACTACATGCTGTATGATTTTAATTATCCAATATAATAAAAGGCTAATATGCAAATTGTCCCAACTAGCAGTTCGACCAGGGAGTGGGGCCAGCCAGCCAACTGCCGGCGGCCCCTCCCCCCAGCTGGCCCCATGCCCGATCGCCCCCCCCATTGGGGGTGGGGCCGGCCGGCCAACCTCCCACATCCCCTTCCCCTGGTTGGCCTGGCCCGATCAACCCCAATCGGGGCTGGCCAGCCAGACCCCACTAGTATGTAATAACTAAAAACTCAAAAACTGTAAAGAGTACAGATTGGTAGTTACAAAATAGTCATGTAAAGACCAGCATAGGGAATATAGTAAATATATTGTAATAACTATAGATCATGCCAGGTGGGTACTGGAAATATCATAAAGTATATGATTGTCTAACCACTATGCTATACATCAGACCGAATACAAAATGATATTAAATGTAATATGTAATTAGAAAAAACAAACTATAGAGATAAATGTTTGCCGGAAAATAAAAGCCACATCATGAGAGATCCATATTTTCTGCACAGATAGTCACTCATCTAAAAGTGGTAATTTTATAGAATACATTATGCTTTTTAATAAACTTTAATGCATATACATATTTAACTTTAGAGGATCTCTATTAAAGCTAGGAACAATGAAACAAGAAAGGTCTGGGGAAGTGAGCCTAGGCTGGTCTACATCCTATCATTTGTGGAAGGAAGGTAGCGAATTCCTGAATTTCACTGCAGGCTCCGATAAAGTTTGCAATTGTGACCAGTTCTATGATGATTTGTTAAGGTCTTCTGCATTTAAAAGCTGAGACTCATCTGCTTTACGGTTAAGTTGATTAGGGCATATATTTCCAACAGAGAAAGCATGGTTCCACAGACAAATTTTAAGGGTCCATGTGATTCACAGCAGAGAGAAAGATAATTCTAAATTATAAACCTTTCTCTGCCCACAGCTTTCATTTTATCCTCTTTTCTTTCGTTACCTTTTCCCTTTTAAAAATAAAAACTCTGAGTTTTTGGCAGAAAAGGAAACCATCAGCCATGAAGGAGAACATCTGAGCTGTTGGCAAATGCTTAAGTAAAATGAAGCTAATGTGAAATGGAATTTGCATTCTAGTCATTGGTGTGGTATATAATCATGTACTGTATGCAGTTAAATGAGTCTTTTGTCTGGCTGTAATGAACATCTACATCCATCCTAACAGTTAATGAGGAATAAATGACTTATTATCCACGAATGGCTGTGTCTAAATAGCTCTGCAACAAAAACAGAATATTAAAACGTGTAGCTAAAATAGATCTTAAATGATAATGAACTTACTTAGATTATTAATTAATTTTTAAAACATCCTAAGGTTCACTGATTTAAGATGAAATCAGCACTAGACCAAGTACAAGCACAATGACAGGTTCAATGTTTGAATTTAAATAGGATTTAATGCATATGTATTTTTGTGTATATGCATGTAATATGTGTATATATGTATATATTCACACACACAGTATATATATAAACACTAACACATTTAAAGAAAAAGTGTCCTTGGTAAGACACCTTGGCCAACTTAAACATAACAGCACATGATTAAGCTTACTTGCCCCAAAGTGCTGCAATTCATACTTAATACATTAATTTATAATTTATAATTCTAAATTTTTAAAAAAGTCAGAATGCCATATTGAAATATTTGTTTTGAAAGTTATGCATATATTTAGAAATAATGAGGGGATTATTTGTGAAGGCTGAGAATATTTTAGAATATAGCTTTTAGAAAGAAATTATAATTTTATCCTTTAGTCATAATAGTTTTATATATCATTTTAATTAACTAAAATGAAATAGAATTTTAAAACAACTTCATCTATAATGCTTTGTGGCGAAAAATTCAAAGGCAGCTTTTCTTAATCACTAAATGATAATGAGAGCAACTTCTAAAAATGGCTTATTTCAGACATTGTCTAAATCACCCCTTCAGACTTCAGGAAAAAAATATTATAGCTTTTAATGTATCCATTTATTTTATTTAACTCCAACCTGGTTTCAACTACTTTTACCTCTAGCTCAGGAAACTGCAGTCATCTCCAAACGACCAACAATGATTCTATCCTCGCCTACATTCAAGTCCTTCTAATCCATTTCTCTCCCTGAAGGCAAACTAATCTATTAAAGTATCAGGTGTGTCTCTCCCATTACTGACTGTTCAGGTCTTCTTATTGCTTTTAGGGTTGGGCCCAAATCCTTTCCTACCTGTTCTGCTTCTTCTACTTTATGTCCTCCTTTGCTCTTTACTGATGCACAGTACATTTGAAATGTTCTTCTACTGAGCCATGCACTATTTCCAGGAACCTTTTTATGTCTTACTAGAGGCCTGGTGCATGAAATTCATGCACAGGGGTGGGGGGTGGGTACAGCCTAGCCTGCACCCTCTCACAATCCAGGACTGCTGGCTCCTAACCACTTGCCTACCTGCTTGGTCGCCCCTAACCACTCGCCTGCCTGCCTAATCCCCCCTCACCCCTCTGCCTGCCTGCCTGATCACTCCTAACTGCTCGCCTGCCTGCCTGATTGCTTCTAACTGCCTCTGCCTCGGCCCCTGCCACTGCGGCTTCATCTCGTAGGATGTCCGGAATGATGTCCAGAAGGTCATTCAGCTGTCTAGTCTAATTAGCATATTACACTTTTATTATTATAGATTATACACATACTTTATTTTTCCCTGAATCATTTGTTTTCCAGGAAAAATTACCCTGAACTTCCTGATCAGTTGAAAATCTGTTGTCAGTTTCCATACATAACCTACATATTTCTCTGGAAGAATTTTCCAAAGTTATCATCTTATTTTGTAGCCAGAAAGCAGAGCTTACACTAAACCACAGGGCAACTTTATGTAAATCAGAAATTAAGACCTGATACTGTATAGTATCATGTGGTAAACAGAATGAGTATTAAATTTCATCCACTTTGTGCCACATATAGTAGAAATACAATAAATTAATGAAGGACATTTGATCAATAATATATACAAATAGCACCTTGTCTTAGTTTTCTGACACGTATTCCTAAGAGGATAGAAATATTCAAAGATGGTGTATCAATATCATTAACATATGTTACAAAATCTTACTATGCTTTATTTCATGAGCAAATGACTAAAATATCAGAAATATAGGAACCTGTGCTTTTCAGCCATTTTCAAGATTAATTGAATTTGGACACAAAATTGACAGACAACTGTACATTTGGGTTTAGTTCAAAGTGATATCATGCTCTCTCTGTTAAGTTTTAGTATTCTAAAGTACCTCTAATTCATGCATATATCACAGGGTGTTATGGATAAATTAGCATTTGCTGTTTGCCTGCTAAGTGCTAAGACAATGGTAGAAAAACAGCAAGGAGCCCTACACGATTTGGCTCCATTGAGCGTCGGCCTGTGGACTAAAGGGTCCTGGGTTTGATTCCGGTCAAGGGCACATGCCCGGGTTTCAGGCTCGATCCCCAGTGGGGAGTGTGCAGGAGGCAGCCAATCAATGATTTTCTCTCATCATTGATGTTTCTATCTCTCTCTCTCCCTCTCCCTTCCTTTCTGAAATCAATAAAAATATATTAAAAACAAAACAAACAAAAAAAACCCCACAAAAAACAGCAAGGGTATTGTCCAGTGTAGATACAGTTCATGATCAGTGGAAAGTAAAAGTAAGACTATTGCTAGAATAGAGCAAAGATATATTTGTATGATTATACACAATGACAAAAATTGCAAAGAAGAAAATTAAGTTTTTTAAGATGGTAAGTTTCACTGTAAAACCTGATATTATCATGCTAATTTTATAGTGGAATGGCAAAACTGAGAAGTAACATTCTTATTTGGTATCTGCAGAACTGGGGGGAAAAAAGGAGAGAAATTTATTTGAAATAAATTTAAAATGAAAAGAAAAGTGTAATTCCTAATTCCTTGTTGTATATTGATTTTTCCCATTGATAAAAAAAATGATTGCTATGTCTGAAAAAGTCTAGCGGACACAATGCATTTAGACATGAGTAGGTCAACTGAAGTCTATCAGATACTTCTGATTTAAGCAATCATCAAAAGGATCAGTTGAAAGTGCAAAGATATAGAACTCATGCAATATGAAAGGATGCTCTTTGTTAGAGAAATAAAAATTAATGTATTTTCTTTACAGTGTGGGGCAAAAGTAGGTTTGCAGTTGTGAGTTTGTAAAATAGTTTATTCTCATATTATTTATTAATTATTGTATTATTTCTCATACAATCTACTGTAAACCTACTTTGCCTCAACCTATAATAGTGATATAAAAATAGATGAAATACGGTTTGTAGATTTCTATAATGGTAAGGATAGCTGAAGAAAGTTATAAGAAAACCTAAACAAACATCTTAGTACAATGTTCTAATGACTGCTTGAACTACACACATACACAAAAATACATTATCTGATGACAACCTTCATTTCTATGGGATCATTTTTGTGGAATGTACATATTAAAATTTTGTTAGGACTCTCACCAAATGATATATTGGCCCTGTAAAAAAGTGAAAGGTTGGGTAAATTAAAATATTTGTTAAACTTTCATTAGGAAAAAAAATAGAACTATAAAGGATTTAATATTAACATTTTAGTATCTATTAAAATTATAGTATTGATCTAGATTTTCCCCACAATGTTCCCTCATAACATATAATTGTCCATAAATGACTGTAGTTTATAATCATAAGTGGCTTTTAACAAAAGATATAAAAATAAGCCATAGAAAATGAAGCACAGATAATATCTTCAAAATAGTTCAATTCTTTTCATAGCAAGTTGGTTCTAAGTTATAAAAGCAAAACTTTACTTCACATGCATGTCAAAAGTTACAGATATCTGTTTGGACAGCTGGGTTCTAAAGCAGTGAAATCAACAGAGAAAAAGTGTGTGTAAATATGCATACATTACTAAAAACACAAACAATAACAACAAACTATAAAGCATCCCTTAACTTTCTCATTTAGCCCGACTTTCAAATTTCACGCTATTTGACATGGGGTTCTCCATTACTTAGGCTTAACTTCAGGTCTGAGCATGACTGCTCCACTCTCTTCCATACCTTGGCAACTAGAGAAAGTTGTTTTCCCGAGGGGAGCTCTGAAAAACAACACGGCCATTTATGCACTTGCAAAGATGGTCGTGTTTCACCCAATGAGCACAATAGTGCTTGAGGCCAGTGACATTAATACCTAAAAGAATTGATTCTGAGGAGAGTAATAGATTTATTCCACTGATTTTATAATTCAACTAGAGGCCCAGCACACGATTAAATCGTGCAGGTAGGGTCCCTAGGCCTAGCCTCCTGCAATCAGGGCCATCTTCTGCCTGTTCGCCAGTCCCCAGGCCAAAGGCCACCTCCGCCGCCAGGCTGTCAGGCAGTTGGGATCACCAGCTCATCCGTGGCTGCTCCAGGGCTCAGGCCTGCAGGAAAATGGGTGCGGGAGACTTCACCTCCATGCGCTTGCACCCGGCCAGCCGCTGATGGAACGCACTGCCTGCTTGGGGCTGCTCACGCGGGTGCCGCCACTGCCACTGCAGCTGCCGCTGCTGCTAGGGCTTGAGGCACTGATGGAGGCTGCGGGCGCACCTGCGACCTACCCGCCCCAGCGTGAGTGCCCCGAGCGGGCAGCACTTTCCCTCAGTGGCCGGCCCGGTGCACGCACATGGAGGTGAAGTTGCCTGCACCCACTTTCCTGAAGGCCTGAGCTCCCAACAGTCTGACAGCCAGCCCCGGCCTCCTGCCACCCACCCTGATTCCCCCGTTCACCATCTGCTCCATCTGAGCCTGTAGGCAGGGGGGAGGCGGGGGTGAGGGGGGGTGGGGGGGGTGGAGGGACTAGGGACACTGGCTTTTTATAGATAGATAGATGATAGATAGATGATAGATAGATAGATAGATAGATAGATAGATAGATAGATAGATAGATGATAGATAGATAGATGATAGATAGGACATTCAAGTTAAATTTCAAGATTTCTTTGGGTTTATTTGTAGTTTTGTTATTTGATTTATTGGTTAGTTGGTTTACATTTACTCTCCTATGAAATCCATTGTTTTCCTCTATATTTATTTTACTTACATATTCCTGAGGCTTACCAGGGGTATTACTTCTTTTGGAGTACTTAAAGTGTATTCATTCATTTTTTTAAAAATTCTCTAAAACAAAGAGAAATAATAAAATATAGTGAGCAGAAGTTAGACTCTGCAGGTAGACTTTAGGGTGTTGAATACTGCAGAGATTATATAACTAAAAGTAACTTAACTTATTTTTCCTTTTAGTTTCCTCATCCGCAAAGTATAGCTACTTATCTGACAGGGTTATTATATGAATTAATAAAATTAATTCTCCTAAATTGTAGATTCATGGTATATCTGAACACTCAAAAATATACTTTTTTTTTCATTTTGTTGGGAAAAAATACATTTTTTACAAATCTATAAATTTTATTCTATATTTTATCATAAGAATTTGATATTATTCTAATAAACAAAAATCATACATTTAACTTATTTTTTATAATGCAAAGATGTTTTCTACAATGACAAATACTTTGCCTTCCATTTAAATATATTATTATATTCTCACATGAGTCTTAAATTTCTTATATAGTTGTTCATACATACTTTAAGTCAAATACTAACAGGAGAAATATGACTTGAAAAGCAAGCAATTTGGAATGCTTATTTAAACCTATGCTAGTTTTAAAGCTTATTTATTATTTGTGTAATATGCTCCTAATATGACAGTGGGATTTTAGTGATGTTTTCTGTGACAACAGGCATTTTTCACATTAAATTAGAAATATTTAATACTAAGGAAGATAGCTTATATTGTAGTCACAGCTGGGAGGCAGTATTAAATAGTAATATTTCTTTTCCTACAAATGGTCAGGAGAGACATTATAGCTTCAGCATTTGCCCTAACATTTATCATTACTTTATGATACTGCATACAGAACATATTTCTTCACTTAGGCATCTGTGCTGACATAGAGGACCCCAGAGGTATTTGTATATTTAACCTATTTTGATGATCTCACTCAGAAGTCCACAGTTTTTCAAAAGTTTTCCCAAAATTATTAACAAGGAATCACTGCCCAGTACATATAATCAACTATTTACTTTGTCAAATTAATTTTAACAAATTCATCTGGTCAGTTATTTTGTATACCTGAACCATGGAAACTGATTAAAAAAATGTCTCCATTTTTTATGACTTCATTTAACTACAGTAACAAACTCTAATATCATTTTAAGGGGAAAATATGTTGGAAGTGGCAGGAAAGTTAATAAGAACAAAAAGATTATTCCCCTATATGTTTGACTGATAAGCCTTTGAAGACACAGAGAGATAGATGGATCTATATACATGTATAGATAATGCTAAACTATAACATGAATTAGGTAAAGTGTGCAAGACCTAATGCACAGCTCATTTTAACTGCTAAAAACTTTGTAGGTGTTAATATTCTAAAGCCCATGGCAACTCTCTGAGAGAAATTTAATAAAGTCTTTTGTTCCAGGAAAACTGGTTATTATTGCAACAAACTTATTTGGGAAATGCTACTTGATATTATCCCATGTCCTAGGTGTTTTTATTCGACACCTATTTCCTTTTTTATGCCACACTAAAGAAAATTGGATATATCCTGCAAATTTTTATTTCATTGTAAGTTTATTTCAAAAGAAGTGTTCCCAGAGTAACTGTGAAAAAAAAAAACTAGAAAAATTGTTCACTACAATTTGTGTTTAACAACTTATATAACTCTACAGAATTGGACCCATCTTTGGTGAATTTTCATAATTGTTTTCCAGACAGCTACATCAAGCATATTAGTATCTCCCTTATTTCTTTCCTAAATTATTATTATTATTATTATTATTATTATTATTATTATTGTATAAAGTTTTACATATGTCTCCTTATTCCCCAATTGACCCCCCCAAAACATTCCCACCCCAGGCAAGCCCCCATCGCCCCAGGGTCTGTGTCCATTGGTTATGCTAATATGCATGCATATAAGTAATTTGGTTGATCTCTAACCCCCCAGCCCCTACCATTTTCTCTGGATCTATTCTTGTTCATCAAATTACATTGATCATTATATCCCACATATGAGTGAGATCATGTGATATTTATCTTTCTCCGACTAGCTTATTTTGCTTAGCATAATGCTCTCCAGTTCCATCCATGCTGTTGCAAATGGTAAGAATTCCTTCTTTTTTACTGCAGCATAGTATTCCATTGTGTAGATGTACCACAGTTTTCTAATCCACTCATCTGCTGATGGGCACTTAGGCTGTTTCCAAATCTTAGCTATTGTAAATTGTGCTGCTATGAACATAGGGGTGCATATATCCTTTCTGATTGGTGTTTCTGGTTTCTTGGGATATAGTCCTAGAAGTGGGGTTACTGAGTCAAATGGGAATTCCATTTTAACTTTTTGAGGAAACTCCATACTGTTCTCCACAGTGGCTGCACCAGTCTGTAATCCCACCAGCAGTGCAGGAGGGTTCCTTTTTCTCCACATCCTTGCCAGCACTTGTTGTTTGTTGATTTGTTGATGATAGCCATTCTGACAGGTACCTCATTGTTGTTTTGATTTGCAGCTCTCAGATGATTAGTGACTTTGAGCATGTTTTCATATGTCTCTGGGCCTTCTGTATTCCTCTTTCAAAAAGTGTCTGGTTAGATCCTTTGCCCATTTTTTGATTGGATCATTTATCTTCCTTTTGTTAAGTTGTATGAGTTCTCTGTAAATTTTGGAGATTAAACCCTTATCAGAAATATCATTGGCAAATATGTTCTCCCATGAAGTGGGTTTTCTTTTTGTTTTGTTGATGGTTTATTTTGCTGTGCAGAAGCTTTTTATTTTGATGTAGTCCCATTTGTTTATTTTCTCCTTAGTCTCCATTGCCCTAGGAGCTGTGTCTATAAAGATATTGCTATGGCATATGTCTGCCATTTTGCTGCCTATGGAGTCTTGCAGGATTTTTATCTTTCCTAACTTCTTGAGGAACCACTTCAATATAAAGAACAGAATGCATGGCTAAGAGATTAACATTAAAATACAAATATACCAGGAACTGAATTATCCAGTGCACTTATTTTCATGTCACTTCTCCCCTCTTCTTTTTTCTCTCCTCCCTTACTCCATATATATGGCAAACATAGAGAGTGACCTCTGATTTCTCTAAAATTTCACATGTTCCTTTAATTAAGTTTACTCCCCTTTCCAGGAAATAGTGTTAGTCCCAACTTGGTGCATCCATGCTCACCTTGTTTTTATAATAAACATAGATGCCCAGTGCACGAATTCATGCACCAGTGGGATCCCTAGGCCTGGCCTGTAGGATCGGGCCAAAACTGGCTCTCCCACATCACCCGAGGGGTCCCAGATTGTGAGAGTGTGCAGGCCAGGCCGAGGCACCCCTCTGGTGCACGACTGGGGCCGGGGAGGGACTGCGGGAGGCCTCCAGGGTGTGTCTGGCCCATCTCATTCAGTCCTGATCAGCTGGACCCCAGCAGCAAGCTAATGTACCGGTTAGAGCGTCTGCCCCCTGGTGGTCAGTGCATGTCATAGCGACTGGTTGACCAGTCGACTATGTGCCCACTGGTGGTCAGTGCGCATCATAGTGAGCGGTTGAGAGGCCTTAGCATATCATTAGCGTATTACGTTTTGATTGGTTGAATAGACAACCGGTCGACTGAACACTTAGCATATTAGACTTTTATTATATAGAAGATATGCTTAACTTGCAATACTCTGTTAGGCTCATAGTCTGTTTAGATAGAGCATTGACCTGTGGACTGAAGAGTCCAGGGTTCTATTCCATTCAAAGGCACAGCCCCAGGTTGCAGGCTCAATCCCCAGTAGGGGGCATGCAGGAGGCAGCCGATTAATGATTCTTTCTTATCATTGATGTTTCTATTTCTCTCTTACTCTCTCTTCCTCTATGAAATCAATAAAACTATGTTTTAAAAATATGGTTAACTTATTTGCAAAGTATCAGTGTTTCAGGTTATAGGGATTTACCAAATTATTCAAAGAATAAAGAACGTATGCTAAAAAAAATCAAAACTCTAAGACCCTGCATCCCATATTGTCTAGGTAACTAAGTAAATAATTTCTGTTGGAATGAAAATGTCTCCAAATATTTTTTTAAATCAATAAACATTATGCTTACAAACATTATCTGTAATTGCTCCTCCCAAAGTCTTTGTCCAGAACCATCTCTACAGCATCTTGTCTGTACAGTATGTGTGCCATTTTCGAAACACAAGCTATCCTTGCTATATACAACAGGGAAGGCAAAAGGGGTATTGATGCCAGATTAGCAGGCACGATTTATTACAGGACATTTTCCTGCCCAACTGCAAAAGGGGAGTGAAATTTGGACTTTTAAGGTGTGTCTGAAAAACAATTAATCCAGCAAAGAGAGATGGCTACAAATTAGCACAGATGGAAGTAAGCATGGAGCTAATCTGGGGTCAAGTACATAGTTAAGGTTCTTTTATTGAGAATGCAATAGATCCTGCCATTAGAAGAGTAAATATCATCCCAAAGATTGTTTATATGTTATAAAAAAAAACCTAGGAACATTGCAATTCTATTGTTAAAGATAATCTTCCAACATAAAATGTGCTTGTTAAAAAGGATTTTATTAGCAGCTAGTAAGGAACAAAGCCATGGTAAAAATCATTGGCATGCACAGAGGTGCTTTCAATATATCCTGAAACAATTTTTAGTGGAAGAGTTAACCTCTTTAACATCCAAACAATTTCAGGTTAAAGGCTTCTTTGGTTCATTAAGTTGAAGTTTGTATAGAAATGTCAGTTTATATAAAAATCTATGAGATATTATGCTCTCATAAAAAATAAGTAGTCTGAAATGTCCTTGTATTTCATGATGGGAGTATTCATGAACTTCTTTAAGTACCAGGAAGATAAATAACACAATAGTTAGAATTTGTTTAAAATAACAGAATATTACCACCTAGATTTACTGTATGAAGACAATGTTTAGAAATCCAACATGCCAATTTCACAAAAGAGATTGATCATGGTGCATATTTTATAGAGAAATCTCTTTCAACTTTTTTTTCCTGTCAGTTACTATCCATTAGCTAAACCCTTTAAAGCAAACTATATTTTGAGAAAGTTGTGAGCCTAGTTTTGTTTTTATTTTGTTAGAAATCTGACATTAGCAACTCAAGGACTTAACTTGTAATGGAAAAAAAAACAACACATTTTAATTTAGAAAAAGTAAATTTGTGTGCCTAGAAATGAATACTCACCTTGACTAAAATAGAAAAATACAACACGCCTTCACTTTCAATGTCTCTATTTACCAGACAAGCAATTTTCACTAAACAGTGATTTTAAACTCATCTGAGGAAAGAATAAAAAAGTATTTTGAATTAGTTTAGTTCAACTAACAGTTCTCAAGCATGATTTATAAAGTATTGGATGTCAGATTTTGTGTACTAAATAGGAAGAGCAGATGGTGATAATGAAATAACCAAACATTTTAATGGCTTTTTGAATAATTGTATATATTTATTTTCACATAAAAAGGCAGCCTAAACATATCACCTTCTATTTTAATTTGCTTTGATTAATTTGTAAAATTCAAACAATGTATAATATGTTTAAACCACAAACATCATTTTTTTTACCAAATTTTAGCCAAAATGAAATGATTGCTTAAAACTAATGACAACACTTGGCCACTGTGAATAATGCTGCAATGAACATAGGGGTGCATATATCTTTGCATAAAAATGATTTCAAGTTTTTCTGATATACACTCAGGAGTGGGATTGTTGGGTCGTATGGTAGCTCTATTTTTAATTTTTTGAGGAATTGCCAGACTGTTTTCCATAGTGGTTGTACCAATCTGGATAAAGATGTGGTATATATACACAATGGAGTACTACATAGCTATAAGAAAGGATGAAAAAGTGTCATTTACAACATGGATGGACCTTGGGAACATTATGCAAAGTGAAATAAGTCTAACAGAGAAAGCTAAGAACTATATGATTTATAACTCATATGTGGAATATACAACTGAAACTTATGTATACAAACAGCAGTGCGGTGGTTGCCAGAGGGAGGTGGGTGGGAGAAGAAAGGGGTCCTAATATGAGGTGACAGGAGAAGATCTGACTTTGGGTGGTGGGCACATGGTCTTATATACAGATTTTACAAATTAGTAATCCACACATGTAACCGACATGTTCATGTTGACTAATGCCACCCCAATAAAATTTAAAATAATTAAAGTGGGGGGAAAAAACTAATGGCAACAGAGGAAATAAAACGAAGTTAACTAAATTATGTCTATTTTAATATTATATACAATTAGTGTTTATTTTTATTAATGAGATTAATCCCATATTATATCTAATGAATATTAATTGTAAATTATTGTAAATATAAGCATTAGACTGCCATCGGTATTTTTCATTCGGTGGTTAAAGCAATTAATCCTTTATACTCATACTCAATTACTCATTTTTTACAGCTTTATTTTTTAATGTATATTTGATATGCAAAAAGCTATATATATCTAATGTATAAAACTTGATGAGTTTGAACATATGTATACACCCTTGATGCAATTCTCAATTACTCTTAAGAGTTTTATTTATTTATTTGTTTTTTTAAAATATATTTTATTGATTTTTTACAGAGAGGAAGAGAGAGGGATAGAGAGTTAGAAACATCGATCAGCCGCCTCCTGCACACTCCCCACTGGGGATGTGCCCGCAACCAAGGTACATGCCCTTGACCGGAATTGAACCTGGGACCCTTCAGTCCACAGGCTGACGCTCTATCCACTGAGCCAAACTGGCTTCGGCAAGAGTTTTAGAATAATAATGTACCCTGGGAAAATGAGCTTTCCTCTCCGTGGTTGGCATCCTCAACAATCTAACAATTTAAGTGAACCGAATCTTTTCAGCTTTTATATAATTTTATACTTTTAAATTTAAAAACGTTTAAGTGGCCATGTTTAGAATAAGAAGCTGGATACAGCTGAGTAAAAGATAATTGATAATTAGTTAAGAAAGAGACATTTATTTCTATCCCACATCCATGAATTGGCACGAAGTATTTTGCTGTAAGTGTCCCTGGGACACAAATTGAAACTCAGAGCAAATTATGTTTTGTTTTCCTCTTGGATTCAGGTTAAAAAGTAAATATGACCAGTTACAAAAAATAACAGTAATGTATTTCTTGCACGCTTGACTTTGTAAGTGAAATTAATACTTACTGCTTTTGTATGCATTAGGATTTAAATTCCAAGGGAAGAGATTGCATATCTAAAAAGCAGACAAGCACTGTTATCAGAGTAAATTTAAGACATACACACGTAACAAAAAGCTGACTCCATGAATTCCGTTAATGAATTAAAGTAGCAGCTTTCTTTACATATGAATGAAAGTAAGATTCATAGACTGCTCTTACATTCATTTGGATGTTTAAAAACACATAACTGTAAACTTACATGCAACATGCATATTGTTTTGATATAAACGATTGTGTGGGGGGCCGGTGCGGGGTGGAGGGGGTCAATGGTGGGGAAAAGGGGCACTTCTGTAATACTTTAAACAATAAAGATAACTTTAAAAAACAACAACACTTAACTGGACAATCTGGACTGTGTATTTGCCTCTAATCTGGACATTTTCTCCACTAATCCTATAAACTACAGTAGTCCCCAGACTTCTGGTATCATAAAAATTAATTCAAGCAAGATGTTTTCAAAAATGTCTGGGTTGAACTCAATTGTAGAGCCCTCCAAAAAAGAGGTGGTTGAAAGGAAGTGGCCCTGGCCTGTCAGTGACATTACCACAAATAAATAATAGCAAAAGTGGAAGTGACAGTTAGCATTGGAAAATGTAAATAGGATCAAAATCAGTGATTTAAGAACTGAAAAATTAGTTCTCATTTTGTTTTATCATATTTAGCCTAGATGGCAGAATCAAATATCCACATCTATAGACATGAGTGCATTAAACAAGATATACTTTTAAAATAGTAAACTTGATTTTACCACATCTATATCTTAAAATGGTAATATTAATTTATTTATAGCTTAACAAAGCAAAATATTTAATAATAAAATGATTATTCATTTTCATACTTCAGCACTTATTTTAAATTATGTAATCAAAATAATATCAATATGTTACTTTGTGAAAAAAGAATATTTATTTAAATGTCTAAACATGAGGTCAATAAAAATTCATTTTATAGATAAGCAAAGTGAAGCATAGAAAACTAAAATGATGGATAAATGTAGAAGTCCACATATTTTACTTGTTAGTATTTTAGCTCTTCATATAAGACTCAACTGCTCTCTAAAGCTGACTTTTACATTTTCTTTTCCAGTGACATGAATTCTCAAATAATAATATGGATGATACAACCTCAGGATTTTTTTCATTTTAGAAACATTGCAAGGATTACCAAGGGGAAAATCCTCAAATGTATCAACCATTACCCATAAAAATTGTGTTAAGTCATTACTCAGTCTCTTCAGTGATTTCAGTTATCCTCGGGTGCTGAGTGCAGAATTGATTCTCTATTTCATCTACCTTTCTTGTCACTTTTATTGTTATCCCTGTTCAGCACCATGGTTTAAAGAAAGCATTCTCTTCAACATTTGTTTTTCCTACAAATCCTTCTACCCTACATTTTATATTTTCAAATGTTTCTGCAAATATTTTCTGTATGATTGTGAATAAATGGAATATGCACAAGAAACTTATATTTATCTGCTTATGAAACCAGGAGCAACAATAGGTACATCTAGAATATACAAATATTGGCCATGGTGGGATGGTGGAACAAGTGAGCACAGGTGCCAGACCAAGGTGGGGCGCCGGTTGGTGTCATCGGGGAGAACCTCTGGTGGTCACTGAAAATTCTTTGCTCCCGCACAACGCAGTCCCGCCCAGCGCTCGCACCTGCTGCCAGCACCAGCCCCACTTGCACTTGCAGCCGGCACCGGAGCCGCTGCTCGCACCCATTGCCAGCGCCTGGTGCTGGTCCCGATCACTTGGCACCGCCAGTGGGTATGAGTGGTGGCTGCTGGCCCCGATCACCCCTCGGGGCTTCTCCACCTCCCCCTGCTCCTAAGTGGCGATCAGGGCCGGCAGCTACCTCTCACACCCGCTGCTGATGATGGCTCTGCTCACACCCACTGCCAGCACCATACCTGCAGCCAGCACCAGAGCTGCCACTCACACCTGCTGCCAGTGCCCGGAGCCAGTCCCAATCGCCCTGAGGGCTTTTCCACCTCCCACTGATCCTGAGGGGCAATTGGGGCAGCAGCTGCTGCTCGTACCCAATGCTGGTGCCGGCCTCAATTGCTCCACACCATCAGCATGTGAGATCGGCGGTGGTGGGAGCAGGGCTACTGGCAGACAGGCTGTAGCGGGAAGGGCCGGGCAGGGGCGCGGAAGATGGGCCAAGACCCGCCCCTGTGCCCACCGCAGCCTCACGGCCCACAGTTCCTTTCAAGGTGCACGAATTCATGCACTCGGCCCCTAGTATAATAATCATTTTAAAAGCTTCCTGTGTGATTTTTATGTGCAGCTAGGTGTAGATTGACCCTAACTTAAACATCCATAGCTTCTTTTTCTTAAAATGTATCTTTATTGTTAAAAGCATTACAGATATCCCCCATTTATCCCCATTGACCCCCTCCACCCCATACCTGCACCCCTCCCCGCAGGCCTTCACTACACTACTGTCTGTGTCCATAGGTTATGCACATATGCATATAAATTCTGTGGTACATCTCTCCCCACCCACCCACCCACCCCTGCCTTCCCTCTGAGGTTCATTAGTCTATTCTGTGCTTCTATGCTATTTTCATAGCTCCTTAATTGATCTTTTTCCAATGTTGCCAGAAGAATCTTTATAAAATTAATTATTTCATGTGAATTTCAGTTCAAAACTTTCCAACACCTCCCCAATGCAAAGTAAATACCAAAGTCCTTTCAAGGGTCTTCAAGGTTTCATAGAATCCATTCCCCTTTTCACTTTTGAACTTATACTTCACTCTGTCCTCATCTTTCTCTCCACTCTGGTCTCATTCACATACAGGCCTCCTGGGTGTTCCTCAGAACAGCAGGGAAACTCTACGTTGATGCATTTACAGTTATAACTTCTATCTTCTAATCTTTCCTCTCCTATAACTACAATCAGGTAACAATTCTTTCTGGTCTTTTGACAAATGAAACCTTTAAATAATTACTATTGGACTATCTAAAATGCATCCTCACTCCTTATAATCCTTACATGTGTATCCTGTTTTATTTTATGTCTTATACTAGCAATCATCCCCCATGCCATATATTTATCTTGATTATGATCTGTATCCTCTAGTAGAATACAGTTTCAAAAAGAGAATATGTTTTGTTCGTTTGGTTTCTTATTTTATGTGTGTCTATTAAAACACTGTGTCACAAATATTTTAAATAAATTAATTAAAAATCCATTTATGGTTATAATTTGTGAATTCAAACTGTATTTTAAAACAAAAAAATAGCTCTTTTATTTAGAATAACAAAATAAAATTTGAAAACTATTAACTTAATTGAACTTTTTCTTAATATTTATTTATAAACTACAAAGTAAGGTTGTGTTTCTCTATGCCTTCAATTCTAAAACTATTTACATAAAATGAAAAGAAATATTTTTGTGTGCCTGCCAAAGAAGCTACTGTTTTATCTAATGAATCCAGGTGTTTAGTTTAAGTGACTTTCATTAGATTACTCATGGGATAGTCTTCAAACTCTCATCATCAAACATTTTTCTTAAGTTCCAAGGATTTTAAAATTATAATTACAAGTTAAAAGCATATGTGTTATCCTTGAAACACTTTTAAATATGTAACTTCCACCTTATTAGGACCTTTTAAAATATAATGATTAATATATTTATTTTTAAAGAAAGAAGAATGCTTCGATAATAAATGAATGCAGGGTTAGTTGAGATTCCAAATACTAAAAAACAGAGACATTCTTACAGTGTTTCTACTCTAATAGAAGTTTAGCAAACTATTGCCCATGGATCGAATCCAGTCTGCCACCTGTTTTTGTTAATAATGTTTTACTGGAACACAGCCAGACCCATCAGGTTATGTACTGGGTATGGCTGTTTTTATGTTGTAATCGTAGAGTTGAGTCATTGCAACAGAGACAACACCCTGCAAAACCAAAAGTATTTGCTACCTGACCCTTTACAGAGAAAGCTTGCCAACCTCTGAATCAGTAGATGATGAGGGTTAAATTGTGTGTAATGGAAAGCAGTAAAACTCTATAACCACCTTGAAATTTCTGGAACATTAAAGCCAATTGCCACAAGCCATATTTGCAAATATGCTCTCCATACTCCCAAGATAAATCACACATTAACACTGAGAGTTTTCATGAAGATTGGGATATATTTTTATCAAGAGTAGATTCAAATTCTATCCCGATTTTGGGATAAACACATGTAGAAAAATGGATTGTAACAGACAAAAATATAAGAATCTATCAAGTGATATTGCCAATATTTTGAATCATGATTTGCTATTTGCCAAGGAACATAAATATATAGTTATTCCTCATGAATAGTTTCTTGGAAACTGCAGTTTTAAGCAAGAGGACATATAATGAATCCAATATTCCCACAGGATAATTAGTATAAGCAAGAGTTAAGTTTCTACAGCATATTTTTGGTCACAAACACATCACCAAATTTCTGAATGAAGACCTGAAGCACTTCTAATATTCAACATTGAAATACATGTGAGTTACGCATACAATGAAGAACAATTAATAAAAACAAGTAAGATACTGATTTCCCTACCCACTTATTCCAGTTCAGGGTCGCACGTGGCCAGAGCCTATCCTGGAAGCTTAGAACGCAAGGCAGGGACCCAGCCCGGACAGTGTTGGAAGCTGCCCATTGCCTTCACTAGCAGAGAGGTGTGGACCAGGAACCCGGAAGGCTGGTCAACCTTGAGGCTCTGGCAAGGGTCAGAGCCATGCACCCACTGTCTAGTTGAGACAAAGGGAGCTGAAGCAACTTCCACCTTTCTTTTAGTCTCCTGTAAATCCTTACTGATAAGATAGTCTGCCTGTTACTGGAAATTGCCTGCCTAAGGGCTATCTATAGGTGGACCCCAGACCTGAATAAAAGGGATCGCAAGGCCAGAGCAAAACGGAGTCCTCCCTTGGGCTTCCGCCTGGCCCCCAATTCCCAAATTAGTATTTTATTGTCTTGTCTCTTTCATTTGTGTGCGGCCTCCTCCAGAGCCCGAACCCTAACCTGAACCCTGAACCACATGGGATGTAGGGGGGACACTCGCAACTGGTGCCCAATGTGGGGGAAGGAAGATATTCGCAGGACAGGACACCTTTCAATCACAGAGCCACTCACTCGCACCTATACTCAGACTGAGACAATGTGGACACACTAATTTATATCACGTGCACATCTTTGAGGCATAAGAAGAAACTGGAGTGCTTGGGGAAAGCTCACAGAGACATGGGGAGGAGGTTCAAACTCCATACAGACAGGGGTCCCAGCTGGCAGCATTTTTTTTTCTCACTAATGTTAAAACCAAACAATAGTGAATGAGACAATGTTATCCAAGAACCTGCTGTATGCTGTTTAAATGTCCTTCCTAAAAACCTGTCTCTAATTTTTTTTTAGTTTCTTATCAAAGTACATCGATGCATATAAAGAAATCTATGGAACATTATACTCCTTCTCACATTAACACATTTCTTTAGCTGTCTGCCTTACCACAAGAGAAAAACAAAACAAAAAAACCCACAAATGCATAGAAACAACAACCCTAGCAATGTTTGCTAAACTGTGATTTGGGTTACTTTTTTAAATAGTTGCGATAATGAGAGAGAGAACTACAAAATGATGTAAGACAACAAAAATTTGGAATAACCATAAAATTGATTTCAGTAAGGTATGTGTTATCTAAACCTTAGGGGGAAATACAAGAGTGTAGGAGGCACAGAATATCAAAATGTTATTCTTTAAGTGGTCTGTCTACCCCTTTATAACAAATCACTACTCAATGTAGTGTCTTAAGGTAATGATAATCTCTTATTACATCATGGATCTACACTTTTGGCACAGATTGGTGGGAAAAGCCTGCTGTGTGGCATTACCTAAGCTGGCTCAAAGGGCAGCTGGGTTATGGAATTATTTGAATGTGCACTCACTCACGTGTCTGATGGTTTGATGCTGTAGCTCTAGGTGAGGACCTCAGGAACGAGCCCTCAGAGGAACACCTCCTGTGGCTGCCAGGCTTCCTCACAGCATAGAGGCTGGGTTCCAAAAGGGAGCATCCTGAGAAACAGGAAAATTATATTGTTGTTTAGCCTCAGAAATCACATTTTATCACTTTTGCCATACTTCAAAAGGAAGGTACATACATTCTGCCTTTTGATGATCGAATAGCAAAGTTCTAAAAACAACCCCACAATAAACCAGAGATATTGTTGTGATATTTTTTGGGAAATGTAATCTGCTAATCTGAGAGTAAAGCATTGTTTTAAGTGTTATTAATGCCACCACTGTTTCCAAATTGTGTTGAGAAATTAAAAAATGAATTTGCTTGGCCAAATATTACATCTTATAAAAATAATTAGTGAAAACAATGCAAGAAGACACTTGTACAAGAGTATCCAATGTGTTCTAGGCATTAAAATAATTGCATTTAATTATAGTATTTAATCAACAAACCGGATGAAAAATAAAATAACTCAGACAGTTTCACATATTTAGTGAATGGTTATTACAAAGGTGAAAGTGATTATTGAGTGGCAAAAGAAGGAATCAAAATATATAAGTTATTGTATAAGTAGTGAATATACAGCTCACTATTAGCACATAGCTGGATGCATAAAAATGTATCTCAGTAGTATTTTCCTGGCTTTCAATTCCCAATGGATCAAAGATACTGCCTGATTGGAGTCCTATAAGATGATTCATTTTTCATTAGTATGAGTATTTTACATTTTCTTAGTCCCTCCCAATTGTTTCTGAAACTGTCTGCATGTTAACCTACTCAGGTGCAAGGAAGTGCTAACAGACCTCATACACCAGAGTACTTACAGAGAGCTTGGGTAAATCAAAGGTCAAGATTGCTTTGTGCCCATCAATAGACGAGTGGATAAAAAAAAGATGTCATGCGTATATACAATGGGATATTACTCGGCCATAAAAAAGAACAAAATCTTATCATTTGCGACAGCATGGCTGGAGCTAGAGGGTACTATGCTCAGTGAAATAAGTCAGTCAGATAAAGACAATTACCGTATGATTCCATTTATCTGTGGATAAATAAATAAATAAAATAAACGAATAGAATTGAAACAGACTCAAAGATACAGAGAGAGATCTGGTGGTTGTCAGAGGGGAGGGTGTTGGGGCACTGAGTGAAAGAGGAGAAGGGACTAAGAAGCACAAATTGGTAGTTACAAAATAGTCACAAGGAAGTAAGTAAAGGATAGGGAATGTAGTCAATAATATGTCTGGTGCCAGTTGGGGTGCTGGAAATATCGGAGGCGGGGTGGGGGGGGGGCACTATCTAAAGTATAGCCACTAAGCTGTATACCTGAAACCAATCCAAAATAAATTAAACAAATTTAAAAATCCCTTTGTATTATCTCCCTGACAATCCTGGGTTCACCAAAATGTATTCTTGGCCTAAAGCTGGCTTTAATTACACTATAAACATCACAAATAACAAATTGATTAATTCACTATTTTTTAAATCGCTGCTCAATTGCAGATGAGAAACCTCAAGAAAATGAAAGAATGGACATCAGAGATGTGATAATCAGAGACTGAGGATGCCTGTAATTTTGTTTGAAATACCAATCACATAGTAACCTAATGAACAAAAAGATGAAGGACAGTGGTTGAGTTATGAAGTAAATTATGGTACAATTTCCAACATGTTCTATTTGATTTGTAATGGAGTATGAAGTCAGTAACGGGGTTGACCCAGGTAACAGCACGTGCATGATACTTGACGCACGAAGAATGTGTGAGATCACCTAGTGTAAGCTCGCATGACCAGCTCCTCAATTCCACTAAGAAAGTATTATGTCTTTCATATCCCAGGTATTGCAATTAAGTTTACCAGGAATCTAGTCATGCAAAACTGATTTTAATTACTTTTATAATGTGCCATATGTTTTCCTCATTTACAGGATATCCTCCCTTCTCTGTGGGAATATACTCATCCAGTCCCTGAGCATATCTGACAACCTTGTGAATCATGGTGTCTCCAGTATCACAAAAAGCTGAAATGGAATATTTTCCAAGGAAACTAGTAAAATCATGAGGAAATTTTAAAAATAAATTTATTATTGGAGGAGAAAAATAACCCTGCTGACTATTTTGTAGGTACACATTAGAATAGAATGAGTGAAGGAAAATGTTGACTTCTATGAGTGGAGTAATATTTATCTGCTATTGGATCCAACTTTTTCTATTATGCAGTGTATTCTGTAAATTTTATTATCTTCAATAATATACAACACACAAATTTGAAGAAAGGGGGTCTTTGTCCTGATACATGGAATCCTAAATAATCATTTTAAATATTGAAAATGAAATATTTCCCTGGAAGAGTTTTACATATTGTCAACCACCTCATTTTTTTTTTTCTGGGGACATTGAGGATATAATTTTAGATGTGAATACAAATATAAATTAAAATTATACTGAAGTATAAAGAGTTGAAATAAACAACTGCTTGTTAAAAATAGTGAAATAATTAAACTACAATGGTATGCTTCTGCTTGATTGATCCTTTGTAAGTACAGTATTGTAAGTACAGTAAAATGGACGTATTGACAGAATATTAACTCCATTTGTGCTGGAGGTGGTATATGTTAAAATGTTTGTTCTACTTTTTTTTCAATGTTATGCTCATATACTTTATAACCAAAAGGTTATTTATGTATTTGTTAGAGGTTTTGTTTATCTAGGTATATAAATTGCTAATTTTGATAGATAAGGAACTGAAAACTGATTCAATTGTGCAAATATTCAGAATTTTTATTAAGGTGCCAGGTGTAATTATAAAACTGCATTCTTTGATCTGCTTCTGAGGAGAAGATGGTTTAAAAAAAAGGACTGTCACTAAATATTTCAGTTTATCTCCATGGATCTCAATGAAATCAAATCATGTATTAAAGGCTGAAACTTCATCTAGCAGCATAATATGCTCCTGTCACCTTTTATTAACATGACAAGGTTTGAACCATAACTCATGTGTGCAGGTTTGTTTTTCATTATTCAAAGGTATTCTTTATTCCTTAAGATTTCTAGCTCAGAAATTATATTCAAAATTTAGGACAGTACATAAACTGCTGACAATTACATCAAAGGTATATTTTGTTAGCTGCTGAATAATTTATATTTATAAGAAAAGGGTTTCCATTTCTTCCACATGCTAATTTTTGGGATATATATTTGATATCTAAAAACAAAACCAAATGCCACTACTTTAACAATATTCTTTATTTTACCTTAACAATACTGCAAATACAAAGTTATGTGTAATAATGACAGTATTGATTCCTAAAATGTTTTATTTTATATTGTCCTAAGATATCCAAGATAAGTTCTCAGTTTGAATTACTTGGGGACACCCGGCCAGTGTGGTTCAGTGGTGGAGCATCAATCTATGAACCGGAAGGTCACAGTTTAATTACCGGTCAGGGCACAGGCCTGGGTTGTGGGTTTCATCCCCAGGGTGGGGAGGTGCAGGACACAGCCAATCAATGATTCTCTCTCATCATTGATGTTTCTAACTCTCCCTCTCCCTTCCTCTCTGAAATAAATTAAAAATATATATATTTACAAAAAAATTTGGGGATGAGCAGTCACATTTCCAAAAGAAATTCCAACAAATTCACTTGTCTAAATGAAGTAAATAAGCAAATCCTTGTTTTTATTAAAACAATATAAACTATAAAGTAATATGAGGGAAGACTGACAACTTGATCATAAATTTCTTAGAAGAAAAAGGGAGACTTATATAAAACTTTCAACAATCCTATATAATACAGAGGTAATATGCAAATTGACTCTCACGCCCTTGCAAGATGGCTGCCTATGACCAGGCCAGCAGGGGGGTTAGTGAGGGATGACCAAATGACTGAACAAGCAGGCTGCGTGGGGCAACCAGGACGTCAGGGGGGGGGGGCAGTTAGGGGTGACCAGGCCAGCAGAGGGGGGCAGTTGGGGGCAACCAGGCTGGCAGGGGGGGCAGTAAGAGGTGACAAGGTCGGCGGGGTGGGGGCAGTTAGGGGCAACCAGGCCGGCAGGAGGGGCATTTGGGGACTATTAGGCTGGCAGGGGGGCCAGTGAGCGGTGACTAGGCCAGCGGGGGAGGCAATTGGGGATGACCAAGCTAGCAGGGGGGGGGAAGTTAGGGGCAACCAGGCTAGCAGAGGGGGTCACCTGGGGGTGACCAGGCCAGCAGGAGAGGGCGGTTAGAGGCGACCAGGCAGGCAGGCAGGTGAGAGATTAGGAGCCAGCGGTCCAGGATTGTGAGAGGGATCAGGCCTAAACTGGCAGTCAGACATCCCCCAAGGGGTCCCAGATTGGAGAGGGTGCAGGCTGGGCTGAGGGGACCCCTCCGTGCATGAATTTTATGCACCGGGCCTCTAGTAAAGATATAAATAAATAAATAAATAAATAAATAAATAAATAACTTTTTAAAAAATCCTGTAAATAGCATATTGAGGTGTGACTAAACTAGCCAATACTAAAATACATTTAAAGTCTCAAATATTAAAAATATGGAGTACCACAACATGACTAAATTGATGGACAATGAAATAGGTATCCTTGGTTTGTTCCTGAGTTCAAAATAAATCAGTCTTTACTATTGAATATAATCTTGGTTTTAGTGTTTGTTTTTTTCATGAATGTTGTTTATCAGTTTGAGAAAGTTTCCTTCTCTTTCTAATATACCAAAAAGTGAGAGTTTCATTTTTCACATGAATTTTCTGCATACAGTGAAATAATAGTATATTTTTAAAGTTTCTTTATATTGTGAAATACCACAACTAATTTTTGGATATTAAGTAATGTACTGCTTGAATAGACCATACTTAATCACAATGTATTTTAATCTTTATATTTCATTGCATGCTGTTCCAACTGCATAATTTGTAGGACACAGTGCAAAAGTAAAATATTGGACTTCTTGTTCAAAAAAGCAGGAGAAGAATGCCTTTCAAGGCACTAAATTACACAGCTTTTCCCTTTCTTCCTCATTGGTCTCAAAATACTTATCATGGTGTGTGTTTTTGTTGTTATGGTGCTGTTTTACATAAAGAAAAATTTAAAATTATTAGCTTGGCTTTTACTATTCATTCTTACATTTTGAAATGCCTGTTTTAAATGCAGATACTTCATACTTTTTGGCTCATACATGCATATTCATTTCACTCTTAACAGAAAAATAATAGAAACACTGCACAAATCTAACTCAACAATTTCTATTACACCTCTTGGCAATGCATATGCTACCAGAAATCTCTACTTTAGGCTTACTGATGGGTATGGATATACTGAAAGGTAAAAAACAACAACAAATATTGGTTGTTCTATTTTTTTCTTACTTCTAATATGTATATATAGCAGTAATAATTCATACAATAGACCCCCTACACTCTATACCAAGCTCTTAAAATACTATTGGCCTAAGAAATCAATCTTTTTATTAGCATACAAAGACAGTGGTTGTCAAAATGTAAAGTTCATTTGTGCAACCTTTTAGAGTTGTCTGTGGTCTTGCTTATTCAGTCACAGCTGTTGAAATGAGCACAGAATATCCATAGCCCCCAATACATGTTTGTTCAGCAAGACAAAGAAAATACAAGGCAAGCTATCATAACAGGTTTATCTTGTGCTCACCTTGGATCTCACTAAACTAATCTCACTAAACTACCATCAGAATCCTGGGCTCATTGGGTATGCAGGGGAGCATCAAGGGACTCATACATGGATATTATGTATATCTCATCTGCTCACACACATCACACTTTGCTTTCAAAACACAATTTCAAAGATAAAATTATTAAGCATTTATAGATGATGACATCAGATCCTTACACCAAGCACAAAAAACCTATAAATGCTTGGGGTTCTGTACAACTACAGTAGTCACAAGCCCATTAAACTGACCCTGCTACATATATGATATTTATGTTCATGTTTTGCAAACCAATATATTGTTAAAACAGAAAATAAACATTTAACTCCTTTGTCCCTCTCTAATAATTTTTATATTATAAATGCATTCCAATTTAGTTATGCTTCTTCAAAAATATTTTTAACATTTTACATTGACGTTTCTCCTTTGAATAATACTAGAGAGTCATAGTCTTTCATAAACAACTAGTTTCAATTATTATTATAACTAGTGACATATTCAACTATTGAATGAGAGTCATTTAAGCTATCTCTTTTATAATACACTATCATCTTTTGTAAATCCATGTTTTATAACAACAACAGTGTTACCAGATCCAACCTGACATTTTTTTTGAATCCTAGGGACAAGGAAGATCAGTGACATTCAAAGTGTTCCTGTGGGGAAAGTACAATAAAAGACATAATGAAAACACCGAGGATGAACATGGAAGTGAGAGCAAGAGTGCTTTCCTATTGTTCAGCATACATAATATGAAAAATGTTGAAAAATATTTTATAAAAGAATTGGGTTCACATTGATTATCCCAATTAAAGAAGTAAATGTTACTGTACCTATTTTTTTCTCAGATCCCATGTTCCATCTATCACCAAATCTTTCTATATAATGACATTTAAAGACATTCGTTTTTGAATATCCTAGACCTATGGTCGGCAAATTGCGGCTCGCGAGCCACATGTGGCCCTTTGGCCCCTTGAGTGTGGCTCTTCCACAAAATACCACGGCCTGGGCGAGTCTATTTTGAAGAAGTGGCATTAGAAGAAGTTTAAATTTAGCCGACACCGGTTTGGCTCAGTGGATAGAGCGTCGGTCTGCGGACTGAAGGGTCCCAGGTTAGATTCCGGTCAAGGGCATGTACATTGGTTGCGGGCACATCCCCCGTGGGGGGTGTGCAGGAGGCAGCTGGTCGATGTTTCTCTCTCATCAATGTTTCTAGCTCTCTATCCCTCTCTCTTCCTCTCTGTAAAAAATCAATAAAATATATTTAAAAAAAAAGAAAAAAAAAAAGAAGTTTAAATTTAAAAAATTTGGCTCTCAAAAGAAATTTCAGATTATATTATACTAGAGGCCCGGTGCACAAAATTTGTGCACGGGGGTGTGTGTCCCTCAGCCCAGCCTGCAACCTCTCCAATCTGGGACCCCTTGAAAAATGTCCCACTGCCCATTTAGGCCTGATCCGACCCAGGTAGGATCGGGCCTAAACGGGCAGTCGGACATCCCTCTCAAAATTCAGGACTGCTGGCTCCCAACTGCGCGCCTGCCTGCTTTCCTGATTGCCCCTAACTGCTTCTGCCTGCTAGCCTGATCACCCCCTAACCACTCCCCTGCAGCCTGATTGATGCCTAACTGCTCCCCTGCCAGCCTGTTTGCCCCTAACTACCCTTCTTTGCTGGCCTGGTCACCCCTAACTGCCCTCCCCTGCAGGCTTGATTGCCCTCAACTGCCCTTCCTTTGCAGGCCTGGTCCCTCCCAACTGCCCTCCCCTTCTGACCTGATCACCCACAACTGCCCTCCCTTGCAGACCTGGTCCCGCCCAACTGACCTCCCCTGTTGGCCTTTTGTGGTGGCCATCTTGTGTCCATATGGGGCAGTCATCTTTGACCACATGGGGGCAGCCATCTTGTGTGTTTGAGTGATGGTCAATTTGCATATTATCCTTTTATTATATAGGATATATAAGATTAGATAGGATAGAGGCCTGGTGCATGGGTGGGGGCCGGCTGGTTTGCCCTAAAGGGTGTCCCGAATCAGGGTGGGGGTTTCCTTGGGGCGTGGGGCAGACTGGGCAAGGGGCCTGTGGTGGTTTGCAGGCTGGCCATGCCCCCCAGCCACCCAAGCAGAGGCCCTCGTATCTGGGATTTATTTATCTTCTATAATTGAAACTTTGTAGCCTTCAGCGGAGCCGAGTCTCCTGCTGGTTCTGTGGCTGCCGCCATTTTTGTTAGGACTTATTTATCTTCAATAATTGAAACTTTGTAGCCTTAAGCAGAGGCCAAGGCAGGCCAGGGCAGGTAGAAAGCTTGGCTTCCTCCATTGCCGGGGAAACCCAAGCCTCCTGCTCTCTCTGTGGCCGCAGCCATCTTGGTTGGGTTAATTTGCATACTTGCTCCTGATTGGCTGGTGGACGTGGCTTGTGGGTGTAGTGGAGGTACAGTGAATTTGCATATTACTCTTTTATTAGATAGGATTTTTCAGATTTAATGAAAAGGGATATCATATTTCTTATCTCTTCACCTCTTTAATCATCACCACAAAGTATAGAAGAACTAAGCTTGCATTTTAGTCATACATAATTTTATCTTTCTGTAATATATTATCTTCAACTTTCAAATGTTATTTATTATGTTTGTATTCTGTTTTAACTTTGATTTGCAAATTCAGTATTTACCTATAAATGATAATAGTAACCCTATTCAGTGGAAAGGAAAAATTACTAAAAAAAATATTTTATTTTGATGCCTCCTTGACTATAAAACAAGCTCTTAAAATTCTATTGGCGTAAAAGGAATTAATATTTTGATTAACATATAAGATAGAACAGGATCCTTTTCTAAGTACTGACACAATCACAGTGTAACTCAGGCTTTAAAAATGTAGCAAATAATCAGGCCTATTTGCCACTTTTCCCTTTTTTGAGAGAGATCCTAAGACATTACTGTACTTCTTTCTCCTACAGAGATGTAAAATATTCTCGTTGGCAATCTGAAGACAACTGTTTACTTTGGGGCCTGCACCCTATATTATCCTATAGTGACTGTGATGTGGAAGCCATTCGAAAACAGGGCAACAAAAAGGAAAAGAGAAGCTATCTAAAGAAGTTAAGTAACTAAATACACTGGTGACAAGAGGGAAGAAAATGACTGCATGCTTGTCTCAAGTAATTAGATAACATTATAAGTCCAAAGGAAGAGGCAGCAATATATTACACTATAATACCATAAGGAGAAAATAGTGTGGTACTAGGAATGAGAGAATGGGAATTTATAGAAAGTCAGCTTTGGAATATTAAGATAGCTTCTTTAAATTGGTGCACATCTGCAAAAACAAGCTTCACACACCAGCTCTGAATAAGAGATTTTTTAAAAAATTTTTATTGATTAAGGTATTACATATGTGTCCTTATCCCCCCATTACCCCCATCCCCCTCACTCATGCCCTCACCCCCCTGTTTTCTGTGTCCATTGATTAGACTTATATGCATGCATACAAGTTCTTTGGTTGATCTCTCTCTCCCTTACTCCCACCCTCCCCTACCTTTCCTCTGAGGTTGAGGGTCTGATCTATGAGAAGATTTTACCCCTCATTAACATCATGATCCTGGGAGAATGGCTTTTCATATTTACATAATTAGGAAGGGGCACTCTTTTCTAGGTTAACTGTGATTTGGATACATAGGTGAGCCTGGCATTTTCATTACTCCTCATTTTCTTCATTGTCATTGTTTAAAGGCACTTGTTTTTCCCTTTACAAGTAAGAGTGATCTGTGGGGAAATTCTTAGAGATTCTATGAATACCTGGATCCAAATGTTGTAAAGAGTATAGTTTCCAAAGATTGATACAGCGGTGGCTCTGGTCCCACAGGCTCTTTTACAGTGTGTTCTGGACACTCTCCCATCAATATGTGGAGTCTAACTCACCTCCCCTTGAATACATTTGGGCTTGGGACCACTTCCACTAATATATTGCAGTGGTGGTGACCCTATGGAACTTCCAAATCTGCCTCCAAGATGACCCAACTTTTGCTTTGTTTGCTGGAACATGCTCACTTAAAGGACAGAGCCACAATTTAAAGTCTTCCTTTCAGAAGCCACCTTGCTGGGAAGAATACAGATAATATTGAGAGACTATGTAGAGTGTGCTTGCTTCTGGGAAAGTCTAATAGGTATGTCATGGCATCTCACTGTGGTGTTAATGTTCGTGTCTGTAATGTTTAATGACTCCGAATATTATTATCATTTGTCATCTGAACAACTCTTTTTTTTTCTCCTTGTAGTACTGTAAAAGTGGCACTTCACTAAATTTTATTTTGTATTTTTTTATTATTAAAATTTTTTAATGTTGACAATATTACAGGAGCCCCCCTTCCTGCCCCGTCCCCTTTGTCCACCTCCACCCTTCTCTGCCTACCCATTCCTTGTCCCTGTTCATGGGGTACGATATGTTCTTTAGCGATTGTTTGGAAGAGAAACTTGCCACTAAGTGAAATAAATCATACAAAGACTCTATGATTATCACATTGCCTGGCGCCATCATCATGTTAGCAAGAAGAGAGAAAGAAGGCATGCATATCATTTTTATTCAAAATTCTTTAGGAAGAACTAGGTCCTACCTGAGTACAAGGGGCCTGGGTAGCATAGCTTCCTGTGCTTCCTGAAAGGAGAAGCACACTGCGTATTGGTGAGCGAAAGGAGAAGCACACTGCGTAATGTATCCATGATCCTCAGCCCAAACCAACCCTATGACTGCAACGGCCTACTCTGACTCCCAACAGAGATCCCACCTGCCACATTCCAGCCAAATTCTCCAATTCCCACTAAAGAAATGACCATTCTGGTACTATGGATCTAGAAAATGCACTATCATGACCTCCATTGCCATCCTAGATATGTTTGAAGGGGACCAAGAAGTGTTAGCTCATGTCAAATAGTTGAAAAAAAAATAGCTTTTATTAAAGAGTCTTTGGCTTTTGAGTGGACCTTGTCAAACCTGTTTCCATGTTGATTATATTTTAATAAGCTTTGGAAATTTTCAGTGCCATACAACTAAATAATATTTTGAATATAGTGAGTTTCAATTGCTATTTGCTTATGGATTAAATTACATTGTGCCTTGAAATTATAGTGCAAAGTGTAGGACATATATTTCCTTTTCCCAGAAACTGATGAGTTTTCAAATGTTTTATAACTAATTGTGTGTTTCAGCAATTAGAAGTAGTTACCATTTGGGAAACTAAAGCCTTTGGTTATGAAATTTAGAGACTAGAAATATTAAATTCAATTTAACACTATAAACCTATATCACCTGTATTCAAAGTACAAGGCACCATGATTATAGGAATAAAGTACACCACTTATAACATATACTGTCACCTGGCCCACTTTGCTCAGTGGATAGAGCATCGGCCTGTGGACTGAAGGGTCCCAGGTTCGATTTCCATCAAGGGCACGTACCTAGGTTGCAGGATCAATTCCAGCTCTGGTAAGGGCACATGAGGTAGTCAACCAATTGATGTCTCTCTCTCACATCAATGTTTCTCTCTCTCTGTCTCTCTCTAAAATAAAATACATGTAAAAATATCCTCAGATGAGGATTAACAAAACAAAACAGAAACGTATACTGTCAATTATAACTTTTTCTTAAAGATAATTCTTACTAAAGCTGTAAGATTACAGAGAAAAAACATGTTTACATGCTAATATTAATTATACATTTTATACACTAAAACATTACAAAAATTAAAACAAATACTATATTAAATCTCAAATGGTTGCTTGTTTCATTGACCTAAGTTCTATTTAGTCAATGTTAGATGGTTATCACCGGTAAATATATTAAATCTATGTATCTCAAACACAGATTATAATGGCTGATTTATAAGGTCACTTCCTATTCTAAACAGTTCAGTTGTATAATTTCAACAAACTTCATGTCTAGCTTTATTGTAAGAGTAATAGACCAGACTAAAACTTTTCTTATGGGTCAGAGAATGCCTTGGGCACATATGTTACATACCAGCAATTCTATTATTGAGTCAGCTATAGATCATCTTGATTTGGCATGAAAACTAGTCACTTCATCTTTTCTGCTCCAGTTCTCTCAGTTGAGGCTCAAAAAATAAATGTTTCTTTTTAATTGTCTTATAGAGAGGACATTTTAGGTCATATTGTTAGCTCTAATCACCTGTAGAAAAAAAAAAATCTTGGCTGGCAATACATGGTTTCCTGATCCCCAGCTGTGCTTTCTAACAGTTTCTTCTCTGAAGGTATATCTGGGGTATACTGGATAAGCAGTAGAACCCTTATGATGAAAAGAATTAATGTTACTATGATAAAGGTTAAGCAATTCCCTGACAAAGAAACACCTGGACAAGAAGAAGAAAGAGGATAGCTGTGACAAATAGTGATGTTCCAGAAAACAATCTTATTGATGTAGGTGGTCAGAAAAGCAAGAACAGGCCAGAGGCTAGACCTAGCTCCTTAAAAGAGCCTGATGATAACAGCAGACAAGACTTTTAAGTGTATGTGCTGTATAACTAACCTTTCCTCCAACAGAAATATTAAAGAAAAATGCGCATGTACAGGTTGATTTTCATGTAAAGGTATATATTATAGAGAGACATTGTTGTTATGCTTATGGGGACAAATACTGCATGCTTTACACATATTTTTGACTGAGAAATTAACAAGAACACTCAGGATGGCAATAAACACTTCCTCAAAAACTCCAACATTTATATTTGCCCTTGTATATTGATGTTGACATTCTGTTATTAAAGAAACTCAGTGCAAGGCTTGCAGTTTATTACACTTTTACAGCACATATTTGCTTCACTTTAGACTCCATTACCCCCGAGAGATATAACTTGGTCTACAGGTAGCTATAGGCTCTGGTTTCAATCTGGCCAGGCATGTACACTGGGGTATCACTATGAAAATGCAAGCCCACGGGGAAACAAAATGATCATAAAGAAGGCTAATGAAAATGCAGGAAAATACTGAGTGCAATGTTTTGTTTGTTAGCTTTTCTGGCAGAAAAGGAAGAAGTACTACAGGGTATTCCAATGAGATGAGAAGGGTTACTCACTACATTTTGGGTACCTGAGGGAGGACAGAAAGAAAATGTCTAAATTCCAGGCACCTGTATGCAAAGTTTTATGTCTCATGGTGTCTGGCTGTAGATTAATACTCTAGGATCAATTGAAAAAAAGAAATAATTCAGTTTTCCCATCCCAGTCTTTACTGATACATCTCACTACAAAGAAAATCCAAAGAGTTTAAGTCCTGCTCTTTAAAATCCTAATATGTGTCAACAACCTGAAAAAGGCATGAAGGAAACAAAATATTAATGTGATGCATGAAAGTTTCAGGGTGTGGGACATAAATTTTATAGTGGTAAAGATTTTGCCTGTTTGTTATTATAGCATATAATGTAACTTTTATTTTGAAAAAGAAAATTTGCATGAGCAGAAATATAAGCTCTTACCAGTTCATTTATGTTTTACCTATACATACATGCACTTTATTATTTGCTCCCTCAATCTCTCTTTCTCTCTGTTACTCCACACACACACACACACACACACACACACACACACACGCACACACACAAATACAAACATAGTTTTTGAAACATTAGAGAAGTTGAACACATCATGGCCCTCTATCCCTAAGTATATGTGTTTGTTAACAATAGGGAAATTCACATTATACTTGTAACCTCAGTACAATTACTTTCCTTCATACAATTTTCTCATTTCAACCATTAATGTTCTTTATAGCATTTTTCTTCTATTACTGGCCCCCGTCTAATATTTGGTATTTCATGGTATATTATAAAGTTGATAGAGATAAAAAGAGGTTTTAGAACTTAATGTGAAGAGTTCAAATGTTTGTGTGCAGAAAGAACTTGCTCTTTTATGGCATCAATTTTTCCAATAGCTTGGATGTTTGTGTATGGCCGTTCAGATTATGTAAGGAACAGCATCATGAGAAGCAGAATTCAATAAAATGGAAAGCTATTAAATTTAACTTTGCTGTTTTTCCCCTAATATCTATGTAGGATAGCAGGAAAACGAGATAACATCATCTTTATATCTCACATTGTTCCGAACACTATACTTGTTTTTTCAACAAATGTGTCCATGACTATGTGAAATGTTTGCATATTAATTAACCCATTTGTTTATTTAGCAAATATTCATGGAGTGTTTACTGTGTGCTGGACTTTTTATTGACAAGCTGGGGACATTCCATAGAAAATCTCCCTGCTGAGACTAAAATATGAGATTAGAGAAGACAGAAACCATATTGTGAATGGCACTGTAAGTCTTAATAAGAAGTTTAGAATGTGTAATAAACATAATAATAAGACATTAATGGTTTTGAGCAATACTTTGGCTTATATTTTAGAAATATAAATCTGAATATTATTTTAAAATTACATATTAAAGTGTTTGGTAGATTGACTGTACATATGAGTACACTTATCAACTCTCTCCCCCGCATTTCCCAAACCCCTATCACACTATCCAGTCCTTGAAATCTGTCTTTGCATCAGTTCTTCTCATCTCTATCGCTCTAATCCTTAACTCTGGCTGGGCCTTGTGACTGTTGGCCACAGAATGCTGCAGGAGGGGTAGTGCCCCAGATCTGAGCCTAAGCCTCACTAGGCATCGCACACTCTGTTCTCTCACTTGGAGCCCTTAGATCAGCAGGAACCGATGCCCTGGCTGGTCTGCTGGATGAAGAGATGCATGAAGCAGAGCCAGGACTCTAAGCTGAGGTTGTCCTCTATCAGTCAACAGCCAGCTAATTGCCAGACATGTGTGTGTTCCTAAGCCAAGTTTAGAACTTTTCTGCCAAGCCCAGGAAAGATATTCCAGAGTATCTAGCTCTTCTGTAGACTACGAGCCATCAAAAACCATTCTTTCTTTAAGCCACTAAGTTTTGTTGTGGTTTGTTTTTCATTAATAGCTAGGTGTTGCAGGGAGGCAGTGCTACCAAGGAGTACAGTTAGAAATATTTTATGACAATGGAGGCTAGTGAAGATTTTAGCACCAATTAAAGAGTTAATGTTAGAAACAAAGAAAAAGTCACATTTGGTAATGTTTTAAAGATGAACTCAAGAGGACTTCTAAGTGGTGTGGATGTGAACCATGCTCAAAGATTACTAAATATCACCCAAGACATTTTTTTTTCTATTTTTCCTTCAGGGCAAAAGATAAAGTGTGATATTTCTGTAATCTGGAAATTGACTTTGCTTTGCTGATTATCAGTTTTTACTTGAAAAATATTCTTTGAATTGAGTAATTAATTAAATTTCAGATCGAAAAGTGTTATAAAGCAAAAATAAATTTCATACTCATTAGTATAATTATTGTGCTAATATCTGTGATAATTTTAATCAGCCAATGGAAATAATTCTGGAACAATTTCTGTTTATTCTAATATATCTCTAGTTGGAAAAAAATATGCCATTCTTTATTTTATGTTATTTTTAATTTGGCATGAAAATTTGTTTTCTCTCTCAATTTATATTTATTCTTAAAATAAAGTATTGGGAAATGATAAAATGCATGTGTAAATAAAGATATTTCCTCATGTTTTGATGTACAATCTATATATAATAGAGAAATATGCTAATTAACTGGGATGCCGTAACAGGTTGACCCGACAAGAGGAGGTTGCGCGTGCAACGTCGGGGGTGGGGCGGCAGGGGCCTCCGCGCACCTGCACTGGGGGAGGGCCTGATCAGCAGCGGCCACGGCTGCTTCAAGGGCTGGAGAGGGAGGTAGGGCCAGACCGGCAACTCGAGGGTGGGCGGTGCCGTGTGATTTCAAATCGCACGCTGGGCTCCTAGTGCTACAATATTAGGGCATATTGCAAGCAATAAGTAACTGATTTTAAAATGCTTGTAAATGTCACGACATACTTTCAGGGCCATTTTGTATCTAAAAAGCACAAATATCTTTTTTTTTTCCTTATTGAAACTATAAAATATTATTTTATAGCACAAACTTTCACAAAGTAGAAAATAAAACATGAATAAAGCTTTGGGAAATGCCTTCTCAGTACTTAAAAAAAAACACCCTCACAATTGCCTTTAAATAGAGAAATATACAGGGTTTCAATTAAATATTTAATAATAAATTCAGCATAACACAGACATAACATTTGACTTTTAAGTCTGTGATGGCTAATTTTATGTGTCAAACTGACTGGGCTAAGGATTGCCAGATATTCGATTAAAATTTATTCTGGGAATTGAAAAAAAAAAAGTTATTCTGGGCATTCCCATCAGGGTGTTTCTGGTGAAATGAGTAAATTTGATTGCCCTTCCTAATACAGGTGTGCCTCATCCAATTCATCCAAAGCCTGAAAAGAACAAAAGCAGAATAAAAGATAATCATCTCTCTCTACTTATCTATAAAGCTAGGACATTGGTTTTCTCTTGCCCTTGAACTAGAACTATACCATTTCTTTCTTAGCTTTAGTTAAAGGTAGTATAAATTTCCAGAAATGTATTCACTTATTCTTTCAGCAAAGTAGACTGAACACCTATTAGATTCCCCAAAATATTCTGTATACTGTGGAACAAAATACTAAAAATAATTTTAAAAAACCTTGTAAGTTTATATTTTGTTGCAAAAGGAGACTTAAAATATACGTTAATAAAATATGTGGTATGTTAGATGGCAATAAGTGAAGTAGGAAAATAGAAAGCAGAGGAAGATAGTGTTCTTATTCAGAATGTGGTGTTTGAATAAAAACCTGAAAGAGAAGCATAAATGAGCAATGTAGATAGTTAGGAAGGGGCCCTCACACTGACGAAAGAGTAGGAATATAGCTCTTGAGGGGAGTAAATATTCACAGTGCATGAGGAACAACTATTAAGTAATGTATCATGTTCTGTAGATCATTTTTGTTTTGTTTTGACTATGCATGAGATGGGAATAGAGTAGAGGAGTCTGAGTAGAGATTAGCATGATCTGACACTTATTTTAACAATATCCTTCTAGCTGTTGGACTAGAAATAGTAAGTGGGGATACATGTAAAAACAGCCATAGTTATTAGAATGGTATTGACTATATTCCATATACTGTACTTCATGATTATTAGGTAACAACCAATTTGTACTTTTTAATACCTTCACCTTTTTCACCTGCCCTGCCAACTCCTATTCCATTTAGCAATCATAAAAATGTTCTCATATGTATGAGTTGATTTCTGTTCTGTTTGCTTTTTTAGATTAAGTATTGATAGATATGTATTTATTGCCATTGTATTGTTCATATATTTTTTAGTAATTTTATCCCCACTTTACCCTCTTCTATGGTATTTTGCTCTCAGTCATACTCCTGGTTTCCCTGCAAAACCCAAAGTCTATTCAATGATTATTACCCACATTTCTGAGTGTAAAATGAAAATATTTTAGGTCAGAAACTGTCAGTATTTGTTTCTTCCTCTCTGCCCCAGCCCAGAATTTAGGAAGTTTAGGAAGACAATCCATTGAGGAAGTGATTGAGTTCCAGTATAAAGAATGGGAATGCAAACTAGTGCAGCCACTGTGGAAAACAGTATGGAACTTCCATTTGACCCAGTAATCCAACTCCTAGGAATATATGCCAAGAAACCAGGAACACCAATCAGAAAGAACATATGCATCCCTCTGTTCATAGCAGCTCAATTTAGTACAATAGCTAAGATTTGGAAACAACCTAAGTGCCCATCAGCAGATGAGTGGATTAAAAAACTGTGGTACATCTATACAATGGAATACTACGCTGCTATAAAAAAAGAAGGAATTCTTACCATTTGCAACAGCATGGATGGACCTGGAGAGCATTACACTAAGCGAAATAAGTCAGTCAGAGAAAAATAAATATCACATGATCTCACTCATTTGTGGAATATAATGAACAACATAAACTGATGAACAAAAATAGATCCAGAGTCATAGAAGCATCAAACAAACCATCCAACCTAAGAGGAAAAGTGTGTGTGTGTGTATGGGCGGGGAAGGATAAGAGATCAACCAAAGAATTTGTATGCATGCATATGAGCATAACCAATGGACACAGACAGTAGGGGTGAGGGCATCTGCTAGGGTTGGGGGTAGGAGAAGCTATCAAAAGGAGAGGTCAATGGGGAGGAGAAAGGAGACTTATGTAATGCTTTAAATAATAAAAATTTTAAATTTAAAAAAACTGTGTACATCTACACAAGGGAATACTACACTACTGTAAAAAAGAAAAAAATCTCACCATTTACAACAGCATGGATGGACCTGGAAGCAGCATTATGCGAAGTGAAATAAGCCAGTCAGAGAAAGGTAAGTATCACATGATCTCAATAATTTGTGGAATATAATGAACAACATAAACTGATGAACAAAAACAGATCCAGAGACAGAGAAGCATGGAACAGACAGTCAAACCTCAGAGGGAAGGCAGAGGAGGGTGGGTGAAGTGGGGGAGGGAGTTGTGCGGGGAAGAAATCAATAAAAGAACATGTATGCATATAAGCATAACCAATGGACACAGTCAATGGGAGGAGTGAAGGCTGGAGCTGGGGAGCAGAGGTAGGCTGGGAGAGGACAACAGGGGGAGTGTAAAGGGGAGGGACATATGTAATACTTTTAACAATAAATAATTTAAAAAAAGAGTAAGTAGCAGATTCTGAAATGAGAAGGTGGGGAAGCATCTCTCAAACAGAGGGTGTGGTATGGGCAAGGAAAGTAAAATGAGGTAACTTCAAGTAGGAAACAAGGCCAGTACTACTAGAATGTAAAAAGGAAATGATTTTGTGGAATGGGAGGAGGATGTGTGGGTTAACAAAACCATGGCTTTATGCTCAGAGCTACAAGTATGATTGCATGTATTTTGGCAATGTCATTAGGCTTATTTTTGTATTTGTCTTTTGTTTGGGTATTCAGAATAAGGCAGCAGGAGGTAAAAAAAAAAATGGTTAGACACATTTTTATTCCTAACAATTTCATTTCTGATTCCTAGACAACTATATTGGCATACTTGAGAAAAAAGTGGAAGGAGAGATATCTGGAAATATTAAAGATAAAAATCAGAGAGAGAAATGAATTAACTGGTTAAGAAAGTAAAGACAAAGGAAGTAAAAACTAAAACTTGGATTTCTTTTTCTTTTCTAGAGTTCTTTACATTTTATTTTATTTTTTTATATTGTCTAAAGTTTTACATACGTCTCCTTTTTCCCCAATTGACCCCCCCACCTCAAGCCATTCCCACGCGGGGCAAGCCCCCACCATCCCAGTGTCTGTGTTCATTGGTTATGCTAATATGCATGCATACAAGTCCTTTGGTTGCTCTGTAACCCCCTCTCCCCTAGCATTTGTCTCTGGATCTATTCTTGTTCTTCAAAGTATGTTGATCATTATATCCCACATATGAGTGAGATCATGTGATATTTATCTTTCTCTGACTGGCTTATTTCACTTAGCATAATGCTCTCTAGTTCCATCCATGCTGTTACAAATGGTAAAAGTTCCTTCTAGATCACCAACTTTAAATTAAAAAAACTGTGTACATCTACACAATGGAATACTACGCTGCTGTAAAAAAGAAAAAAAATCTCACCATTTGCAACAGCATGGATGAACCTGGAAAGTAGCATTATGCGAAGTGAAATAAGCCAGTACACCATACACAAAAACAAACTCAAAATGGCTAAAGGACTTAAATGTAAGACAGGAAACCATAAAAATCCTACAAGACTCCAATAGGCAGCAAAATAGCAGACATATGTCATAGCAATATCTTTACAGACACAGCCCCTAGGGCAATGGAGACTAAGGAGAAAATAAACAAATGGGACTACATCAAAATAAAAAGCTTCTGCACAGCAAAGAAACTATCAACAAAACAACAAGAAAGACCACTGCATGGGAGAACATATTAGACAAAGATATTTCCGATAAGGGTTTAATCTCCAAAATTTACAGAGAACTCATACAACTTAACAAAAGGAAGATAAACAATCCAATAAAAAATGGGCAAAGGATCTAAATAGACACTTTTCGAAAGAGGACATTCAGAAAGCCGAGAGACATATGAAAACATGCTCAGTCACTAATCATCCAAGAGCTGCAAATCAAAACCATAATGAGGTACCATCTCACACCTGTCAGAATGGCTATCATCAACAAATCAACAAATGACAAGTGCTGGCGAGGATGCAGAAAAAAGGAACCCTCGTGCACTGCTAGTGGGAATGCAGACTGGTGCAGCCACTATAGAAGACAGTAGGGAGTTTCCTCAAAAAGTTAAAAATGGAACTCCCATTTGACCCAGTAATTCCACTTCTAGGACTATGTCCCAAGAAACCAGAAATACCAATCAGAAAAGATATATGCACCCCTATGTTCTTAGCAGCACAATTTACAATAGCTAAGATTTGGAGACAGCCTAAGTGCCCATCAGCAGATGAGTGGATTAAAAACTGTGGTACATCTACACAATGGAATACTATGCCGCTATAAAACTTGGATTTCTATATGAAATACTTAAGGGATCATTGTCCCCATCCCCCCCCCCCCAACACACACATACATACACCACTATTTCTTTTTCCTAGAGATTTCTATTTTGTTATCCTGATGCAACTCTATTTTTTATTTTATAAATCAATCTTATATTTCTCTAAATTTATAGTGTAACATTAAACCCAGTACTTGAAATTAGTTCTTTTCCACCTTCATATTTTTTGTCAATTTTAAACATTTTATTGAATAAAAGTACATGTAGAAAATCCTAAGGGAGCAGCTTGATGACTTTTCACATAGAGAACAGGCCCTTGTAACCAGCACCCAACACCCAAATCAAGATAGAGAACATAAATTGAACCTGAGAAGCCCCCTGGAGCCACCTTCCATTCACAGCCCACTGCCTCAAGGGTAACTGTTATTCTGAATTCTAACAGCTTAGATTATAGCCTTGCTGATTTTCTCAAATTTATATATGTTGCAAAATAGGTAATATGCTGAGTGTTAATTTTGTTTTTCATGTTGCTTGTTTTAAATTATTTATAGCTTTTAAATTTAATAAAGGTAAGTCAAGTAATTGTATCCTACAACATTTTAGCTCAGGTTGTTGTGGGCATAAGGCTGATTACTTCTTTGAGAAGAATATCTGAAAAAAAGCAGAGTGAGAGTAGAATATAAAGAAAATTAAAGGCATGTGCTTAATGCAAAATTGTACATGTAAGGAAGAGAAATTTCAAGCTAGGTTCTATGTGTTTTCATAATGTTTGAATACTCCATTGCTGGTTTTTGCAATAAAATTCTAATTTGCTTCTAGTAAGGCTGTCAATATGTATTGGTAATTCATGGTGATATTCACTTTCTTTTTAATCATTACTACAGAAAATTTATTATATTATTAAATAAGAATTTTAATATTCATTGCTTTGCCAGTAGCTGTTTTAAATTCTCTAATGAGTAATGTTCTCAAGATCAGATAAGTAGGTGGCCAGGTAAGGATTCCAGGTTAAAGTTTGGCTTTAGACACACCACCCTCTTAATGCAAGATTTTGAAAGAAGTCTTTTAACAAAAGTGAAAACCAATGACGACACTGTCCCTAGGAGTTCAGGAAGTACATCTGGATGGACTTGTATCCTTTATTTGTCAAAAATTAGAGGGAACAGTATTTCTAAACGATTTTAGTTAACCCATACTTTTGAATACTTCTAATTGATCCTTACACTTATTTCTAATATCCATTATGCTAATTAATAGGACACTGTTTAACCAATATAACACTTTTCCATCCATATGCTAATTATGAAAGTACTGATTGTTGGATGAAATATTGATAACTGAAGGATAATTAATAGCCCAATCTACAACATGGCTCTTTCTCTTATAATGCTAGCTGATTGCTCTCAAACTGTGCTTACTTAATAGAATTTGTTATCTCATCACATTTAGGATTAAACTATGTATAACTGGCATATACATAATAAACCTGTCACACCAATTATACCAAAAATATGAAAGAGGTCATATTTAAATAAAAAGATTATCATTGATGAGACTAAAATATAGTCATGATTGTGTCATTAAAATGTACAAATATTTAAAATGTAATTATCCTTTTAAAGAAAAAAAATACCAGGATTTTAGCAAGCCTAGAACTCCAATAAACCATAAGAACTCTTATATTTAACTTATTTCTTAAAAATTAAAATTATTCCTTAGCTGACACCCCCAGTAGAATTTCATAGAGCCAATACACATTAGAGCAGTGGATTTAATTATAGCTATTTTAAACTGCAAAAAGCTCATCATTTGCAAAGAGAAAATTGATGAATAAAATATGTTATTATTAAATTTTAGGTTATGAGTATATATTGATTTTGAAATGTAGCTTTTGGCAACTTTATCAGAGACCATTCAAACTTTAAAACAATAATTTGAGAAAATATTACTTTGTAGGGATAATGGCAATATCTATAATGTTCATTCTTCCTTGATCCTGCTAGAAGTCCCACTCAGTAATTTTAAGAAGTGAACATGATATCATTCCATCATTTTTTTCAGCTGAAGTTCATTGTTCATTCCCTGCCAAGAATCAATGTTGTGGCAATGAATTTAAATATTACCTCCCCACCCAATCTGAGGCCAGTGATAGGTAAAAGTAATAATTTAGGATATGATGGAACACCGAATACCTAAAAACAGAGGGAAACATGTTTTTAAAGTAAAAAGATAATACTTTAAGAGTAAAAATATATGATCAATATTGAAAACGTCTAACTTGAGTGATGTTATAGTATGGATACATTTTGTAGCCCCTTTGTGTCTATAGAGTCCCTTATTGTGTCATTTTACTGCTTTCAAATTTAAGATTATTTTCCTGGGAGCCTTACACCCCTCATATATTATGTCATAAACCTGACCATTACATAAGATGTAGGCTCTACATCATCACTACCCTGACCATTTTTCCAACCTTGTCTTATTAACTCTGCCCTTCAGGCTCAATAGGCTACTTGCTATTTCACAAGAAAAGTAAGCTCTTTCCCACTTTAGGGCTTTCCACATGTTCTTATGGCTGCTTGAAGGAGCTTTTCTCTCTACTATTCACGTGATTGGAACCTTATTCTCCACTGCTCATCTTAAATATCTTTCCAGTGAGGCAATCCGTGACAAATGTATCTAAGTGGATTCGCTGTCCTGCAAGATCTGAAGGTCCCTTCACATTCTGCTATTCTCTGTCATTACAGCTTGTTCCCAACATGTGTATATTTTGTGTTCCTATCATAAATTGTACTTTGATATTGATGGACATAAATAAATATAATGTACATGAACAAAAATTTGCTTACTTGTTTACTATCACCTACTTTGCCTTAATTTATATACTCTGTACTATTCAGTATTTTATTGTATCAATGGTAAATATTAAGCCTGCCACACAGAATATAAGTAATGTTTTGTGCTAATTTATGGTGTCTTCCCTCAATCTGTATTTATTCTAATAAACTTTAAATTCCTCCTTTATTTATGTTATAGTTAGGCTTAAAAGTTAAAGGTTTCTAAAGATTAAACTTTAATTACTAGAAAATACACATTCTGGAATAAACACTAAAATAAAGCATTCCCTACCAGATATGTAAAAAATCATTAATCACACAGAAATTATTGTTTTATAGCTTTATTTCTGCCACTTCCTCATTCCCATTCCCCATCACTTCATCCTTGTTTACTTACTATTCCCTGAAGAAAGATAGCATCATACAGTGTTCACTCAAATATCATATCAAATTGGTCCACAATGGTATCACCATTTCTTTCTAGAGGTTATTTATTATTTTGCTTAAATGTGCCTATTCCCTTTAATCTTCCATATCAGAAGAAAGTATTCTTCTTTCTCATAGATCCATATCATTTACTTCTTTTTCTTAGTCTTAATCTCAGTTGGAGAATTTAGAAGTGAATCAAGAAAAAAAATAAAAGCCTAGAAATTATCCTTAATGACTATTCTCTCAACACACATGATCAATGAAATTTTCCAGATTCCCTGCATATAACTTCATCCACATTTCATGTATCTCTACATATCCCATTACCAGTTTCTACTATCATGTTTTATTGAAATTCAACAGGCTACCACAACAATACACCAAGGTTTCCCTTTTTCTCTCATCTTGGCCTCCTCAAAATATCTCACAAAAGATACCAGGGTGAACATCTAAAACAGCAATGTGACAGTGTCACCTCTCGAAATAAAACACTTCAGGGCTTCCTATTTTCCTCAAGGTTGAATCTGATCTCTTTGATCTGACAGATGGAGACTCTAGGTCTGCTTCTGGCAGAATTTCCTTTTTCCTTCATTCCATTTCTCTAGTTTCATACTCCAATAATTCTGAACTGCTTGAAATTCTCTAAAACCGTGTTTCTCATGTGGTTTCTTCAGATTGGGAGTCCTTCTCACATTCTCTTCCCTACCTTAACTCAGAGAGTATGTCCTAACTCAGCCTCATTCATCACAAGCTCTCCTAGTATGCAGCCCATATACTCCAATACCACCTTGTTATATATATCTTACCTAATAATCGAAAAACATGTAAATTGACCGTACCTTTGCTACGCCCACAGCCAATCAGAGTGAGTATGCAAATTAACCCAAAAATGGCGGTTAATTTGCATACATAGGTGCCCAGCACCTGTGTCCCAGGAACATCCTGGCACCCAGGTCACTGTGAGGTAAGGCCATTTGGGCCCAGAGCAGCCTGGGAAGGGCCTGAGCCAGGGGGCTCCTGGGCAGGGCCAAGCCTGCAATCAGAATGAGGGGGCAGGAGCAGAGCCTGCGATCGCAGGGACCTGGGGGTCCACTCTTGCCCAAGGCCGAATGACTCTGCTACTGCCAGAGGCTTTAGGCCTGGGCAGGGCCCAGCCCGCAATTGGTGTGAACTATAGAGGAAACACCTTTTCTGACTGCACATTGGCTAAGCTTCCTGTATGCCACTGGTAATATTCTCAGTAACTTGGGTAATAAGAATCCAAAAAGGTGATCTAGTGTTTTTCCACCACACTTCTGGAGAAAAAAATGAAGGTCCGCTGCTGGAGGGCTAAGAAATGTCATATCCTGCCCTAGCGGGTTTGACTCAGTGGATAATGCCTCAGCCTGCCAACAGCAGGGTCTGGGTTTGATTCTGATCAAGGGAATGTACCTAGGTTGCAGGCTCCTCCCTGGCTGGGTCCCAGATCAGGGCTCATGCAGGAGGCAACCAATCAAAGTATTCCTCTCACTTTGATGTTTCTCTCTGTCTTTCCCTTTCTCTTCCACAGTCTCTAAAAGTCAATGGAAACATATCCTCAGGTGAGGAGAAAGAAAGAAAGAAAGAAAGAAAGAAAGAAAGAAAGAAAGAAAGAAAGAAAGAAAGAAAGAAAGAAAGAAAGAAAGAAAGAAAGAAAGAAAGAAAGAAAGAAATGCATATCCTATGAAAGACACATCTTGAAAATGCCTAAAAAAAAGAAAAAGTTGTCATTTTTTCATGGTGAAGGGACTGGAGTCCGTGTTGATGAAAACACCTTGGTGGCTGCCGTGACTGGCAGTGGCTGCAGCAGTGGGGTGATGGGGCTGGTGCCTTCCCCTGATCAGTCCGGTTGCCTCCCACAAAAGGAGGCCAGACTGCGGTTTAGGCCCGCTCCCCATAGGGAGCGTGCCTAAGCCGTCAGCAGGACATCCCCTGAGGGCTCCCAGTATGTGAGAGGGGGCAGGTTGGGCTGAGGGACACCCCCACCCCCAGTGAACAAATTTCGTGTACTGGGCCCCTAGTGTGTGTGTGTGTGTATAGATAGATAGATAGATAGATAGATAGATATAGTGTGTGTGTGTAGATAGATAGATAGATATAGTGTGTGTGTGTGTGTGTGCGCGCACACTTTCAGAATTCTACATGAATTGCAATCCCATATTTGTCATTCTGCAATTGTATGACTTGAGCAAGATACTGCTCTGTGTCTCGATTTCTTCCTCTGAGATATAAGAATGAGAATTGAACCTAAATGAATAGAAATATAACAAGCCATGTTTAATTTAAAGAAAGCGTCTACTAAATGTGGTATGCTTACTTTGTTGTGATTACTAAACGTGTAATGAATGTCTGTCTCTGTGTCTGTCTCTCTCTCCAGGTTGTTAACTCTTTGAAAGCAGAATTCATGGTTTGTTTATTTTGGTGTCAGTACAGCATGGAATAATGGCAAGCACATGTATTTACTCAATACTTTGTTTAATTAAAAATGAACAAATTTGGTTATTTTGAAAATTTGAAAAAATTTCCAATAGTAGAGCAGGTTTTATTTCTATGTGCTCTTTAGTGTTCTGCATATATTCAAATAATATATATGTAAAATATGTACTATTATTTAAAATCTACATATCCTCTGTGTATTTTAATAGCAACACTTGGAGACAGTGCCTCAATTCCAAACAGAAAAAAAAATACTGGAAAATGGCAGGCAGTGAAACCTGAAAATGATGCTTACAGACCAGTCTTGGCACTGACTGCAGCTTATTTCTATTCTAGTCCAGACTTTAGCTACTTTTCTGTGATGTGAGCTCTGTGATCCAAAAGGAGTTTATTTTCCAAACTTTGAAAAAATTAGGGATAACTTTGAGGTGATGAGAGGAAGGAATAGTAGACACTCAGAGATCACACAGCATTTGTTATTTATTCATGAAAATGGATGATTTATTTTTTGCATATGGTTTTGCTGAGGTCTGCAAGTGGGAAACTAGTGATGACTTTGACAAATTGGCCAATCTAGAGTATTTTTTAAAAGCTCATGTGTGTAGCCTAACAAACCTAAACTCCTTATGGCTTGGAATTTTCAATATATAATTATGTATATGAATAAGAGAATTAGCTAAAGAGGGGGAAAATGGGTAAGAGAGTTAACCATAAAACAATATAATTTTATTAGTTATATATAAAGCAATAAAACAAAATGTTTCCAGAAAATAACAAATACAAATCATCAATATTGATCATTATGTTTACTTAAAAAACTCTTCATTTGAAATACTAATATTTCTTGACATCATATAGTCAATGATCTTAACTAAAATGCAATTGATTTGTCTGTGTAATGCTTCCAAGGTCTATTGGAAAGACACTTATTTACTAAATAATTTAAATATATATATTGTTCTTTTTGCTGATAACACATAGTATAGTATCCAGTAAATTTAAAATTCATGCAATTCCATAATGTTCTTCCCCATTTAGATATAATTATTTTTATATAAATTTAAATATATATATATAACCTTGAATAATAATTCTGTGAAATTAATTTTTGTACTCTAACTTTATTTGTGGCATATTAATCAATTAAGAACTAATAGACCTTCATGTCTCACATTCAAAATCAAATTGTAAGTAAGAGGAATACAGATACCTATTTTGTTTTGTTTTGTTCTGTGTTGTTCGTTATAACAGAAGGAAGGAAAAGGAAGTCACTTTGGGGTATTTTGAAATTTGTCATAATATTTGTGGACCAAAGGATCTCTGCTAGACCAGGAGAAAAGTGGAGACAAGAGGAGAAACTAATGATTAAAAGAATGTCATGAGACTGGCTGATCAGAAAAGATAGTTGAGAATATGTATAAATTACTGATATCTTTAGTGATATTTCTTTGTGAACAAGAACTATCAGGTATATTAATAGGAATCTGTGTTTATAGTGACAAGAGAAAATATCATTGGTGGTATGTAGATCAAGAAACAACTAAGGTGGATATATCCTTAGTCACTAAATCATATGGATATATCAGTGTAACTGTCTGAGAATGATGGCATGATTTGGGGTATAGAAAAGTCCTGTGAGTAAGTTGCTATTATAGACCAACATTGATAAAGATATAAATTTGGCATTTCATAGCATGCGCTTTAAAGCAGTGTTATTTTTCCTCTCACTCTTCGTTTGCATAGTTGTATAGTTAGACAGAGAAAGAATGTTATGAAATTAACATTAAGGATCAACGTGGAGTTCTATGGTAACTTAAACTCGAGGGTTATGAAAACTACAAAGCAAACTGTAAAACAAAAGGAGAAACCTTTCATTTGGATGCTTAAAAAGGCAATGCTTTTTTCTGAATAGAATCATTTTTAAATTAAGATAAGTGGGCAGAAAGAGTTTTGAGAATGTTTATATTGACTTTTTCAGGTGAAATTTCCATAAAGCAGACTGGGAACCTTAGGGTAAAGAACAGTGAGGATTGGGTGAGCTAAAGGGAATGACTGAAGAGAAAGACAATATATTATATAAAGCTATGTATTGTGGTCTCTAGTAGAAGAGCGGGATGTTAAGCTTATGGATAGAACCATGAAACTTCATAGTAATGCTTGGGAGTAAGGATAATTTTGGTATCATTAATTTTTGAGGGATGGTGTGACACAGAATAAAAAGAAGGCATTTTCATAGTCTTCAGTAATTTTGATGGCAAGACGTGTTTTTTTCCTTCCTCCATTCCACTATGGTTATTGTTGATTTGCTCTGTCTCTAACTTCTACAATTTATTTTTGTACTTAATGCATGACTTTGGGTCATTAAATACAAAACAAGTATTTGAGGACAGGAAGAGATGACTTTTCAACAAACACAATCTGATGAGAAATAAAATCTAATTAATAAGTTAAATATTATGCATTGTACATTTGAAATATTAACTTATGCATGTTTTTATTTTCTCCTATTTCATATCAAAAATAAAAGTAGGATCTGTCAAGTCTCCAACTGACAAATTGTCACAAGGGAACCAAAGAAAATGGGGAAACAAATTGTGGCTTTTGATTTCACAAGCAGGAGTAGAGTTACAAGAAATATGTGTGTGTGTGTATGTGTGTGTGTGTAGAAAATAGTATGTTTCAGAAGAACCAATTTCATGACCCAAAACACATAAGATAATATGTACTGAAGTAGAATAAATTGGGGGGGAGTGTAAGGGGCTGAAGAAATACTCCAAGAAAAAAAAACATAACTTTGAATATCAAAAACTTAGGATTCTGAGGGAAGAGGACAAACATGCTCCAAAAAAATTCTGGATGCTTATAGGGGCAATACTTCTCAATGTGAGTTTTAAAAAGGTCAATCTGAATTTTAAAAAGTACAAATTAAGAGTAGTAGTCATTTGGGAAGGCAGAAAAAAAATTTCAGAGTCAAACATTTTATTTCCTTCCTTCCTCTCTCCCTTCCTTCTTCCCTTTCTTTCTTCCTTTCTTCCTTCCTTCCTTCCTTCCTCTTTTTTTCTTTTCTCTCATTTAGTTTCATTATTTTCTCAAAAAGTGGAGATAAGACATCACTCAAATATAGAACGTATTCCATAAACAAAAAGAAAAAATGCCAGATACGAAGCATTCTTCATGATAGTATTTTATATGCTTACAAGTAACTTTTAATTGGTTTTCCATTTTGCATATGGCTACAATGTAACAATATTTATATCATATTTAAACAAAATAATTTTTGAGACTTAAAATAATTTAATTATAAACTAATTCTTAGAGCTCTCATTTTCTGCTTAAATGTACTTCTCTTTTTCTTGACCTCAAACTCAGCTATGTTAGCACTTCTATTTTATGCCTTAATAAAATTAATTACTGTTACTTGTTATACCCAGCATACTTGTAATTATACTTGTACAAAAGTATATCTCTCTTGAGAATTATAAATGTTATTGGGACAAGGGACATATCTACATTTTAGTGTGATGGAAGAGACATATTATACATTAACTACTTGTTTTTGTATGACTAAGTATTAACTGCATTGCGGTCATGGGAATAATAGAAAGTTTAAAGATAATACAAAGCCAATTTCCAAATAGTTTATAATATAAAATAAGTGATTAAGGAATGCATTAACATAATATAGATTCCAAGATGGTATAAAGACAAGTGTTTTACCAAAGGTAGAAAAATAATAATTTTAGAGCACAGAAACAGAAAAAAGTTAATCCTTCTCAGAGGATGTTTAAATGGGGTGTTGAAGTGAATTCAAAGAGTAGACTTTCATCAGAAAAAGTGTGCAACAGTTTTCCAAGGTAGAAGTCCTATCTAATAAAAGAGTAATATGCAAATTGACCGTACCTCCACAACACCCACAAGCGATGCCCACCAGCCAATCAGGAGTGAGTATGCAAATTAACCCTATCAAGATGGCTGCAGCCACAGAGCGAACAGAAGGCTTGAGTTTCGCTGGCAATGGAGGAAAACAAGCTTCCTGCACACCCCGGCCAGCCCAGGCCTCCACTGAAGGCTACAAAGTTTCAATTATAGAAGATAAATAAATCCCAACAAAAATGGCTGCAGCCACAGAGCAAGCAGGAAGCTTGGGTTTCCCCGGTGATGGAGGAAGCCAAGTTCCTGGCCTTCCCTGGCCTCTGCTGAAGGCTACAAAGTTTCAATTACAGAAGATAAATAAATCCCAGATCCCAGGGCCTCCACTTGGGTCGCTGGGGGGCGTGGCCAGCCTGCAAACCACCACAGGCCCCTCGCACAGGCCACCCCATACCTCAAGGGAACCCTCACCCTGATCCAGGACACCCTTCAGGGCAAACCAGCTGGCCCCCACCCATGCACCAGGCCTCTATTCTATCTAATAATCTATCTAATAAAAGAGTAATATGCAAATTGACCATCACTCCAACACACAAGATGGCTGCCCCCATGTGGACACAAGATGGCCGCCACAAGATGGCCAGCAGGGGAGGGCAGTTAGGGGCAATCAGGCTGGCAGGGGAGCAGTTAGGCATCAATCAGGCTGGAAGGGGAGTGGTTAGGGAGTGATCAGGCTGGCAGGCAGAAGCGGTTAGGGGCAATCAGGAAGGCAGGCAGGCGAGCAGTTGGGAGCCAGCAGTCCTGGATTTTGAGAGAGATCCTACCAGGATTGGGCCTAAATGGACAGTTGCACATCCCTCGAGGGGTCCCAGATTGGAGAGGGTGCAGGCTGGGCTGAGGGACACACACTCCCATGCACGAAGTTTGCGCACCAGGCCTCTAGTATTATAATAAGAGAAGGACCAAATACCTCCTGTATAAATTAGGTTTGCATTTAGCATGGAAACATTGGATAAGAGGAAGTTGATATTGTTGGGAGGGCATCTTGAAAGTCCAAATAAGATTTTAAAATCTAATGACTAACAAGATAAAAAATATGTACTTCTTTCCTTTATTTGTTGAAAAATACAAGTTTTTAAAATTTTTTTAATGGGATGGGTAGTTGGGTGGGCCTAAAAACAATGATAAGAGCTATATAATTGGGTAATAAATAGCAAGTAAATATTACTTTATCTACTTTACTTATAAAAAGATTTGTCTTTTTATTGAAATAATAAGTATTTTCTTTATCTATCTTATTTCTATTGTTATGATATTGAAATATAAAATTAATAACATATTAAGAAAGTGGTGGGTATTCAACATTAAATATTGAATGCTTCAATATTGAAATTCTAGTTTAATTTTATCCTATGCTTTGGACAACACAGTTTTAAAAAGCTAATACAGAATTTTGCTTATGCCACAGTGAAATTACTGTAGCATGTTTAAAAATATTTTAAATAATATTTATTTATTTATTTATTTATTTATTTATTGTCTAAAGTTTTTATTGATACAATTTATTTATTTATTGTCTAAAGTTTTACATATGTCTTCTTTTTCCCAATTGATCCCCACCCCCCAGCCATTCCCACTCTTGGCAAGCCCCCACCGCCCCCAGTGTCCGTGTCCATTGGTCATGTTAATACGCATGCATACACGTCCTTTGGTTGCTCTCTAACCCCCTACCTCCCCTGTCATTTGTCTCTGGATCTATTCTTGTTCATCAAATGATGTTGATCATTATATCCCACATATGAGTGAGATCATGTGATATTTATCCTTCTCTGACTGGCTAATTTCGCTTAGCATAATTCTCTCCAGTTCCATCCATGCTGTTGCAAATGGTAAAAGTTCCTTCTTTTTTATAGCAGCATAGTAATCCATTGTGTAGATGTACCACAGTTTTTTAATCCACTCATCTGCTGCTGGGCACTTAGGCCGTTTCCGAATCTTAGCTATTATAAATTGTGCTGCTATGAACATAGGGGTACATATATCCTTTCTGTTTGTTGTTTCTGGTTTCTTGGGATATAGTCCTAGAAGTGGGATTACTGGGTCAAATGGGAGTTCCATTTTTAACTTTTTGAGGAAACTCCATACTGTTCACAGTGGCTGCACCAGTCTGCATTCCCACCAGCAGTGCAGGAGGGTTCCTTTTTCTCCACATCCTCACCAGCACTTGTCATTTGTCAGCAATGTAGCAGAATACAAATTTAACACCCAGAAATCTATGGCCTTTTAATACGCCAATAATGAACTCACAGAAGGAGAAACGAAAAAAACATCCCATTTACCATTGCACCAAAAAAATTAAGATACGTAGGAATAAAATGAACTAAGGAGATAAAAGACCTGTACTCGGAAAACTACAGGACACAGAAAAAAGAGATAGCCGAAACCGGTTTGGCTCAGTGGATAGAGCGTCGGCCTTCGGACTCAAGGGTCCCAGGTTCGATTCCGGTCAAGGGCATGTACCTTGGTTGTGGGCACATCCCCAGTAGGGGGTGTGCAGGAGGCAGCTGATTGGTGTTTCTCTCTCATCAATGTTTCTAACTCTCTATCCCTCTCCCTCTCTGTAAAAAATCAATAAAATATATTTAAAAAAAAGAAAAGAGAGATAGAGGAAGACATAAACAGATGGAAGAACATATCATGTTCATGGATTAGTAGAATCAACATCATTAAAATGTCCATACTACCCAAAGCGATCTATAGATTCAATGCACTTCCCATTAAAATGCCAATGGCATACTTCAAAGATCTAGAACAAAGTGTCCAAAAATGCATCTGGAATAAAATAAGACCCCAAATAGCCACAGCAGTCCTGAGAAAGAAGAACAAAGTTGGAGGTATCATAATACCAGATATCAAGCTATATTACCAAGCCACTGTTCTCAAAACTGCCTGGTACTGGCACAAGAACATATATATATATATATATATATATATATATATATATATATATATATATATATATACCAATGGAACAGAACAGAGAACCCAGAAATCAACCCAAGCCATTATGCTCAATTAATATTTGAAAAAGGAGGCAAGAGCATACGATGGAGTCAAGACAGTCTCTTCAATAAATGGTATTGGGAAATATGGTCAGATACATGCAAAGAAATGAAACTAGATCACCAACTTACACCATACACAAAAATAACCAAAAATGGCTAAAGGACCTAAATGTAAGATGGGAAACCATAAAAATCCTACAAGACTTCTTAGGCAGCAAAATAGCAGACATATGTCATAGCAATATCTTTACAGACACAGCTCCTAGGGCAATGGAGACTAAGGAGAAAATAAACAAATGGGACTACATTAAAATAAATGGCTTCTGCACAGCAAAAGAAACCATCAACAAAACAACAAGAAAGCCCACTGCATGGGAGAATATATTTGCCAATGATATTTCCGATAAGGGTTTAATCTCCAAAATCTACAGAGAACTCATAAACTTAACAAAAGGAAGATAAACAACCCAATCAAAAAAATGGGCAAAGGACCTAAATAGATACTTTTCGAAAAAGGACATACAGAAGGCGGAGAGACATATGAAAACATGCTCAAAGTCACTAATCATCTGAGAGATGCAAATCAAAACAACAATGAGATACCATCTCACACATGTCAGAATAGCTATCATCAAGAAATTTTAAATATTTTTAAATTATGACAAATGTGACTAATTGTATGATTGCAATTTCTACCATTTGAGTGTTCCCTGATGTGTTTTTTATTATTTTTCTCTATTTTATCTCAAGATCATTTTGTACAATTTTTAATATATTTTGAATATATCTAAGCCAACGTGGAAATGACTAAATAAATAAAATTGTCATCTTTGATCAAAATTGGCATTCAAGATGTTCTGCAGCTTCCTTGTGTGCCATTTATCAAGACTGCTAATTCCAAAGATTCTTACTTAAGTTTATGATTGGTGATAAACCTAATTTATGTATATTTTAAATATGACTTTCAATTACTTACACAGTGCAACATAAAATTTTGAACTCTCTGAGGTAAATACTAGAGATTTATTTTTACCCAAGGACAAGTGTTTCAGTTCTAAAACCAAGGTGCTTCAAAATACTGCATTATGTTAGGAAATGTACATTTATATGGCACCCTTGTTAACCAGCATGTATTGGTTGTCTGCATGCTGCCTGCAGGCTAATTTCTATAAAGCAAAGCCTTTGTTTTCAAAATAGTCCCATGAGAAAATAACTGTTTATCATAATGTTAAAATTATGAAAATATTATTTATATCATTATCTAAATTATTTATTTTTCTTATAAGATATATTATATATATAATCTCAAAGGAAGATATTTAAGTCTAAAATGTAATCCTTTGTCAGACTTTGATCATTGAAATTCAAGTCATGGGATAAAAACCATTAATTTTTCCAGTATATTGGTAAAGAGAGCTTGGTCAATGATATTACTTATTATCTTATTAAAGGAAGATCTATATAATTTTCTGACTATTAAGCTTATCTTATGGTTCTTAATTGCTTGTATAATTATTGTGTATATAGAAATGGATATTTTATAATAGTAGTCTGTTCTATAAATTTGACAATAAGCACAATGAATATTTTAATAACATTTAATAGATAAGGCCTTCAGGGATAATAAGCAGTAATTATGCTAACAAGCCTCTTATAATTTCAAAGTAGTTGAAACAAATATGAATATTTGCATTATAGTGTTTATCTAATTTTTAAATCACTTATTTCTTATTTATTGTTAAATAATGTTAACTATTATACATACATAATTACAAATACATATAAATTTGGCTACAATGAACAAGCAGGACCTGCAGGAAGCAGACTTTGTAGTAACTAGAGGGAGGATGTGTTTGAGTTACTTGAATAATTCTGGGAGATAGAAGGAAACTGTAATCTGATACTGAGGAGTATGTATTCAATGTGCCTGGTTTCTGAGGGGGAAATAAGAGTTGTTTGGCTAAAGGATCTTACTACAAGAAACTAGTAGAAGGGGAATTTATGGTTAGGCTATGTAGTCCTTCCAAACTTTACCAGATTTTCAAGATAGCAGATAAAATGTAATATTCTTTTCAGAGCCTGCACTGCAAGATATCTATGGATCAAGTGATAAAAGTGAATGCTGACTCAAGCTTCTGAAATGAAAGGTGGTGAGAGCATCAAGTGAGAATGATTAAATAAGAGGAGGGAAAATTAAGGTGGGATATGATATGTCAGCTGTTGAGCTTTTGACATCGTAAAGCTGGTGAGTTTTGGCTTTGTTTGAGCTCAAAATAAAGGTTTAGAGCTTTTCATTAGGATGTTTAAATCCAATATGACTACCAAATTTTAGTAGCGTTAGTAAGTATTAGGTTCATAATAAGCATGGTTATATGTACATTTTTAGAACATAAACAGAATTCAAGCAACATGTTAGTGTATCTATTAAAGGGAAGAAGTTGTGTTGTTTTATTTTTTTTGGAGGGGAGAGGAACAAGGGGTTTTATTTTTAGTACTTTATGAATAAAGACATTGATATTCAAACCATCAAAATAATCTAGGCATGCATGATTTTAACACATTTCTAAAATTTACCAAATTCAGTAACCTTCCCACCAAACCACAGTTCCCATTGTAGGTACACATTAAATATGTAGCCAAGAAAAATTATCATTAAGTTTTCAAGTGTAAACTAAATTTATCCAGATATTAAAGTATCCAGGTTATATAATAGTAGGAAGAAATGCTCAGCTGTATGTTTATTTTTCTTCATGGAAAGAGCTACAAGCTATGATTGGGACAGACAAGGGAGTGGGCAGGGAAAACAGCTGCGTAACATATAACAGACACTCTACCTGCTCTTAAAATATAGTTTAAAGCATGCATTTTAAAATTTAAAAACATGAAACACATGTCAATATAAAATAAACAAGTGTCAATATTTTAACCTAATTAATTAATGAGGGAAATATTAGATAAGTTAAAATCAGTTCAATTGATACCAAAAAACGTGGGTGTTGTTTGAGTCCGAGTTCTTGTCTTACAAAATCACAGAATGAAGTCACAGACAAAATCAATGAATGGGAGCCAAGTTTTATTGGGGTAATCCAGTCCTGGTAAAGGTGCAGCTGGGGGTTCCAGGAGCAGGCCTGTGTCCAGAGCTTCCTTTCCTTGTTATAGTCGGGAGTAGTTTAGTATCCAAGCTAATTAAAGTCTAACAGTCCATGTGTGGAGGCCCACATGACTATAAGCTACGTGGATGCAGGGATGTGCTTCCCGGCCACAGGAATGAACGTCAGGAACCCATAGCGAGCCAGGGAGAAGAGAGGGGGCCTAGTATGAGAGCACCTTTTAATTTGGGGGTGGGGACAGTCTTGCTAGCTCCTAATTGGTCTTTTGCTGTTTTGCGATTGGTTATCTGTATGCTGCCTGTCTTAGCAATACCCACATGTTTTAAGTTCATGCCTCCAGTGTGAGTGCCCTTCCTCCCCTCCGCCCCCAATTGGGGTGCCTTAGTAACTCTGCCTAGTTGGGTTCTGGTTCTAGTTCCTTTCCCATGGCCCCACTCCTATCTACCTGGCTTCCTTTTGTCTCCTCAACAGGGATGTGATCCTTTCAGGAGGCTCTAGAATCAATCTCCTTGCCCTTCCCACCTTATTAACCTTTCCCTCTTAAAAGTCAGAAATAGCCAGTTCAGTCTTTTCCATGATACCATCTCTTTCTTGTTCTGACTCTTTTACCTCCCCCTTTCCTATTTAAAGATCTCTGTGATTACATTAGGTCCATGTGGACAATTCTGAATAATCTCCTTAATTTAAAGTCAGATTGATTAGCAACTTTAATTCTACTTGTAACCTTGATTTCCTCCTTGCCATGCAACCAAACATATTCATAGATTCCAGAAGTTAGGATCTGAACATAATTGGTGTGTGTGTGTGTGTGAGGAGGGGCGGGGGGCAGGGGAGCGTCATTCTGTGAATTGCATCTATGAATAAGTAACAAAGCATGAACTATGAGTTGATACCAATGCAAATTATTGCAGCCTACTCAAGACCTACTTATTCAGAATCTTATAGGGTACAGGGTATGCTCCAGAATTCTATGTTTTATCAAGATCTCCAAGCAAATTTTGTCACAGTAAAGTTGTGGAAATGATGGCTTAGGAAACATCAATAAGAAGTGACTTTCTTTTCCCAATAAGAATTAACATCCTAAACTAAAAAAAATGTTTAAACATATTACTTTACATATTTGAGATCTTTTTCCAGCTCTCGCTTCCTTGCTTTTGCATTACTAACAAGTCTACCACCAAATAGATGAATAAGCTGTTATGCTCTAGCCCTTTCTCAACCCACCTTCCATTCTCTGGTTTGCAAACATTTGATGCTTTTCCTCGAGCTCATCTTAACAATTTCAGATATATCACTGGTGCTATTACTACTCTCAAAACCAGGATTACACCATGCCAATGCTTCAGGAAAATAAACAGCAACAGGAATTTCTAATCTAGAGTCTGGATATTAGTATCATCTATCTGAATATTGGTTTTCTCATTTCAATCTCTAATGCCAGAAAGCTTAGTGCATTTTTTATCAATTGTAGGTGGGCATATCACCTTTTTTTCCTGATAGAAATATCCAAGAAGCCAGATGGAAATAATAATTCAAATTATGTCAATGTTTGTTATAAAAATTCTACCATTTATTATATAAATAATGATGTATAAGATTATTGCATAAAATATTACAGTTTTTAATAAAACATATGACATAAAATTGCCTTCCTCTTTGCTACCTTCTCTCCTGTTATCAGATATTTACTATCTAATTAATTCCACAATAGGTAGCATCATTTTTTTTGTCACTCAAGTAGAGACATTTACTTGAATTTTTTATTAAAATAACCTGTTATCTGTGTGACATTAGGCAATAGGTTTAGGGTCTATAGGAATCTCAGAGGCAGAGACCAGCCAATGTTCAGATGAAGACCTGCGTGTCTGTAAATTACTTAATAAATGTAGTACCAAGTGATGTTTCACGTTGTTGCTCTCACTGACTGAAAGGGAGATCCAACATTTTCCATAAAAGTCCAGAGCATCATATCTGGCTTAGCATTCTGAGTGCAGCGGTATCTGGAACAACCCCTGCTGACTAGGTTTCCTGCTTGCATTATGGGGCAAGCGCATTTATTTCTCAACCCACCTACTTACTATATTAATCCTTTAAGAAATTGAGGTCCAATGTAACATGTAACAAAAACAATGACAGCATAGTTCACAACATATTCTTAGCATTTTCAGGGGAGAAGAAAAATAAGCATGATATTTATCCAGAGGAAATTTAACCAGGAGCGTAGATCATTGAATACCTTATTTTAAAGAAACAGAAACAAATATTCAATTATTCTGGTGTCTTGAATTTTCCTGAATCTACATCAAGTTTCGTAAATGCCCTTAGCTTCTATTTTCCCATATATGATATTAAACTAATGCTGACCTCATGCAGTTTTATTTTGAAAAATAAATGAAATCATAATGTAGATAAAATATTTAGTAGATTGCTTAGCTTACAATAACTCCTCAAAAGTAATATCTATGAGGTATATCACAACTGTTTTGATTTTATTTTTTATGTTTTTTTAAATACTTTAATTTTTTTAAATAAAAAGTATGTTTTAATATGACAGTCCATCTATTGTAGTTGTGACACTAACACCTAAGATTCACTTGAATAACCACCAGTTGTTTATTTCTGATAATTGTGTCTAGTCTCCCTTCCAATAGAGTCTCTAAATTACTTAAATTGTTATTTAAGTTTACCCTGCTAAAATAATGTTCATCATCACCATATGTGGGACATCAATGTATTTTCTTAGAGGAAATTTTTGTGATTGCATATTTTTACGTACCTGAAAAGTAAACCAATTAATTATAAACATGTCCTACTTTGTACTAGGCCAGATCTGTATCCCACATAGCTAGACATTTCAGGAGAGAATTCAAAGTGATACGTTTTGATATTAGATTTTGGGGAAAACAGAATGATATCTGTCAGGTTCTGTGTCATATCTCCATAGTACAGCACAGATGCTGGCACATATTTGATCTTCCATAAACATTTGATAATTGAATGACTTTAATTATTCTCCCACCAGCGTGTCATTTGGCACAAGCCCTCAGGGCACTGCCACTGTCACACAGAGGGATGAGGAGCAGCAGGATGCGGCTGGGGAAAGTAGCCAACTCCAAAAATCTGCTAGGGTAAGAGCATTCTGGCAGATTCCATTGGTGGGCATACAAGAAATTAATTATATAGAACTAAATATGTCTAAAAGTGTCAGGTGGGATATGTTGAAACAGGCAAGCAAAAATCAGTTTAGAAAAGTCAGGGAAGGTCAAACAACCACCAATCTCTCTCTCTCCACCTCTGTTTTAGTCTTTCTGTGTATTTATTTTGACCAAAAATCACTGAGAGGATTTAGACAAAGGAAAAAATAATTTTAAAGGAAATAAAATACAAAGGAGGGAGATCATTTCCCAAATCATATGTTTGGATCTGCCAAATTACATATTTGGACCTATATACATTTGGCAACAAAAAAAGAGTCATATAAGTGGCTATTTCTATCAATGTCACTCCAGTTACAGAAATGATTCCAACTGTTCAATATATTGAGGTTTCTTTTATGAGATTTTGTGAGATTTTGATATGGGTCCTCATAATGATAATAGTAAATGTTGTAGTAATGGTAACACTGGCAACATTCTTGTATTGAAAAATAATTCATCTTTTAGAGGTTTCTATATTAATGCAGGGCAATGCTCTAATAAGCAAATGTATTTCAGAAAAAGCATTTCCATTAGGTGATAAAAAGTATAGCTCATGTAAGTAGGCTTCCATGATAGTCTAATTAAATTGATCAAAACCATAAACTCACAGATTTGGGACTTTCAAAGAACCCTGAGCACAAGAAACATGAAGGAACCAAGGAACACAACTGAGTGCTATACAAATCCCCGAACAACCAACCTCTGGGTTTGTTATATATAATTTCTCTTAATAAACCCAAGAAGGTGTCATGTCATTAGTCAACCTTTCCCATTATATATATATTCCTGCTTGACAGAATATTTATATACATTTTTTTTCTTAACCTAATTTGAGAGATTTTTCTATTATATTATTGTCCACTGTTTTGTATTATGTGTAAAGATCATAGCTTTATAGCCAGGAAGCTGTATCTTTCATATATTTTTTTTTAATCCTCACTGAAGGATATTTTTTCTACTGCTTTTTAGAGAGAGTGCAGTGATTGAGAGAGAGGGATAGAGAGAGAGAGAGAGAGGCAGAGAGAGAGAGAGAAAGAAACATCAATGTGAGAGAGACATATGGATTGGTTTCCTCTTGCACTCACCCTGCATGTAAGGTAAGTGCCCTAGACAGGGAATCGAACCCATAACCCTTCTGTGCATGGGCCGATTCTCTAACTACTTTGCAATCGCCAGGGCCTTTCCCTTACATTCGTAGTTGCCTGTTTTAGCTAGACTATTTTATTTTCCTGTATGTATTCCATGAATCTTATCAACTGTCTTAATTTTTCTTGACTTCCTTTATTCTTTTTTTTTTTTTCCTATTAAATGGCCTATTCATTTCAGGTCTTTCTGCAACTTGTAAAGGTAAATGTTCCAAGCCCCCAGCAGCTTCAATCACTTGGAAAATCTGATGAAGACCTACAGTGCAAGGACTGGGATCTGGCTTCTCAGTAGCTGTAAAGGGAAAAGGGATATGATCCAAAATTCTAGGAGCATCAACTCTCTGCTGAATAATCATCAACCAATGGGGACAGGAAACAGCAGGGAGCTTCAAAAAGAAAAAGCAGTCCAAATCCTGCTGTCCAAAGGAAAAGCACAAGGCTTGTTGTTTTGCTGGGCCGCTTGATCTTTGCTTCAGGCCAGACCGTGTACTTCGGAGTTTATTTCACAGTGTTTATTTTGTGTCTGTGTTTCCCCTCCTCCGAGGGCTTCTGGAGGGCTTGCACATTACATGTCTTGATCTGGGAGCTTACATCAGTTTGTGAAAAATCATCAGCTATTCATCAGCTATTCATACATTATAAGGTAATGTATACTTAGCAGTAAGTATATTTATATTTCAATAAAACATTGGGAAAAAGCAGAATGGCCCAGTTTGCCTCAGGGCCTTTTGTAATGTTTGCATAAAAGAGCCTATGCTCCCACAAAGCATCATAAATGCTTATAATGAGAGTTTGTCAAACGGAGATCAAAAGGGCTATGTGGTAATATCTGAAAACGTGAATGTTTCTTTTCAAGAAACTATGCAAAATCTTGCTACTGTCCATTATAATTATGTTTATATGCAGTACGGGTAAGTTTTAGTCCATGCTAGAGCACCACTAACTGTCTCCATTAAAAGGTTAACACACTGATCCCTGATTCTCTCTCTCAGCCCTGTTAAAATGGCAGTGTGGCAAAGCTTCAAATAACTGTCAATTTATCCTCCCTAGCAGCAGTACAAAGGTCATTTTGAAGCACAGTGCATATAATATGTTGGTATTTGTGCTTCACAATGACTGGGTAGCATTTATGTGTTTTATGTATTTTGAAATAAATAATTTATACTAATAATATAGGAATATGCAAATTGTCTGGGACACCATCATAGTAACAGTAATGACCAAACAGCAGGCTGCTTGGGGTGACAAGGTTGGCAGGGGGTTAGTAAAGGATGACCAAACAACTGAACAGCAGGCTGCGTGGGGCGACCAGGCCAGCAGGGGGGTTAGTGAGGGATGACCAAATGACTGAATAGCAGGCTGTGTGAGGCGACCAGGCCAGCAGGGGGGGCAGTTAGGGGCGATCAGGCCGGCAGGGGAGCAGTTTGGCGTCAATCAGACTGGCAGGGGAGTGGTTAGAAGGCGATCAGGCTGGCAGGCAGAAGTGGTTAGGAGCCAGCAGTCCCGGATTGTGAGAGGGATGTTCGACTGCCGGTTTAGGCCCGATCCCACAGGGGTCGAACATCCCCCAAGGGGTTCCAGATTGGAGTGGGTGCAGGCCAGGGTGAGGGACACCCCTCCCATGCACTAATTTCATGCACCAGGCCTCTAGTAAAGAAATAAATCCAAGTAAGTATGTATATTTTTCATGTAAAGTCATCAATGGTTTATATTTCATCACATATGCTCTATCTCTCTATCATCTGTCTGCCCAGTTATCTATAAATAGGAAGAGAAATGATAGGATTACTGTTATTATCATGAACATCATTATTATTATCCTACTTCCAAATATTTCCATGAACTTAATATAAGATCTTTCCAAGGGCTAAAATCATTCTTTATGAAAGCACAGTAAATTAAAAATCACCTAATATTACACAAATAAAATGTATGTAATTTTCTAATTTGCAATGCTATTTTCTAATTTATAATTCATACCCAAATTTTGCTACTTAGCTAATAATAGTCTTTAGAGTATTTTACCCCAATCCATCTAGCTTATGATCTACCATTACACCTTGCATTCAGTTGTTAGGTCTAGCTGGTCCTCTTTAAACTGGAAAATTTCATAAGACTTTCTTTTTTTTTTCATGAAGTTGTCATTTCCGAGGAGAGTAGATCAATTTGTTTGGAAGAATGCCAATCATGTAGTGGTTACCTGATTATTTCCTCATAACAAGATGTAGATTTTACATATTTGGAAGAACACTGCATTAATCTGGTTCTGCATGTATATTTATTTTTTAGTATAGGTTTAGTAATGAAAGCTCCTTCTCTCTGTTGGTGTTTTAAGTTACCTTGGACACTATTATATTCTCTAGTCACAAGATCACTTTGTCATAAATTCCATGTAAAAGAGTTATTTATGTATTAAAGTCAGAAAGTGTTTTCTTTATTAAAGCTGTTACTTTTATTTTTTAAAATATTTTTATTTATTTCAGAGAGAAAGGTAGACAGAGAGAGAGAGATAGAAATATTAGTGATGAGAGAGAATCATCAATCGCCTGCCTCCTGCAAGTCTTCCACTGGGAATTGAGCCTGAAACCCAGACATATGCCAACTGGGATTCGAACCATGACCTCCTGGTCAATAGGTTGATGCGCAACCACTGAACTATGCCAGTAGGGCCAAAGTCTGCTTTTAAATTATTTACATTTTTTAAAAATATGAGACCAATAAAAGTCCTGTATGACAGTGTATAAATTTAAATTTTGTTTGACACTGTTATTTATCTTTAGTTCTTAGAAATAATGCAATAGAGCAATGTGTTTTATTTCTAACCAATATTTTTAAAATATTTTCTATATATCTGTTTATATTCAAAGCAATCTTATAGAAATTCTTAAGGCTTTCCCCCCCTAGCATTTCAAATGTAAGATATTTTTATCTTTAGTGGTAAATAGATCTGACTACATGTTTAGCCACAAAGTCAACAAGATTAATAATATCTGTTAAAGGGAAATTAAAAACATTCTTTTTCATCTAAAACAAAAAAGTAAATCACCGCAACAAATACACTAATGCAGTTAATCCATTACATTTATAGATTCCATTATGTAAATTCATTAGAATTTTATCTAACATCATTTGTTCAGAATAATACAGCCTTGCAAGCCATAAATTGAAGCTTGCTAATGAATTCAAATATGTTTATTTTTTGTAAGTGCTGAGGAGTAAAAATGCAAATGCTGTTGGACCACCATTGACTCAGATCATCCATCCTTAAATGAAGAGGAAAAAAATCATCAAAGCAGTAAAATTATATATAGGTGTAAATAAATATCAGAACCTTTTTTCCAAAGGAACACTACCATCTACAAAAATCCACACTCAATGTTAATGAATGAAGAAATGTTTGATAATAGTTTACTATGTGCTATTTTTTCACCTGAATAACTCCCTACTTTTGGTTCAAAAAAAAGCTCTCAAGTAGTCTCCTGACAATTTTTTTTCTGCTTTTTTGTTTTTGTTTTCCAGGATTATTATTTAAGATAATTACAATTTTTTTAAAGTTATGAAAGATCAGAGATGAAAGAAATGAAAAGCGTATTATTTATTTTCATACTTCAATCAGAGGTGATAAACTCAATGACTGACATCTCTTATTATCCTTGTTATAATCCTAAACTATCTACTAAATATTTAATATAGTCTCCAGATCCTCAAGGTCTTATTCTTGGAATCATTTTATTTATATCAAAACAATTATATTGATTTAACAGGTAAGAATGATAGTTTAATATTCAGGATTATTGGCAATATTAATAACCAGAAGTTATGTGTTTTTTTTCAATGACTATGTATTCTCATTTAAAATTTGCACTACTGCTCTAGCCAGTTTGGCTCAGTGGATAGAGCGTCAGCCTGTGGACCAAAGGGTCCTGGATTCACTTCTAGTTAAAGGCATGTACCGCAATTTCAGGCTCCTCCCTGGCCTGGGCCCTGGTCAGGGCACATGCAGAAGGCAACCAAGCCATGTGTTTCTCTCACATTGATGTTTCTCTCTATTTTTCCTCTCTCTTCCACTCTCTTTAAAATTCAATGGAAAAATATCCTTGGGTGAGGATTTAAAAATAAATAAATAAAATATAAATAAAATAAAATTTGCACTATCATCTAAGGCAGTACTTCTCAAGTTAGATAAATACTAGACAGAGGAAGTTATCTATTAAAATATATTATATAATAATTTTCTAATAAATAATTTTTGATGAGGGGTTTGGAATGGGATATGATTCTACTTTACTAAAATATTGTAATAAAAATATAATAATGCACACATGGTTCTGTTTGAATCAATGCCATAATCATAATTCTTATGAAACTTTAAACATATTACAGTAAACATAAACTCATAATAAATGTTGCCTATTTCTTTTTAAGTTGATTATCTTACATAAGATATTTATTGAGCAGGATCTTAAAACTGTTTCAAGTGCTAAGTCCATTATATGGCAATCATGTCAAAATTTTCAGTATCAGTGAACAGCCAAATGAGTTCATATTCCTTTTAATTAGGTAGCAAACAAACAAAACAACCAATGTCTTTAATTGGTTTAAAAAGGAAATACCTCAATGACTGGTAGAAGGTTTTAATGTCAAGTAAATTAGTGACAAATCACAAGCTGAATATAGGTATAAATTGGTCTAGTTTTCTCATTTGTTTAAAAGTTGTATTAACTAAATAGCTAGGGGTAGAAACACAAATATAGTTTAAAAGTAGATTTTAATGAGTAAATATCTAAAAGATACACCTATATAAAAATGTAAATTAATATATGTGCACTGTAATCAATACATTAAAATTACAGACCCACTTTTACAAAGATGGTGTCTTATGGCCCATATGTGGTCATGGCAAGCCCTTGTTATATTGAAAAATAAAATAATGCGATGAAAAGTTAAAAAAGAAAATGGGAGTCCAAGAGTTGCTGCATTCGTTCTAAAGATTCTAGAACATTGATATTTAATAGAACGCAACAATTCTGCTAGGTATAATGTACATCAGGGGTGGGGAATGTTCGGCCTGCAGGTTATTTAAGGCTCAAGAAATCATTTGGTCTGGCTCTGCCAAGGCATTAGGGGTGAGTTAACGAAATGTTTGGCCAAACACAGCTGGCTAATTTTTAAGTTGCTAATTTTGTATGGCCCATGAATGATGTTATAAATATCCAAATGGCTCCTGGCAGAAAAAAGGTTCCCCACCCCTGAAGTAAATGGAAAATATTTCAATCTACATAGAGATCCCAAGGTTCAACTCATAAGTACTCTTCCCTAAAACTTCCTGCTGCAATATGTTGAAAATACCTACAATGACTTCCCTTTGGGGAACATGCTGCAGCCACAGATCTGTATTTTCTTAAACCAGTAAACTTGGATCAATTATTTAACAACATTGCTATCATGGTATTAAAACTGGGTTAATAATATAGTATATGTGTGCTGATTGGCATCAGCTGAGAAGCAGGTATCAAGGCAATTTAAACTTGCAGCAATGTTAGAAATTGGAAATAGAGCTGCATAATATTGGGGCAGTCATCCAAACACAATGAAGTCCAGAAAGAAAGGGGATGGAAATAAGGTGGATTAGGTAGTGTTCTGTAAACCGCTGTGTGATGGAGGAAATTTCTGCAAAGCAGGTGAGTAGTCTTTATAGGTATTTTAAGACTTCTGTAAATGGGTCTAAAAAAGTACCTCAGCTGATCTCAGTTACTTCCTGGAACAGCCCTAGAAGGTACGGACTAGCACAAATGCAGAAATGGATTTCAGAACTTGGCAGCCAAAGCTCCCTCCCGCAAGTTGGGAGCAATGAGGTGAATGCTTGTGGTCCCCTCATTACTTCACAGAGTTAGAAACCTTATGGAAACAATTTCAGAAAAGCACTTGAAACAGTTTTAAGATCCTGCTCAATAAATGCTTGCTATTATTTGGAGAGGTAAACTACTTGCCTTTGAGTAGTGAAATAAGATCCAGTTCACTTGTAGACCTTAAGGCTTTGAAGATTAACAGTATTTAGAAGTGTTAAGCCTTACTGTCCAAGTACAAAGTGAGGAAGGAAATGAATGCATATTGTAGGAACAAGACTCCTGCTTGATCTGGTTTCTGACTGAGTAGCAGCATCAAGAGCAAGATCGGGCTTTTCAACTGAGAAGACAAAGGGAAATTGTCTTGTTCTTGACACAAAAGCTGCAGTAAGGCAGCACAAACAAACACAACCAGCCTCCAGGGGCATGTGGACAGAAGACTCTTACAGCACTTTTGTGAATGAGCATGGTATATAATTTTCCAATTCTGACATAATTAAAAATTTAAATGAGTTCAGTCGAAACAATGCATTCATTTTATATGACATAAGATTTTTATTTAGAATATGATTCAAGTGCAGTTTCCTCCCTATGCACACATTTTTCTCAGGTTTATGTTGCAGTATTAGGAGGACAATAAAAGGACTTGACATTTCTAAGGATGCATTTATATTCAAGGGTAAACTTTTATGCCTGTTTATGATACTTAAATTACAACAAATATACTATGTTCAAAAGTAGACCATGCTCTAAGATTTGTATTAACAAGCTTGAATGAGTGTGAGCAAAGCCAGAAGAACATTCAGGGATAAGAATAATATGAGAACTGAAAACTGCATGGCATTGTTTAGACATGTAGGACTGTTTATGCCATAGAGAACAAATATATTTCAGGACTTGAAGTGATGCAGATATTTTACTTATATAGCTACATATATAGATTGCCATATGTGTAACTGATAATAGTGTGGGGTTTTTTAAAATTTTCATTTTCATTTTGGACATAATGGTGATCACAGGGAAAATTTCTGCTCAAGAATCAATATGATATGGACTAAAGGCATCATAGCCATGAATCTTTGCCAATATCTTAAACTTTCTGAGCCTCAGTTTTAATAGCCATAAAACAAGATAGAAAAAAACAATACCTATCTCATAATGCTCAGACATTAAAAGCATAATATATGTAAAATACTTACCACATGTCTCAAAGTAATACACACACACACACACACACACACACACACACACATATATATATATATATATATATATATGAAAGAAAATATTAAACTCAGATATGGGTTATCACAGAAGGAGAAAAAACTTTCACAAAAAAATATTTATAGCAGTTTCCAGGTTAATGAAAGAAGTAATCAATGTGTGGGGAGGGTGGCACACCCCAAGAACATGGGGACAAATGCTCTGTGCTTGAGACCCTTCTGGATCTTGTTCCTATGCCTCTTTAGTTCCTATACCTCTGGTCATCTATATTCTTAATAAGATATCCCAATATATAAAAAGCCAGGGGCTGTCACAACCAAAACGACTGGACTGACGACCAAACAGCAGGCTGGGGAGCTGAGGGAGTGGGATGAACGGTCACCATGAGGTGACCTCCACATGGATCAGACCTAAACCGGCAGTCGGACATCCCCAACGGGTCCCAGATTGGAGAGGGTACAGGCCAGGCTGAGGAGGCCCCCCCTCTCCATGCACAAATTTCGTGCACTGGGCCTCTAGTTTTATAATAAACCAGTAAATGTATGATAAGGTTTATTAACATATTAACTAAAACTTTCATACTCAAACCGAATACATGGGTTATACACCTGGCAAGTGAAGATGACTTCCTTTCTAATGCTAAACCCTGAGCTCAATGCAATCAGATTTTTAGTTATATTTGAAAAGTCTTAACTGTGTAAAAAAATAACAGATTTTTATGTATATACATCATGCTTTTAATTCATCTGGCTGCTTCAATATACATATGAATATGAGCATGGCTAAAAGAAGATGAGATAGAACTAAAAGTCAGCCGTGTTACCCAGAAGAGAAAACTTTTGGAGTTACTGAAATACATATGACTCTCAGAATAAGCCTAAAAATATTTGAATTCTGTGGTCAAATTCTTAACATCTTTGTGCATCCAAATTTGTGGAAGTATATTCTCATTCAAGAAACTGTGAAATCAAAGACACAATTATTTGAATCCTGTATCAAATTCACTATCATAAACTTAATCATTATACAAAAATGCTATAATGCCTAGTATTAGTATTTTACTATTTTTTAAAATATATTTTTATTAATTTCAGAGAGGAAGGGAGAGAGAGAATGATAGAAACATCAAATGATGAGAGAGAATCATTGATTGGCTGCCTCCTACAAGTCCCACACTGGAGATCAAGGCCACAACCCAGGCATGTGCCCTGACCTGGAATCAAACTGTGACCTTCTGGTTCATAGGTTGATGCTCAACCACTGAGCCACACCTGCCTGGTAATTATTAATAGATAATTACATTTGTTGTTAAATAGTAAGAATAATGTAAATATATTCAGATTAAACTCACAGTATAAACTCACAGTTTTAATCACAGGATTCATCTAATCCAACTCAACTACTTTAAATGTTCTCTACCAAACTAAAAAAAAGATAGTTTTGTTTATCTAATTTAGAAATATTTGAGAATATTCTTCATATCCATATAAATATTACTACCAAAACAATAATTTTATATTCTGTTAATTTGAGAAAAAAGTATTCACAGATAGGTAGAATCAATTTTAGGCTTAGTTCACGAAATGTTAAATCATGGGAAAATGTGTTAAATCCTGTTGAGCAAGCCGATGCTCCCCTAACAAACTCTGCATCATGCAATTGAAATTTTGGTAGACTATTCCTTTAAAGTTTCCACATATTCAGCTATTTCTTTTATCTCTTTTCATCCTTTCTTCCTTTCATTCCATTTCTTTTTTATAAAGAAACTAGAGGCCCAATGCACAAAGAATCATGCAAGAATAGACCTTCCTTCCCCTGGCTGCCCGCACTGCCTTTGCTCTGGCTGAAGCCACCTTTCCGCCTTCGCTCTGGCCCAGAGCCACCTTTCCACCTTCGCTCCGGCCCCAAACCACCTTTCTGCCTCTCGCCTTGTTGTGTCAATTTGCATATTCCCTCCTTATTGGTCGTGGAGTTATGGTCAATTTGCATGTTACATAGGATAATTTACCCCACATGAAAATAAGGCAAATGACCACTGATTATTTACTATTTTTAATTATCTATATATATAAAAGCCTAAGCAACCAGACGACTGGGCAACCGGGTGACCAGCCGGTAGCTATGACATGCACTGAGCACCAGGGGGAAGATTCTCAATGCAGGAGCTTTCCCTGCAGGGAGTGCCATTCAGCTGACAGATGGGCCCCAGATGCCGGGCTCACGGCTGGCGAGTGCAGCTGCAGTAGTGCAAGCCTCTCCCGCAGACACTCCCCTTGTGAGCCCAAGTGTCAGCGCTGGCAGCAGGTGTAGCAGGGCCAGGATGAACAGGAGTGGTGCAGCACCCAGTCTAGGCTGGGCTCCTCCCTGGCTACCTGCTGCTTAGTGCACTACTTTGTGCTGTGCGGGATCAACTCGGACAGCAGGCTGGAGCCCAATGAGCTGGTGGGTAAGGCCGGGCTGTGGCAGCATGGAGGTGCACTGATTGCTGCAGGCCAAGCCAAGGTACCCCATCAGTGCACGAATCTGTGCACCAGGCCTCTAGTATTTTATAAGCTTACTTCACACTAGTCTAAATACACACACACACACACACACACACACACACACACACACATATATATATATATATATATATATATATATACACTAGAGGTCTCGTGCACGAAATTCGTGCACTTGGGGTGGGGGTCCCTCAGCCTGGCCTGTACCCTCTTGCAGTCTGGGAGCCCTTGGGGGATGTCTGACTGGCAGCTTAGGCCTGCTCCCCGTGGGAAGTGGGCCTAAGTCATCCGTTGGATATCCTTAGCACTGCCATGGAGGCAGGAGAGGCTCCTGCCGCCGCTGCTGAGCTCGCCAGCCATGAGCCTGGCTTCTGGCTGTGTGGCGCTCCGTCTGTGGAAGCACACTGACCACCAGGGGGCAGCTCCTGCGTTGAGCGTCTACCCCCTGGTGGTCAGTGTATGTCATAGCGACCGGTTGTTCCGCTGTTCGGTCAGTTTGCATATTAACCTTTTATTATATAGGATATATATATATATATATATATATATATATATATATATATACACACACACACATATATATATATAAAATAATATGGACACACACACACTAGAGGCCTGGTGTATGAAAATTCCTGCACTCGGGGGGGTCCCTCAGCCAGGCCTGTGCCCTCTCTCAGTCCAGGAGCCCTCAGGGGATTTCCAACTGATGGCTCAGGCCCGGTCACCATGGGGAGCGGGCCTAAGCAGCAGTCTGGCCTCCACTGTGGGAGGTGACCAGTGGGGCCCCGCCACCACCACTGGTGGCCTCCCTCTGCGTTCCCACCCCCTGATCACCCTTCTGCTGCTGGTCGCTGCCACCCCCTGTTTGCTGTCCCCTCCCTCTGCCTGCTGGCAACTTCCTTGGCTGGCCTGGCACCACTGCTTGCCGACCCAACCCCCCCTGACCGGTCATTCTGCTGTTCGGTCGATTTGCATATTAAGCTTTTATTATATAGGAGATATATATATTTGTTTGACTGATGATTTCCAGCCCCATAAAGTTAGAAATTAGCATATTAAAAGTTGTGAATTGTAATCATTTGTTACCTATAGAAATGATAATTCAACATAGAAACCCACACCTGAAGCCTCTATGATCATATTAACCAATGACACTCAAATAAATTTATTAAAAAAGGAAAAAATAACACATTAAGGTTTTGAAATATGTAATTTACTTTGCAGTTTTGGATTTGATCATTTAATCAATTTCATTTTCCATTTATTTTTTTGAAATTATTGGTCATAAATTTCTGTCCTATAGACCACACAAAACCAGATTTATGTAAATTGTGAAACAAGAGTAAAGGTACCAGACTCAAGTTGATACTCATTTTAAGACTTGGTAGTAAAAATGGAAAAAGTGGAAAACTTTGTGCTGTCAATTTAAGAAAAGTTATGCTTGTTTGTGTCAAGTGTCTGAGGCTCTTATATCTTTCAGTTTGACTGACTGATAAGAACCAGCATATGTTAGAGATCCCTCTTCTATGATCTTGCTTTGATAGAAATAGTTACTAACAGACTGGATGAAAATATAGGTAACTGACATTTACACAGTAAATTATTTCAACTATTACTATTTCTTTAATCACACACTACATGTCTGCCACTTCTAATAACATCTTGATGTCTGGCAGATATTGTGCTTTATTTCTGAACGTCACTGCTTGTGTGAACATTTGTGAATAATAGTCCAGTCATTTTGTACATTCTTAGATTAACTTTCACTTTAATCTCATTGCTTTTACATCTATTCAAAACTAGCTGATCTTTGGTCTATTCTGACTCAGGAGTTCCATTACTTCTGCTGGATTTACATGGATGAGGTTCTTGCTAGGTTTACTTTTAGAAACTGTTTTTTGATTTAAACACACACACACACACACACACACACACACACACACACACACTTTCTATTTTTTATGCACTGAATATAACTTGTGTTTTTATTTCTGATTTACTTTATTTATTGAATTAATGGTCTCATATTTTTTAGTCTCAGAGTCACCAGCTGTCTCTATAAGTCTTTTTTCTCCCTTAATTTCATTTCTCTATCCTAAGTTAAATAAAAAAGTGACTTTTATTAATCTGCTTATTTTAAAAATGTTTAATATTCCCCCTTCTTAATTGAGAAATAAATAAAAAAGAATATGTATATTGATATTTCTTTCTTTCAAGAGCAGCTTTAACCTCTGTGACTCTCTAAAGTTTGAATTGAAATATTCCTGCTATCTTCTCTATAAAAATGTTCCACGTAAATTTTCTAATCAAATGGAATACATTACTTTTTTTCTTGAACTAGTGACTGTACCCTCATGAAGAATTTTTAGTACATGCATCTCTGACTTATTGAATAATTTAAATATTAAATCAATTTTGTTTTCAGTAAGCATTCTGATAGACAGACATTCATTCCTCCTAGATAAAATCCACCTATAAAATTGTATGCCAATTTATGTTTCACTACATTTCTTTCAGTCCAGTCCACATCTTAAAATTAATGGTCTAAGAATATAAAATGAGCAATAAGTCTTTTCTTTGTTGTTAAATTATTAAACCTCAGATGTCATGACTTTTGATCAAAAGTTGAAGGACTTGCCAGTATTTTACACTGCTTATTCTTTTATACTCCAACTAGTGGTCCAGTGCACAAAATTCATGTATGGGGGGGTGTCCCCTCAGCCCACCCTGCACCCTCTCCAATCTGGGACCCCTCCAAGGCCTAAACCGGCAGTCGAACATCCCTCTTGCAATCCGGGACCGCTGGCTCCTAACTGCTCACATGCCTGCCTGCCTGATTGCCCCTAACCACTCTGCCTGCCAGCCTGCTCACCCCCAACTGCCTCCCCCGCTAGCCTCCTCGCCTCTGAATGCCCCCTCCCCCATGCTGGCCTGATAGCCCCCAACTGCTCCTCTGCCAGCCTGCTTGCCCCCAACTTCACCCCCTGCCTGCCTGCTTGCCCCCAACTCCCTCCCATGCTGGCCTGATCACCCCCAACTGCCCCCCTGCCAGCCTTCTTGCCCCCAACTGTCCCCCTGCTGGCATGATCACCCCCAACTGCCCTCCCTCCTGGCCTGAGCGCCCCTAACCTCCTCTGCCTTGGCCCCGCCACCATGGCTTTGTCCAGAAGGTCTCCCGGATGGTCCAGAAGGTTTCCTGGTCTAATTAGCATATTACCCTTTTATTAGTATAGATAAGTTTCTTGGCTCATGAAAGCTGGTTTGTGCTTCATATATTAATTGAATATTAATTGTTTTGAACTATTCATTAAAAGTTAAAAATCCAATGTTTAAATATTTTTCTGTTTCACATATTAGTTATTTTGAAGTATTATTTCTTGAATAGTTTCAATTTTGAGAAAATTTAGAATTGGTTGATTATATTAATAAGCTTTAACCTTTTTATCTAGCTCTGGGTATCAGCCGTGGGATCCCAGCCCCGCCTCCGCTGCGCCAGCCACGCCAGCCCCCATGAGCCCCACCAGCCCCACATGAGCCCCGCCTCGCCACACTAGCCACAAGTCTCAGCCCGCAAGAGGTGCTCCATGCATCTCTTGGTGACCAGTTTTTTGTTCATTCTACAATTACGGTGTGTTGACGACAGATCTTTTCTGATATAGATAGACAATGCAAAAGCTTTGAGCTTGAAATTTAATGGGAAATCAGTCATTGACAATAAAAGAGATTTTGCTTGGGAAACTCCTCTTAACACTTAGTAGAAGAAATAGAAAACTGAACTGATTTCAACAATAACAATTACATATGATTAGTAGAGGCCCGGTGCATGAAATTCGTGCCAGGGTGTGTCCCTCAGCCCAGCCTGCACCCTCTCCAATCTGGGACTCCTCGAGGGATGTCCGACTGCCCGTTTAGGCCTGATCCTACTTGGGCAGTTGGACATCCCTCTTACAATCCAGGACTGCTGGCTCCCAACTGCTCGCCTGCCTGCCATCCTGATTGCCCCTAACCACTTCTGCCTGCCAGTTTGATCACCCCCTAACCATTCCCCTGCCAGCCTGATTGATGCCTAACTGCTCCCCTGCAAGCCTGTTTGCCCCTCACTGCCCTCCCCTGCAGGCCTGGTCACCCCTAACTGCCCTCCCCTTCAGGCTTGATCACCCCCAACTGCCGTCCCTTGCAGGTCTTGTCCCTCCCAACAGCCCTCCTGCTGGCCTGATTGCCCACAACTACCCTCCCTTGCAGGCCTGGTCCCTCCCAACTGTCCTCCCCTGCTGGCCATCTTGTGGTGGCCATCTTGTGTCCACATGGGGGTAGCCATCTTTGACCACATGGGGGCAGCCATCTTGTGTTGGAGTGATGGTCAATTTGCATATTATTCTTTGATTAGATAGGGTAGAGGCCTGGTGCACAGGTGGGGGCCGGCTGGTTTGCCCTGAAGGGTGTCCTGGATCAGGGTGGAGGGTTCCCTTGGGGCGTGGGGCGGCCTGTGCGAGGGGCCTGTGGTGGTTTGCAGGCTGGCCATGCCTGCCTTCAACCTAAGTAGAGGCCCTGGTATCTGGGATTTATTTTATCTTCTATAATTGAAACTTTGTAGCCTTGAGTGGAGGCCTGGGCCTGCCAGGGCTGTGGAAACTTGGCTTCCTCCATTGCCGGGGGCAACTCAAGCTTCCTGCTCTCTCCAGCTCTGTGGCTGTCACCATTTTTGTTGGGATTTATTTATCTTCTATAATTGAAACTTTGCAGCCTTAAGCAGAGGCCAAGGCAAGCCAGGGCAGGCAGAAAGCTTGGCTTCCTCCATTGATGGGGAAACCCAAGCCTCCTGCTCTCTCTGTGGCCGCAGCCATCTTGGTTGGGTTAATTTGCATAGTCACTCCTGATTGGCTCTTGGGTGTGGCTTGTGGGTACAGCAGAGGTATGGTCAATTTGCATATTACTCTTTTATTAGATAGGATTTCTCAGAATGAAGAGCATATTGTATTAACTGTAAAATCAATAGGCTCATCATTTATTACAAGGTGTTACCAGTGTTGGGGTTCTTGGATTCCCCAAGATAGAAATCAGAAGAGAAAATTTCAGACATATGTTAAGCTTATGCTCGAGAATGAAGGAGGCAGCACAGAGGAAAGAAAGGTCCTCTGAACTGGCTTGGAGGCTGGCACTGCTTGGCTTTTTTACTAAGTTGGAGACAAAGTGGGCATTCATGAAAGAGAAAAGGAGGCCTCCATTACCTGGTAACTATGTTGGTACCTGCTCATTGCCACTACCTAAGAAAGAACATATAGCAGTCAAACCTCAGTTAATTGCATATGTTGGTCAGTAGTTTCAACATCTGCAGTTAGAAAAGAGATACAATCAGCTACCTCTACGCTTTTGGGTGGGGCATGGGGGTATTACCTTCTTGAGGTCAGCTTCTCTGTTATTCCTTCTGACCACCTCATCTTAACTTAGCTTCCTGGCAACCGGGCATATTTTATTCCCTGCTCAAGTCCATATGCTGTCTTAAAAAAGTACTAAAAACATTATTTGAATTTCTATATAATTTTAATAAATTTTAATATGAGCCTAAGTGTTTTATAGAAATTATTACTTACATGTGTATATACACATATCTGTCCAGACGGTATACTTTAATTCATTTTAATATGTTTGCTCATACAAAGTATTATAGTATAGACTCCAGGTCATTTTAAGATAGTCCATATTTGTTAAGGGAAGCCTGGGACAAATGGTCAGGCAACGCACATACCAGGCCATCAAGATTTTAAATCTAAAAATGCTGTTTGAGTCTTTTTTTTTTCTTTAAATTTTATGATTGCCATTCTGGTACACTCAAAAGGGTTACATTCATAACCAGAGACAATAAACAAGCATGCAAAACTATGGTTTTTACATTTTGTTATGCATTTCAAAATAAGTAGTACTATGATTGCTGCAGAAAAATAAATCTGCTTGCTGACTGATACTGAATTACAAGGCTGATATGGTCATTTCCTAGCATTCATAAATATTTATTACATTTTCTCTGAATTCTCATTTCAAACACAACTGAATTTAATCCCAATAAATGGCCCTTGTTTTATAGTGCTGCTCTGTGGCACCTCTCTTGTTTTCATAATACTTCCTGAGACATGTGTACTTATTATCCCCATTTTAGAGATGAAACACCTAAGGCTTAGTGGTTAAAGACTTTTCAGAGTCACATATCCTATCCTATATAATAAAAGGCCAGAGACTGTAAAGGCATCATGACCATAACAACCGTTAGACCAGAACCACCACGGCCCCTCGCTGGGCTAGCCCCACCCCCAAGCAAGTGGTTAGGGGTGATCAGGCAGGTAGGCAGAGTGGTTAGGGGTGATCAGGCAGGCAGACCAGCGGTTAGGGGTGGTCAGGTAGGCAGGCAAGTGGTTAGGGGCAATCAGGTAAACAGGCCAGCATTTAGGGGCAATCAGGTAGGCTGACAGTCCCTCACTGGGCTGGCTCCTTCCCCAAGCAAGTGGTTAAGGGTGATCAGGCAGGCAGGCAGAGTGGTTAGGGGCGATCAGGTAGGCAGGCCAGCGGTTAGGGGTGATCGTGTAGGCAGATGGCCCCTCACAGGGCTGGCCCTGCCCCCCAGCAAGCAGTTAGGGGTGATCAGGTAGGCAGGCAGAGGCGGTTAGGGGCAATCAGGCAGGCAGGCAGAGGGGTTAGGGGCGATCAGATATGCAGGCAGGTGAGCGGTTAGGAGCCGGTGATCCCGGATTGCGAGAGGGATGTCCAACTGCTGGTTCAGGCCTAAACTGGCAGTTGGACATCCCCCAAGGGGTCCCAGATTAGACAGGGTACAGGTCAGGCTGAGTAACTCCACTCCCCATGCACAAATTTCATGCACTAGGCCTCCAGTCTGTAATATAAAAGCTAAGATCCAAACAATTCCTTTCTCACAACTGCTAGTAATAACCCTTCCCTAACATAATTTGCTTTAATAGAACAGAAAAAATATTTCTAAATTTTAAAGCAATATAGCAAAATTATATTTCATTCTTGTCAAAATAAGCACCCTTAAGTATATTACATGATATTTACTCACACAAGTAACCAAAATGTGAACTTTAGCCATGAATGCATGGTAATTTTGATTTTCTTCTTTATATTGAGGGAAAGTAGAACAAAGTGAATGGAATGAAGGGTGACTTAAGGAGAGTTTGTTCAATATATGCAGAGAATTATGAATTCTCCAAACATGAAAAGAAATAATACCAGGAGTTCAGTTCAGGCCACTATAACTGAATTAGACTTGGTGGCTTATAAACAACAGAAATACATTTCTCATAGTTCTGGTTGTCTGCAAGTCCAAGGCCAGGGTGGCAGCATAATCAGATTCTGGTGGGAGCCCTCTTGCGTGTTGCAAACTGCACACTGCAGACTACTCATTGTAGCCTCACGTCGCAGAGAGCAGAACTCCTCTCTTGCGACTCCTCTAAGTGCACTAATCCCATTCATGAGGGCTTCTCCTTTCTGACTTCATCTAATCTTAATTACCTCTGAAAGTTCCACCTCTTAATACAAATATAATTTCATCAGGGGTAAGATTTCACATAACAATCTGGGGGAGTCACATACATTTAGTCCATAATGTAAAGACTTTATTAACCTGAAAAAAAAAAGAAAAAAAAACAACACTAAAAATGTTAAACATTCCAATCATTAATAAAAAGTATGCCCTAAACTCATTTTTAGGTGCATGTCTAACTTAAATATTTTATTTGGATAAGCAGCATGTTATCCATTTATACTATTTAAAAGTATTAACATAAGCAGATGAGAAAATTCAACTATTGTATATATACTTGGTATATATACTTGCTCACACTTGGCTTTTTAAAAATATATATATTCTTGATTGATTTCAGAGAGGGATGGAGAGGGAGAAATAGAAATACCATTGATGAGAGAGAATCATAGATCGGCTGCCTTCTATAAGCCCCACAGTGGGGATTGAGCCTGCAACCTGGGCATGTGCCCTGACCTCCTGGTTCATAGGTTGACACTCAACCACTGACCCATGCTAGCCAGACTATACTTGGCTTTTTTGAAGGCCTGGAGAATTCATGATAACAGTAAACGATATAGAGTGAATAATTCATGCGACGGGATATTAATGATTTACTATTTGATTTTTGGTCAGGGCCATAATGGAGGAATTTGTTAATGTAAGAGGTAACTGTAAGCAATGTGCTGCCTCAACTCGTTAATGTATCATCCTCACTAGCTACCAGTGGACTGCCAGATCAAGCGGTGCACAAACTTAGTGTTGACCAAACATTGTGACACCTAGTAGGTACATTGCTTTGTACTAGTGTAAGAGCTTTTAAATTTGTTGCTTTTTGTTACTGATCACACACACACACACACACACACACACACACACACACACACACACGTTTGTATAGACATTAGTGTGTATGTGTAATCATTTTTTGAATATCTTAGGAAGGAAATAAATCTACCCTGACACTGGCATTTTACCCAGAAGTCTCCAAGAATTTTTAATTTAATACAATTATATTCTTTCTATATTTCCTTATCTTTATTCCTATGTAATATCAACAATTATTGCATAACAAAAATGACATAAGACTAATGTTCATGTTCAGATTGTGCTTTTTCAGAATAGTTTAATGATGCTATAATCATAGATATAGGAAAATGCCAAATTTCATTCTTAAGTATTCTTCATAGATAAATCAATGCAAGTTACTAGTAAGATAAGTGGCTATCAATTTATACATCTCTAACATAGCTGAAAATGGTCTTGAATCTGTTGACATTTCAATATATCAGATTCCAGAAGCTCAAAATCAAAACAGTGCATTAGTTACATTCATACTTCACCTGCTTTTGGGGAATGACATCTGTGCAAATTTTTTCCTTCCAAAACACATTTATTTCTACATAAGCTGAATTTAGAGCTGGGAAAGCTAATGCAGAATATCACTCTTATCCTGTCACACATAAAATAACAACATTACAAAAGATACATCTATTTTCTAGTAGACACACTTTACAAATAAGCATAGATCAATGTTTGATATTAAAAGTATATCAACTTCACAATCAAATTCCTTAAAAAATAAATTTTTGTTAAAAATAAAGTAATTTCTTTTGGGGTGCCAGGAGGGGGAGTGGTGTCCAAGTGTCTTGAGTTTTAACACATTCAGAGATTCAGATCTCCATCATCATAGGGGGATAGTCTATCAGCCAAGATAGTCCCTTATGCTGCCCCTTTACCAGTATAGTCAAACCCTTGTGAAACCCCTACAATGCTGATTTTTTTCTGGAAATTTGTAAAATGAAATTATACCGTATTTAACTTCCTAAGATTGCCTTCTTTAACTTAGCAGAATATAATATGTAATTTTTCCATATCATTGGCTATGCCAATATTTTGTTCCTTTTTATTACTGAACTAGAGGCCTGGTGCACGAAATTTGTGCATGGGAGGGAGGGGGGTCCCCTCAGCCCAACCTGCACACTGTCCAATCTGGGACCCCTTGGGGGATGTCCAATTAACAATCTGGGACTGCTGGCTCCTAATTGTTCACCTGCCTGCCTGCCTGATCGCCCCTAACTGCTCCCCCCTGCCAGCCTGATCAACCCTAACTGCCTCTGCCTGCTGGCCTGATCACCCCCAACTGCCCCCCTGCTGGCCTGGTTGCCCCTAATTGCCCCCCTCTGCCAGCCTGATCACCCTTAATGGCCCCATCTGCCGACCTGGTCACACCCAATTGCCCCCCCCCCCCAATTGCCTGGTCATCCTTCACTGCCCCCCCCTGCCAGCCTGGTTGCCCCCAACTGCCCCCCTGCAGGCCTGGTCACCCCTCACTAACCCCCCTACTGGCCTGATCACCCCACGCAGCCTGTTGTTTGGTCATTACTGTGAGGGCGTCCTGACCAATTTGCATATTAACCTTTTATTAGTATAGATAGTATTTTATCAAATGAATAAATAATGGATGCTTTGTCCATTCATCTGATTTCAGAGAGGAAGGAAAAGGGAGAGAGCAACAGAAACATCAATGATGAGAGAGATCTGCTGCTTCCTTCATGCCCCCCACTGGGGACTGAGCCCACAATCTGGGCATGTTCCCCAACCAGGAATAGAACCATAGGTCTATGCTCAATCACTGAGACACACTGGTTGAGCTATCCATTCACCTACTCTTAAGCAAATTTAGATTATCTCTGTTTTTCGGTGATTAAATAATAGTTAAAAAACACATATAGGTATTTTTCATTATGTAATTTTTGTTTATCTAGGCAGGATTCCTGAAACATATGCAAGTATGTGTTTGATTTTTTAAGAAACTACCAAACTGACTGTACTATTTTTCATTCTGACTAATAATGTATGAGATAGAGTTGAGTTTCTCTAAGTCCTTGCCAGTCTTTGTTAACATTTTATATTGTCAGACTTATTTTTTTGTTGTTGTTTGTTTTTTCTTTTAGCCATTCTGCTAGGTAAGTAGTAGTACCCCATTGTGGCTTTAAGTTGCACTTCCCAAATCACTCGTACTTTTATATATGTTTTCATGTACTTATTTCCCGTACACTTAGTTTCATTAATGAAGTGACTGTTTTGCTCCTATTTTTATTGTTTTATGTTTCTGCATTGTTGAATTTTGAGAATTTTTATATGTTCTGAACAAAAAGGATTTTGCTACCTGTGAGATATGTACATATTTTCTCCCAGACTATTGTTTCTCCTTTTATTTAGGTTTTTCATCATATGGTGCATTATATTAAGATAGATAAAAACATTTAGTTTGTGAAGTCATAATCTATTTTGCTTTACATGTTGTTTTATTCATGCAAATCCAAGTGACTGAATTACTGTTCCTGGAGAATTACTATGTAGGTTTGAATTTCACACTTAGTTTAGAAGCTGTGACTAAAGGTTAAGAGACTTAATATCATTGAACCTTAGTTAACTTACATACAAAAATGGAATGATAATAGCTACTAAAGTATAAGGCTATTGCAATGATGGATGTGAAGGCACTGAGCACAATATTTAGCTAATGAAGGAAAGCAGCATTTGCCATCCCAAATAGGGAAAGAAATTTTTTTAAAAAATTATACTGAGACAATTTGGCAATCACACACAAAAGAACTGACACTTTACACTATAAATAAAAAAAATTACTAAAAATTTACATACTAAATACAAAAGCTAAAACTATCCCACCTAATAAAAGAGTAATATGCAATTGACCCCAACTCTGCTACACCACAAGCCACGCCCACCAGCCACACCCACCAGCCAATCAGAGTGAGTATGCAAATTAACCCAACCAAGATGGCTACAGCCACAGAGAGCAAGGTTTCCCAGGCAACAGAGGAAGCCAAGCTTTCCACCTGCCCTTGCCAGGCCTATGCCTCCACTCAAGCTACAAAATTTCAATTATAGAAGGTAAACAAATTCAAACAGAAATGATGGCAGAACAGAGCTGGAGAGACCAGGCCAGGGTGGCTCCCAGCAACAGAGGAAGCAAAGCTTTCCACACACCCTGACCGGGCCCACGCTTCAGCTTAAGGCTACAAAGTTTCAATTGTAGAAGGTAAATAAATTCCAGATACCAGGGCCTCCTCTTGGGTCGCCAGGGGGCGTGGCAGGCCTGCAAACCACCACAGGCCCCTTGCTCAGGCTGCCCCACGACCCAAGGGAACCCCCATCCTGATCTGAGACACCCTTCAGGGAAAATCAGCTGGCCCCCACCCCTGCACCAGGCCTCTATCCTATCTAATAAAAGAGTGATATGCAGATTGACCATCAATCCAACACACAATATGGCTGCCCCCATGTGGTCAAAGATCCTGCCCCCATGTGGACACAAGATGGCCAGCAGGGGAGGGCAGTTGGGAGGCACCTGGCCTGCAAGGGAGGGTAGTTGGAGGTGATCAACCCTGCAGGAGAGGGCAGTTAGGGGTGACCAGGCTGGCAGAGGAGGGAAGTTGGGGGCAAACAGGCTGGCAGGGGAGCAGTTAGGCATCAATCAGGCTGGCAGCGGAGTGGTTAGGGGGTGATCAGGCTGGCAGGCAGAAGTGGTTAGGGGCAATCAGGAAGGCAGGCAGGCAAGCAGTTGGGAGCCAGCAGTCCTTGATTGTGAGAGGAATGTCTGACTGCCCATTTAGGCCCTATCGTGGTAGGGGTCCCAGATTGGAAAGGGTACAGGCTGGGCTGAGGGACACCCCCATTCCATGCACGAATTTCGTGCTTTGGGCCTCTAGTAAAGTATATAAAAGAATAATATAAATAATTCTTCATGGGTTAGGAAAATAATTATCAGATTAAATCACCAAATGTATGATCCTTAAAAATAAAAATAATGATAATTTGGGCCTTATCAAAATTAAAAATTCTTTGCCCATCAAAAAACACCATTATGAAAATGAAATTATAACACAGAGATTGGGGAGGGAATATTTACTAAACATACATTTGATCAAGGAAATATATCCATAGTGTATAAAGAACTGTTCCAATTCAATAATTAGATGCTAAATAAACCAGTTACAATAGCTTAAAGATTAAATAGACATTTCACATTAAAATAGTTTTAACTAAACATAATTTTATATATAATTATAATTTATTTTACTTCTTTGGACATTTATTATGTTTTCTTTAAGACCTGCATTCATTCTGTTGATACCTAAAAATCACATTTCTTTAGTTTTCCTTTTAAGAGAACATCATGTTATTTAATTTTGCATATGTATCTGGGTCCAGTACATGGCTACTTGGCTTTCCTATGTAGATCTAGTGACTCCAAAATGTTAATTTTGCAGTGACTGCATTTCATTGACTCAGGGCTACAGAAATGAGTTTCTTCCTTCATTGACTCTCTTATCATGAGAAAAGCCACAAAGGAAGATGTGGTAATTAACGTTTGCTGACATTAGACATGAATGTCAAAAATTCATTAGGATGGAGTAGACAGTGTGGATAAGAGACTGTTCCATGACATGACCGCTGTCTGGCCCATGAGCTGACCTAGGCAGGACCAAAGATCACTTATTGAAACCCCCACTTGCAGACTGATATTCACTGTGACATTGAACCTTAGTTATTATCAGTGAACCTAAGTTAACTTCCGTACTTCTCCCATGCCTCCTGCTACACGATGGTTCTTGGAAGAGGCCATTGTCCTGACCTGGTCAAGCATGTGAAGGAATTTCCCGTGCCTGGTAGCATTTTCATACTAGTACTCATGACCATTTCCCCTTCCCTTTTTACTCTATGGAATTCTTTGGTTCCTGCCAAGAGAATATCCATTTTGTCTTACAGCCATCCATGATGTGCCACGTATGTATGTTCCCTTAATAAACTCTGTTAGTTGCCAGACTAGAGTGGCCTGCATGTTTCTTCAGTATCTCCCGGGCCTTGTGCTTAAGAAGGCAGATTTTCAGGCACTGGCTTTTTCCTGGCTTTGCCTGTGCTAACAGACAGTTGTAGCAAACTATCACATGCTGTCACCTAGCTAATGGGTGACCATTATTCAGCTCTGCAAGAGTGGCAAAAGGGAAAACATGTAGTCTTGTCGTTTTTCTCCAAAGGGTTTTTCTGAAATATTGAGCTATTGCATACTTGAGCACAAATTCAGTTAAACACACACAGACTCACACAGTGCTTTTATTTTGACCTATCTCTCCAAAGCTCATATAACTGCAATGTATTCATCAGCCAAAGTAAAATATTGTGAGATTTTTATAGATACTTACTTAAAATATGGACTTTATTACTTGGAAGTTTCAAAAGAGTCTGAATTTTGTTGTCTCTTGTGAGAGAAAACCCCGAGCAATAACTAAATGAAAATATCACTCAGAGCAACATTTGAAGCCAGTAATGCAAATTATGAATGAATATGACCAAACTGTTTTTGCAACTCAGAAGAGAAAATTTTTGGCTGGGAGCAATGCAATGAAAACTATAATCAAAAAGCAAATTAATCAATTGCTTGGAGCTTCCTTTTAGGAAAGTTTGAAAATTGCCTTGATGAGTAAATTTTACAAACTAGATGAAAAAACTTGGCAAAGCCCTGCAAGTAAATATTTGTCGTGTGTCAAAGAGGGCAGTCAGGCTCCAAAAAAACATCAACTTTTGACACTACTTTTTGTTTTATTGCTTACCCAACGGTATGATTTTGTTATATTTCATTGATTCTAGAGACAGAGGAAGGGATAGAGAAAAAAAGAAAGAGAGAGAGAGAAATCAATGTGAGAGAGAAACATCAATATGAGAAACATCAATAGGTTGCCTTATGTATGCCCCCCCACCAAGGATTGAACCCAGGACCTAGGTATGTGCCCTGAGTTGGAATTGAACCCGTAACCCTTCAGTTCACAGGATGCTGCTCTAACCAGTTAGTAACACCAGCCAGGTCAAGGACACTATTTTCAAATGTACAAATGAATACATTTAAAAGTGCTTCAAATGTGCTTCAAATAAATAAGAAGACTAAGATTAGGCTAATCTTTACAATGAGATAAAACAATTATTATATCCACTAAGCCTACTTGTCCATTTCTATTTATTTTATTTATATTGATGATATATAAAGTTTATCATTAACAAAGTGCTTGATTAATAAAAACAATTCTGTGAAGAACAGAAAAAAATGTCACTGTTCTGGAGAACATGAATTAGTTGGTAAAAAATAAATGCTCGTATAGAAAATTGTTAATCAGCGATGTGCAAAAAAAGTATTAATAATATTCCAACCCTGGCTTCTTTTCTCTATTATAATATTAAAGGAAAAAAAATTTAAAAACTCATTCCTTACATATTTGATCTTCCAGCATTTAAAAAATGTCTTGAAAATGCTTCTAGAATACCTCAAATCAATTAAAATTAAAATCCCTTAAATATTTAAGATAAAGTAGCAATATTTAACTTTTTAAAGGGTGGTAATATATGACATACTGATTGTGGAATGATCTGAGAACAACTTTTAATACTTTATTTCATTTTCTATTCAACACATATATGTAAGTTATGATTTATTCCAATGTTAAAGGTGGCAGAAGTAAGGCTTAGAGAAGATAAGTAAATTAACTGGCTATTCCCTAGTATTATCACAATTGCATCTCATCTGCCTGGCAAGAAAGCAGACCCTTTCTCTATTACATCAGACTGACTTCTCTGGTGAGGTGGAGTTTAAAATTCCACATTTACTGACAAACTTTTGTTTTGTTTTTGTGATTGATTTTTCATTATTTAGAAGATGGCTGTGATAGAAGTCCGTACAGAAATCTCTATGTGTTTGCAGAGATACAGATAGCACTAGAAAATTGTGAAATATCCTCATTAACGTGTAAGAGTAGTAGGAGGAGAGCATGTCCAGAGATGTTTATCTATTTATAGACAGAAAATGTCTTCCATTCTTCCCGCATGCAATTCCTGAGTGACTTCAATACTTTCCAGCAATATTTTAGCTGAGGCCATCTGCTAGGAAATTAAATTAGAAAGGTCCCCTGAGGGTCAATTGTCTGATCCACACAAACAGGTGTAGAACAATATAGTTAGGATTGTATTACCTGCCTCCACACATATAGAGACAGCATCATAAGACTCTTATTTTAAATGTTATGAGAAAGTCCTGCTGTATTTGAGTGTTTGAGAATTTTTAAACCAATGTCTCATCTGATGTACTTTAGTACAAAAAATCTGAATTTTTTAACCTAGTACTAGAGGCCTGGTGCAGGAATTTGGGCAAGAGTGGGGTCTGGCTGGCCTGCCCTGATGGGGCTGATCAGGCCGGGCTGGTGGGGGGAGGGGAAACAGGAGGTTGTCCTGCAGGCCCTGCCCCCAATCTGGGTGTGGGGGCCAATTGGGGGTGGGGCCAGCCCAGAGGAGGGGCCATGGGGGGTTGGCCAGCTGGCTTCACCCCAGATAGGGCGGGCGGGGGGGGGCTTATCGGAGGCCACGCCAGCTGGGGGGAGGGGCTGCAAGAGTTGGCCAGTCAGTCCCACCCCCGATCTGACCAGGGCTGGCCAGGGGGAGGAGCTTCCCCCTTTCCCCCCACCTCCCACCCCCCGATCAGGCCGGTTGGGCAGCATCATTGCACATCATATTGACCGGCTGTTTTGGTCGTTCTGGTCGCTCCAGCATTCTGGTTACGTGGATTTTATATATATAGATGTGTTCATGTTTGTATGTACATAGGGGTAGGCAAAAGTAGGCTTACAGTTGTTCGATTAGAGAAAGACATGCAGGTTAGGATTATTAAAATAGCTTTATTAACTCAAAAGAATGTAACTCACAACTGTAAATCTACTTTTGTACATACCATATATATATAGTTTGTGTGGCATATGGGTATATATAATATATGATATATGTATATATGTACAAGATATATGACATATATCATACATGAATATGAATATTTACTGTCTAGAATGCAAGCAACAAGAGCCTTTCTTTGGTAGGTTTCAAGCAATAAATACAGGATCAGAGTTCAGGCTATAGAGGACTAATGAAGATATTTTACAGTTCTTAAGACAACTTCAATTATTCTCAACAGCCTACATTTGCAAAGCAACTGGTAAGAAATATATATCGTCAAACTTAATCACCTGGTTTCTTAAACAGTCAATTCATGATAAATAATTTTCCATTAAAGGCTATCTAAATAGGCAATGCTTATAATTTTTAAAGATTTCAATATCTAATGGGGGTTGAAGTAAGCTGTGTGAACCAGAAACACTATTTTGTGGTGTATGTGTGTGTGTGTGTTTTCCTATCATGCATCTGGAGTTAGATTTACTTTTTTAGAATATTATTTTTAAGTGATTGTACTGAAAAATAAATACTAATTTCCAAAACATTTCTATTTATTGATCTCATAAAAAGAGTATTTGTTACTTGATTTTTAAATATATATTCAGGCAGCACTGGAATGATGGAAAGTCACAAGTCTTCCTATCGCCTGTAATAGAAATATGTATGCAGATTCTGTCATTCAAATGTTCTTTTTCCTCTATCATATTTCACAGAACTTTTTATCCAAAGGGGAAAAGAGAAATGTGCAAATATTACTTATTCAATGAATAAACATAAGGACAATCCTCACAGCACTTTGCAGATTGTGCTAAGGCGTCAACAGGCAAGGATATGAAGGTTCCAAATGCTTTTGTTGGTCTATTTGTTTTGCATCTGAGAGATTGTGTGTGTTCTAGTTGCCCACACCTGCCTTTCCGTTTTCTCTTGTAAAAATCTACCTAATTTTTAAATAAGAGAAAAGCAAACTTCAATATTTAAAGTAAATATATTACATGAGGGGTGGGGGTGCGAACCACCTCTGGCTTTGTGACAAAATCCCAAACTTTTCACTTAAGAGTATCAGGTGAGGGCATGTGCTGTGGGGCGGGGGTGGACAGGGGATATCAATGGGAGGAAAAGGAGACATATGTAATTCTGTATGTGATACTTTAAACAAAAAAAAAAATAAAATCAAGAGTCAATAATGCAAAAAAAGAAAATAATAATCACAATAGACCATGATACATGCTGTATAGATTTCACACATACAGCTTTCTGGAGAAGGCCTAACTAGAGGAACCAAAAACAGAACAGTTGGCAGGGGCTGGGGGAGGGCATGGGGTTTGTGGAGGTAATGCAGCTGTGTTGGTGTTGGTTTATGGTGCTAACTGTATTTATTAAAACAGGCAGAAATGTATACTCAAAAACAAACAAACAAAAAAGAGTATCATATAAAAAGCCATATTAACTTAGGTCTACATTTCAGGAGTGATTTCTGCCTACTGAAAAACAGAATTCATGTTATATGAATTGTCAGGAATTTTGTTTCCTACCTGGTTAACCAACAATGAATATTTCATTGTGTTTAGGATCACAGAGTAATGGGGGTGGGGGGAATTTTTTTAATGGCAAAGGAGAGATTGTCAGATATTTTTCCTCAAATAAATATTTATTTTGGCATTGTAGCCACCTGATTTGCATCAGTAAATAAAGCAAAGATCTTTAATGAACCTTGCAATACAGAAAACAAAACCAAAACAAAATATAAGCCACAGGGTAAATAACCATATGCTCCGTTTGCTTGTGATAATTCCCATTTATGCCCGTTATCATGACATGTTGTTAATAACAACCTCTTCTATTTTCAAATTATACTATTCAGATATTATTTTAAATGGTCACCTTATAAACATAACTAATAACTAGATATATTATTTAAAATGTTAGGTAATAAGTGCTCTAGAAAAAGAAATAGTAAAATGGGGTGGAAGAATTAAAGTATGGGAGATAATGGAGAAGGATTGTGTAATACTAGGTCTCTCAAAGTAGGTCTCATTGCAGATTGAAATTAAGCAATACTGGAATGTGTATCAATGACTATAGAGAAGAACTAGTCCAGACAAAGAAAATGCCACTAAAAATATCTTAAAGTGCTCATGTGCCTAAAGTTGCAAGACCAGTGTAGCTGAAACAGAGTAAAGATGTCTAAGAGAAAAAAGAGAATCTCATGTAACTACTTGTAGGACACGGTAAAAAAATGTGGATCTTACTGTAAGAAAATTGAGAAAAATCTCCTTTTGTTTCAACATAGAAGTGACAAAAGAATTCCTCTGTTGGTAGTAAAGATATTTAGGAGGAAAGAAAAGAAAAGAGACTTATTTTGGGAATCTTACTTTTCCTATTTACTGGCCAAAAATTTTAATGCAAGGAATTGATTTAGTAATATTGGTTTCCCTAGCATTTTTATAATTTTAAAGAAATGCTTTTATATTTTCACCATACAACACATACTTGTTCTACCCTATTTGTATTTTGCCCCAATTTTTTGTTTTTATTTCATATGGAGACATCATCAGAATGTTTTCTTAAGTGATTCTTCCCTTTAATATGCCAATGTTGTAAATCAAATATGTATGTATCCAGGCATGTGTGCCTTTAAATACATTTTTGTATTTATTTAATGATCTTTCAAATTTTTGTATATATTTTGTGATATAATTTGACCATAATACTCATTTCTATAATCATCTTCTTGTTTTAATATCATGAGGAGATTAGATTCAGATAATGAGTATTTGCAATTTTTGTATTTTTTAAAAAATTAGCATAATATTGAAATGATCTTGTTTGTAATATGCCATATAACTCATCAATAAAATGTGATTTTTTATTATTATAATCAATCAATATTGTCAATATTGATTTATTTTACTAAATAAATAATCTACATTTATTTATGAGACTTTTATTCACTTCTATTTTTGTATACTTTATTTTTTTAATCTAAATTCTTAAATATATTGAATAAGTTAGCATAATTTTGATCATAATATTTTCTTAGGTTTTTAGTGCATGCAACTCTTGTGATTATTTTCTCTTTTTCTTCCCTAACATAGCCACTTGTAATTTTTTTCTCTCCTTTGAAAGGAGAAGGAAGCATAGCAATAATTATTTAGTTCATTTTTTTCCATTTTATTTTATTCTTTAAATGTTAGAACAATTACATGTGTTTATTGACACAGTTGTTCCTTTATCTGTGCTAATTTTTGAAGAGTTGAGAATAAAAATGCTTTCTTTCAGTGAGTCTGTTAACTGCCTTTTGTCATGACTAACTCAGGATTTAAGCCATTTTATTAGATTATAGTTTTTTTGGCCAAAAGAATACAATTAATTCAGATTTCCAATTTCTATTTGTGCCTTTTCTGGAAACTTTACTATCCTTCCAAAGAGAATGGTTTTGAGCTAGTGTAGGTGCAGTCTTGTTCTGTGTAGTAAGATTTAGATTTGTTCAATTTTTATGGATGGTAGCATCTCCTTTCAAGGATTTAGTCTTTACTTGGAAAGTCTTTAATTTGACATTTTACCATATGTAGACTCTAGGCTTTTTTTGTATCCTCTATATACACAGATAATTAAAACCCAGGATATGGCCTCCAATGATTGCAAATGCCCCAAGGCAGCTACCAACTTCAAAGCTTTCTTTCTTCTTTGAATTCACGCTTTATCATCATTTTAGGCTCACACATTTCCCTCACTTTCTTGCCTGCTGTGAAATGCGTTGGAAAGGAAGTTTTCCTACAACTTATCCTACAATTTTTGATTTTCTCTACTGTGTGGTTTTTCACATTGCTCAATTGCCAAATTGCCATAAATATAAGTACTTCAGCTTATATACATTTTTTGCAAACTGAAAATTGCTGACATAGCTCATCTGCTATACTGTCTTATCCGATTTATGTGCTCTATTTTCTTTTTTCTTTTCAAGTGTCTGTGCTGTTTATTCTTTTTTTTTTACATTTTAGTTAATTGAGGAAATTAACATTCTAGTAACCCTGCCATTTAAACAAAAGTTTTTGTAACAACTGCCAAATTTTTATCTAACCCATCTATCTACGCTTTTGTGTAACTCTCAGTGTAGAACAGAAACTCCATTAGCTGGATGGTTTTGTATAAATTTCTTCCTGTGGTGTTTTGGAGGTAGAATGGCAAGCAAAAGTTGATAAAAAATAAATTATTATAAGTTATTGCTTCAAAACACCAGAATTACTTTTTATTATTTCAGATATTTTCAGCTTTCCAAAGAATAAACCAAAGTATGGGTAATAATATATTTTCTAGACATTTTCATAGTAGTTATAAAGGCACAATTTACCTTTTTGCTCTTGTTGAAGTTTTGTAATAAACTGTTTTTCCCTGGGTCAATTTTGTTTCAAAATATTACAACTGACATACATCAGGAAATGAAATGACAGGAAAGTAAATCTGACTAGCAAAGGCAATAAATGAAGATTTCTATATTGAAAGACAGAGTAATTAGGTGAAAATAAAATTGTTAGAGAGATATAAATGTTACCTTATATTTGTTTAAATTATGCCAAAAATATCAATTAGTGCTGATACCTCTTTCTAACCCTAAAGCACAACAGATAACATAGTGTCAATTTTATAGATTGGTAAAAATAAATAGCATAAAAATAAATAGCATGAAGCCTTACATAAGGTAATAGATTTATAGCAAAACTAAAAATGAGAACTGAAGAATATTTTCAGAAAATAAAGAGAATCTTCTTCCCTTGTCTTGCATCTCCTTGGACATGACTATCTCTATATATAAAAGCCTAAGCAACCGTTAAGACTAGATGACTGGATGACCAGACAACTGGCCAGTAGCTATGATGCACACTTATTCACCAGGGGGCAGATGCTCAACACAGAAGCTGCCCCCTGGTAGTAAGTGCATTCCCATAGCCAACCTCCCACGGCCAGCCAACCTCTAGCAGCCTCTCCCCTCGGCTGGTCGGCCCTGATGGAGACTGGGTCAGATGGCTCCAATTGGTCCCGATCGCTAGCCAGGCAGAGGGACCCCACCTTTGCACAAATTTGTGCACTGGGCCTCTTGATATTAAATAAATTAACAAAGTGGCAGATTTGGGGCAGACAGTTTGTTAAAAAAAAAAAGTAGATTATTTTATTTCTAATTTCCAAAAATTATGGGAAGGAGCACTATAACGAACTTATGAAATGAGAAAAGAAAATATGTAAACCGCAAAATACAACTAGGATTGTCAAAGATTTGGCACAAATGTATGTAAACAGAACTTCAATTAATACTGAGAAAAAAATAATGATACTTGTAATTCATGTCCCTGTTGTATACTAAACATTGGCTTCAATAATATAACTCTGTGTCCACCATCATTCATTGCAATTGATCCCCAAAACTCTATTGATAGACTGAATGGCCTCTGGAATTATTTTATTATAGCAGAATAAATGGAATCAATACCTTTGATAATTCCATTGTGCCCTAATTTGGGTGGTGGCAGAACTTGGAAGGAGAAGAGACCAATTGTCACCTCTCTTATATAAGTTATGAGCTAGCCTTTCCCCCTAACATTTATTTTAAACTAGAGACCAGGTGCACGAAATTCATGCATGGGGGTGAGGGGGTACCTAAGCTGGGCCGGGCCTGCACCCTCTCCAATCTGGAACCCCTCGGGGGATGTCTGACTGCCGGTTTAGTATGTATACTATATGTATTCCACATATAATTATCAATAGTCACTGTAGAATCCTATCTAATAAAAGAGTAATATGCAAATTGACCATCACTCCAACACACAAGATGGCTACCCCCATGTGGTCAAAGATGGCTGCCCCCATGTGGACACAAGATGGCTGCCACAAAATGGCCAGCAGGGAAGGGCAGTTGGGAGGGATCAGGCCTGCAAGGGAGGGCAGCTGTTGGCGATCAGGCCAGCAGGGGAGGGCAGTTGGGAGGGACCAGGCCTGCAAGGGAGGTCAGTTGGGGTTGATCAAGCCTGCAGGGGAGGGCAGTTAGGGATGACCAGGCCAGTAGAGGAGGGAAGTTGGGGGCAACCGGGCCTGCAGGGTAGGGCAGTTGGGGGGCACCAGGCCTGCAGGGGAGGGCAGTTAGGAGCAATCAGGCTGGCAGGAGAGCAGTGAGGCATCAATCAGGCTGGCAGGGGAGTGGTTAGGGGGTGATCAGGCTGGAAGGCAGAAGCGGTTAGGGCAATCAGGAAGGCAGGCAGGTGAGCAGTTGGGAGCCAGCAGTCCTGGATTGTGAGGGGATGTCTGACTACCCGTTTGATTTGGCCTAAACGGGCAGTTGGACATCCCTCGAGGGGTCCCAGATTGGAGAGGGTGGAGGCTAGGCTGAGGGACACACACCCCCGGCACGGATTTTGTGCACCGGGCCTCTAGTGTAACTATATTAAAATTCACGAGTTTAAAAGTTTAAATGATTGTCCTTTCCTATAACTCCATTAAAACACATTGCCCAGTCTACCTAATCTCCTTTTTCTAAGAAAATAAAATACAATTTTTAAAATGAAAAGAATAACCATCACCTTGCTATTTCCAAATATCAAATAGTCAAAATACCTAAAGTATACAAATGTAATCAAAGTAATTTTGATGACATGTATATACATATCTGGGTTAGCAGAATTATTAGGTTATAACTTCCAAACATATATTTTGAATTGATTTTTTTAAAATATATTTTTATTTATTTCAGAGAGGAAGGGAGAAGAAGAAAGAGATAGAAACATCAACGATGAAAGAGAATCACTGATCAACTCCCTTCTGCACACTCCACACTTGGTATCAAGCTCGCACACCAGGCATGTGCCCTGACCAGGAATCAAACTATGACCTCCTGGTTCATAGGTCGACACTCAATCACTGAGCCACACTGGCTGGGCTGTTTTGAGTTTTGATCATTTAAGAAATGTTAGAGCATACATAATGGTCTTGTTGATAAGATTTACCTGACTGTTCAGTTCTTAAATGTCATTAATAATCCTATATAATAAAGAACTAATATGCAAATGGTTGTCACACCCTCATACCGTAACTGCTCAGACACTCAACACTGGGGAGAGAGGATTGGGGACCAGCCAGGCACAAATGAGCTCGCAAGAGAGGAATGGGGACCAGCCAGGCTGCAGCCTGGGAGAGGGACAAGCCACACACCCTGCAGTCCCAGGCGCCAGCAGCTGTGGCTGTGGCCCAGGAGAGGGACAAGATGCCTGCTCTGTGGTCCCAGGCACCAGCACCTGTGGCTGTGGCCCAGGAGAGGCACAAGCTGCCTGCCTCGCAGTCCCAGGCACCTGCAGCTGCGGCCTGGGCGAAGCCACCTGCCCACGGTCCCCTGTAGTTGCGGCCAGCCAGGCAAAGCCGGCCTGGGTCCTGGGTGCCTGCGGCTGGCCAGACCGAGGGAAGCCTGTGTCCTGGGTACCTGCAACTGGCCAGAGGAGGGAATCCTGGGGTGTGCAGAGGGAGTTGAGGCAGTTAGGGGTGATCAGGCCAGCAAGGGAGCAGTTACGGGCGATCAGGCCAATAGGGGAGAAGTTATGGGCGATCAGGCCAGTAGGGGAGCAGTTATGGGCAATCAGGCCAGTAGGGGAGCAGTTACGGGCAATCAGGCCAGTAGGGGAGCAGTTACAGTTACCAGGCAGGCAGGCAGTTGAGGCAGTTAGGGGTGATCAGGCCAGCAAGGGAGCAGTTATGGGCGATCAGGCCAGTAGGGGAGCAGTTACGGGCAACCAGCAAGAGAGTACCTGCGAGGCAGAGGCAGTTAGGGGTGATCAGGCCAGCAAGGGAGCAGTTACGGGTGATCAGGCCAGTAGGGGAGCAGTTACGGGCAATCAGGCAGGCAGAGTTGTTTAGGGGCAATCATGCAGGCAGGAAGAGGGGTTAGAGGCGACCAGGCAGGCAGGCAGGCGCGAGCGTTTAGGAGCCAGCAGTCCTGGTTTGCTAGAGGCAGTCGACATCCCCCAAGGGTTCCCAGATTGGAGAGGGTGCAGGCCAGGCTGAGGGGCCCCCCTCATGCACGAATTTCATGCACCAGGCCTCTACTTAGAACATAAGCCTCTTTAGTATTCTAAATGTTATTTAGAAGAATATTTTAGTTATATTGTACACTGCTAATAAATACTTATCAATATGTAAATATCATATCTATCTACCTAGATTTTTTTTTTTTTCTAAAGCAGCAATGCTAGAAAGTTAGTGAAAAGTATCAATATCTTCATCTGGAAATGTTGAAAATGAAGGAATGGATGTAAATAGCTTCCTCAGGAAACCATAGACATAGGGAATTTGGATCTAAAATCAGGGATCACTTTGAGAGTTGTATTCATTTTGATGCACTAGTGATGGTCCTTAGACAAAACTAATTTCCTTTAGGACTGTAATTCAAAGTCTGTCAAAAGCCTTGCAAGCTTCACAGTACATGTTCCCAAATGCATTGCTCTTCTTACATACCATCTGCACCTGTGTCGATGGTGGATTACACAAAGAAAATGTAAGCATGGTAGGTAAAAGATAGCCTACAAAAACAGGATAAAGCTTAACTTAGAGCAATTTGGCATAGCTGCATACAGCTGGAAAGTGAAAGGAGCAGATGGATTATGTTGACTTCCTGAAATCAGAAATGAGATGCTTTATAATGAACAAAAATTTTACATAGTCTCTAAGGCAAAGGCATCACAGACTTTGTAAATGATAACCAGAAAATAATAAGGTGACATTCGTGAAAATAGTATAATTAGCAAGAAATTTATAGATACAATTTCAGATACACATTCATATTTTTTAATAAAAAGAAGATACCATAAATAGGAGCAAGAGCTTGTTCTTTGCTCTGCCTGATTTTGCTCAGTGGTTAGGGCATCAGGGGTCACAAATGTGATTCTCAGTCAAGGGCAGGTACTACCTAGGTTGCAGGTTTGATCCCTAGCCCCAGTTTGGGTGTATGCAGGAGGCAACCAATCAATGTCTCTTTCTCTCTCTCCCTGCCTCCCTTCCACTCTCTCTAAAGAAAATCAATGAAAATAATACCCTCGGGTGAAAATTAACAACAACAACAACAACAAATAGCTATTTTTATGTCACAAAGTTTATGTTACAAATGAGTTTTTTATTTATGACTATAATATACAGACTATTGCAATTATAAATCTAAAATGAAATATTTAATCAAGTAGCTAATACAAATTCAAGAGAAGGACATGACTAGTTTTATTTGTTTGGTTTTGTGTGCTTCTTTTGTCTGTCTCTGTGTTGAGTAGTAATCTTTCTAGAGTGTAAGAATAGATAATCAAAATAATTCTTCATACCTGTCCCACTGAATTTATAAGCAACATTAACATTGTCCTGTTAAAGATCCCATTCAACATCTTTCTCTGATAATGATTTGATCAGTAATAGAAAATATAACTTAAGCCTGGCTGGAGTTGCTCAGTGGTTGAGCATCAACTTATGAACCAGGAAGTTAAGGTTCAATTCCAGTCAGAGCACCAGAGCACATGCCCATGATTACAGCGTTGATCCCCAGTATGGGGCATGCAGGAGGCAGCTAATCAATGATTCTCTCTCATCATTGGTGTTTCTATCTCTCCCTCTCCTTCCTCTCTGAAATCAATAAAAATATATTTAAAAAAATAAAATAAAAGTTAAGGTAAATGAATTCTTCCTTCAATGAAATGTCTATATATATATATATAAAAGCCCAGAGACCAGAATGGCAGAACAACCAGACGACCGGTAACTATGATGCACACTGCAGCAGCCAACCAGGCTGATCCGGGCCCTGACTGCACCCCCCCTCCAAGCTTGCCTCACCCCTGATTGCCCCCCCCAATTGGGGCATGGCCACCTGGCCAACCACCCATGACCCCTCCCTCTGGCCAGCCAAGCTTGATGGGCCCCCATTGTGGTGGGCCGGCCATAACCCACCCATGCATGAATTCATGCACCAGGCCTCTAGTTCATCTATAATATAGTGAAAACTAAAGGCCTGGTGCACAGGATTCATGCACTGGTGGGGGCGTGGCCTGGGGGATTGGGACGCTGTGGGAGCACCGCTCATCCCAGTTAGCAGAGTGGCAGTGAACCCGCCCTCTGAGCGGCTGCTCCCACTGTGGGAGTTCACTGACAACCAGGGGGCAGCTCCTGCGTTGAGCGTCTGCTTCCTGGTGGTCAGTGCATGTCATAGTGACTGGTTGACCAGTCATTCTGGTTGTTTTGCCATTGGGCTTTTATTATATAGGACTAGTGGCCCGGTGCATGAAATTCGTGCACAGGGGGGTTCCCTCAACCCTCTAAAATCAGGGACCCCTTGGACCCATAAGGATCGGGCCTAAACCGGCAGTCAGACATCCCTCTCGCAATCTGGGCCCATTGGCTCCTAACTGTTCACCTGCCTGCCTGCCTGATCACCCCTAACTGCCTCTGCCTGCCTGCCTGATTGCTCCTAACCCCTCTGCCTGCCTGTCCTTAACCTCTCTGCCTGCCTGCCTGACAACCCCTAACTGCCCTTGCTTGCCAGTCTGATCTCGCCCCCAACTGCCCTCCCCTGCCAGCTTGGTCTCACCCCCAAATGCCCTCCCCTGCAGGCCTGATCTCACCAAAAACTGCCTTCTGCTGCCAGCCTGATCACGCCCCCAATGGCCCTCCCCTGCTGGCTTGATATCGCTCCTAACTGCACTCCCATGCCGGCCTGATCTTGCCCCCAAGTGCCCTCCCCTGCTGGCCTGGTTGCCCCCAACTCCCCTCCTCTGCCAGCCTGATCTTGCCCCTAACTGCCCTACCCTGCCGGCCTGATCTCGCCCCCAACTGCCCTCCCCTGCTGGCCTTATTGCCCCTGCTTCTGCCTCGGCCCCCACCACCATGGCTTTGTCCAGAAGGAAGTCGGACATCCAGAAGATTGTTGGTCAACCTGGTCTAATTAGCATATTGCCCTTTTATTAGTATAGATAGATTATATAGGATAGGATTGCTTAAATGGAGGGGAAAAGCCTTTTTCATCAGGTAGAGATGCTTGGCAGACAAAAATACATAATCCCTATACCTGGACTAATAGCCAGCCATATGCACTATAATGCCAAACCGGTAATTAAAAAATTGAACCACTTTCTTACAACTTACACCAAACAGCTGTTGCCCTTAAAACCCCTCCTCAGCCGCCACCTTAGGTTCTGCCTTCGCAGTTTACCCAGATTAGGTTCTGTTTGGTCGGTTTCTATTCAAATGCTCTGCCTTTTAGGCAGCCATTGGCTCCTCACAGTTCACTCAGATTTGGTTCTGATTGGTTAGTTTCTATGCCAGTCCATGTCAAAAGCTCCGCCTCCTAGGCAGCCATTGGCTCCTCGCAGTTCACTCAGATTTGGTTCTGATTGGTTAGTTTGTATGCCAGTCCATGTCAAAAGCTCCACCTCCTAGGCAGCCATTGGCTCCTTGCAGTTCACCCAGATTTGGTTTTAATTGGTCTGTTTCTATGCCAGTCACTGTCTCCGGGCCTATCTCTGGGCCTGATCAGAGAGGCAGGGCTGATCAGCAGCTGCCCCAGGCTGCTAGCAGTGGGCTGAACTACTGACTTCTCAGAGAGAGAGAGAGCCTCGCCAGGAGCCTGGGGCAGCTGCTGATCAGCCCTGCCTCTCTCTCTCTCTCCAAGAGGTCAGCAGTTCAGCCCATTCACCAGTCCCTGCCCACCCGAGCCTGTTGCACATGCAGCCTGTCGTTTAGTCATTTTGAACATTATGGACCCTGGCTCATTATATATATAGATAATATCATCTCTTCTTAGAGTACTATGTCACATTAAACTAAATATTTAATTTTATTCATTATGAAAATATGTATATCACTTTGTTCTTATGATTTATATTCAGGAGCTATAATCAGCCAAAATGCTGCACATCAAAATCTACATAGCTAAACAATCACATCTTTACTTATTACAAATAATAAAGATTGTACACAATTATTTTAAATACTTTCAAGAGAAAATGTTAGGAATCAAATTTATTATAATATTTATTATAGTATAACTTTGATTTACGTGCAGTGTAGTAGCTATTATGCATTTTCTAATTCTCCCCTGATTTGTGTTTTTACTTGGGTTGGCACAAGTCCTGGTGTCTCAGAGGATCAAAGTGATAAGGATCACATGCTGAGTACTTTCCTGTGTTTCTCACTTCTTCACTTATACAATTTGGGTATTGTTGGGTTTTATCTTAGTCACTTGAAAATCTATATAAATAAGCTTCCCTCTTTAACTGTCCTTTCAGTTCTATGGCAAGAATAACTTTTCTCCATATCTAGAAGGAAATGCTAGACTTTATATGACTGCTTGTGTAATAAAAAATGTCAAAATACACATTTCTCAAATTAGTTTCATGTTCCACAACCGCCCATCTCTGTTTTAATGGTCATTTGGCTGTCTGGAATCAGTATCTCAGTCCATTTAAAACTGTTTAGTCCTTGGTAAAATTGCTTGGCTGTTCTTTCTCAAATGGTTCAAATGGAGCAATCATTGTCAAGGTGATCTTGAGTTTTTTGAAACAGAAAAAAAAATAGACAAAAGTTAAACTTTCTGAAGAGCTATCAAAAGCTAAAATGCACATTTTAGGAATACCATACATGACTTCTCTAAGACAGGAGCCTAAAACTTCACCTAAGACTCTTACAAAGGGTCATTATAATATTGATAAAAATCAAAATAATCATGTTCAATTTAAAAATGAATTTGCTTTTAAATTAGAATAAACAGAGATGGTGTTAAACACAAGCAGATTCAGTTCCCTTAAGACTACAGTTACCTCTGTATATTTTGTTTTAGTTGGTATCATATGTGTGGTCTTGGCTGATTGACTCCAATACCTTAAGGAAAACCCCCAAATTTTATATCAGGGTTTTTCTTCCTCTAATTATTTACCTTCAAACTACCTCCTCTATGATATCCAGATAGCTTTCAGTTCTTTGAGAGTTTCTTATTCTCATAATAAGTCATTGATTTTGGCTAGAATAAGATCTCTTGAGTAACAGATGTGCAAGCATATGTAATACTTTGTACTTCAATACTGGCCTTATTTTTTGGTGTGAGAGTGTTGAAGAGATAGGTCAAAATAAAAGCTTTGGGTTATATTTTCATTTTGAAGATCATATGGTAATAGACATGCTTCAGGTGTTATATTTCCCTTGAGTGATATTTATAAGCCCTATTAATCATTTGACAATTTTTATAGGTCAGGTCTCTGCTAACTTAAGACAGTAGATTCTTTGATGATAATGTGAAGGCAGCCAATACTTAGCCACTGAAAAGTCACTAATTCCATTTGTGACATTTATAAAACAAAACTTTTCTTAGAGTGTTTCAATTATGGTGATATTACCATTGGTCCATGCTTACTTGAAATACCAGATACTAAATGTCAAAGGCTAATCAGTGTGTGAGAATAAAATCAAGGTACATGCTCCAGATTCTATGTTTACATTACAAAAGAAGATACTGGGAGGAAGAAGGGAATGAACTATAAACAAGATTGAGGGTCGGGGGCAGGAATTAACACATACAATGTAAATGTAGAAAATGGTTCCATCATACTAATGAAGTGGTAGGCATCCTAGGTAAACAGCTTATTAAATATATAGATTTTTCAGTAGGTCAAGTCAATTTGGACTTGTATAAATATTAGCAATTATGTATAATTTGTGCAGAGGCAGTGGTAGTTGTAAGATCATGAAAATATCTTAATTTTTCTTTTTCTTTTTCTTTTTTTTTTTTTACAAAGGCATGTTTTCTCATAAGAGAGAGAGTTATTAGTATGTCAATTTAGATGTGTGGAACATGGCCTTGAATTTGGAGGGCAAGCATGGGAATATAACCTTCAGACACCAAATATATGAGCCACATACATTTTTTGCATGATGGTACCCCACAAACAGAAAAGTCTAAAACGTTTTTCTAGTGTTGTAAAAGAAATGTGTAAAAGAAGCAATGTATACAAAATTTCAAAGTTTTATTTTGTTTTTGTTTTCCAGAGCCTCTACAGGACTGTTAGGAAATTCTTTACAAGTGAAATGTGGTTGTAAGAATTACTGAGTAAGCCTAATGTGGGTGTTTAAGGCAAGGAAGCAACATGTAGAATGATAGAGAAGCATGATAATAAAAGAACGCCCCAATGGTTTGGGAGCAATGAAGTATAGAAAAAAACTTAAACCTAAAACTTAAAACTTAAAACTTAAAAAACTAATACATGGTTGGGAAAAAGTATGTTTACAGTTGTTTATAAGAAAATATAACACAATAATCTATAATAATAAAAGTATAACATGCTAATTAGACCAAACAGCCAAAGGACCTTCCAGACGTTCTTCCGGATGAAGCCACAGTGGCAGGGACTGAGGCAAAGGTGGTTAGGGGCGATCAGACAGGCAGGCGAGCAGTTAGGAACCAGTGGTCCTGGATTGTGAGAAGGATGTCCGACTGCCAGTTTAAGCCGGATCCTCTGTGCCTAAACCAACAGTCGGACATCCCTCGAGGGGCCCCGGATTGTGAGAGGGTGCAGGCCGGGCTGAGGGACCCACCGCCCGTGCACGAATTCCATGCACTGGACTTCTATTTTATAAGTAAAAATACAGGAATAAACTCTGTATTTCATTTACTCACAACTGTAAACCTACTTTTTCCCCATCCTGAACATAATAATACTGGCTGGGCATACAGTTATGAAGGGATGCAATGTCATCTTGATGTATTTCCAAGGTTAAAATGATCTATTTCAGTATTCTGAGCAAAGGAATGGCACCATTACATATGTATGTTAATAAAAACTTATTTTGATGAGAGTATAAAATGGATTGTGATTTGATAAGACTAGCTAAGAGGCCAGGAAAGTAACAAGTTGGTCCGATGTTGTAGTACTGGCATGGGCATAAATACAATATATATTTATGACATAGAATTCTCAACTTAATTGATTATAAGGAATTAGGAGGAAAAAAAAAGAATGTAAGATGACTTGTTTTCTGACTTGTCTAACTGGGTAGCTCTAAAGAGTCATCCACCAAGACATAAAAAATAAAGGAGAGATGGGTTTGAAGTGGGAATGTGTAAAACTTAAAGTGTTATAGGCATCTAAGTAAAAATGTCCGATATATCCAATCAGGAAGTTCTGGAGGATATATAATTTTGTTGGCTGTGGATGTCAGTTTTGGATCCATCATTGTATTGGTAGATGTTGAAGAAAATTCCTAGATAAATGACTATGCTGAATTATTTTTTATTCTCAATGAAAGCTGCATTAGAGTTAATTCAGTATGTATAAAGTAATGTTTCCTAAAAAACTAGAAATATGATGACACTTAAAATTAAATTGTGTTGCAGGTTCAGATGTATCTTTGAAAATGCATTTTAAAGTTAGGACTAAAATTAAGAGAATAGCTACAACATAATAAAATAACTTTTTTAGTACATTTAAATCAGAAAATCTGGTATTATATTACAACTAGAGGCCTGATGCATGAAAATTCATGCAAAAGTAGGCCTTCCTTCCCTCGGTTGCTGGCACCGGCTTCCCTCTGGCACCTGGGAGCCGGGCTTACCTCCTCCAGCCACTGGCAGGCACCTGGGACCCAGGCTGGCTTCCCCCGGGCTGCCCGCAGGCACCTGGGATCCTGGCTGGCTTCCCCCGGGCTGCCCGCAGGCACCCAGGACCCCCTCTGGCTTCCCTCCAGCCCCGGCTTCGTCAGGAAGGATGTCCAGAATGACGTCCAGAAGATGACTGTTTTAATTAGCATATTACCCTTTTATTATTATAAATATATAATATATGAATATGCATATATGCATATTTTAAATCTATGTGGTTTTTTTTTTGTTCTTTGAAATTCAAACTCTTATTTTCTAAGTATTTTACTTTACCATGAATATTTGTTAGGAGCTCCTTCCCTGAGTATATTGTTTTTGTTGTTAGAATTACTGATGTTAATATTTAAAATACAATTAATTTTCAATATAGAAAATGATATCTTTGCATTTGTTTTACTTCATAACAGAATTGCAGCAATGACTCTAGTCTTAGGTTTTATATAAACAGGTTTCAAATTTGTTAATGTGCATTCAAATTCCTAAAGCCCTAATTGGGCTTGATAATATGAGACACTCTTGGAATCGTTAGTATTTCCATTTTAAAAAGGATGAACTTATAAGCAATTTTTATTTGCTTACCTTTTCCTAATGTTCATTGAACTCACTTATGTATTATACTGTTTTATTATATAAGTGATAGATTAGAAATATTTCATGATGAAAATTATTACAATAATATGGAGATCTTTTCCTTGGCATTACATTAGAACTGCACTTCAGGAACAGTATGAGTACAACCTGGGGCACATGATGAAATTTACGTTTCTTCAGTCCTAGTTCCTTAGGCCATGGACTATAATAATATGAATATTTTGTGGGTGACCAAGCTCCTTTTTGTTTTTCCAAAATTCTTATAATTATAAATGGTATTTATCATCAAATGTTTGACTTGATTTGTACTACCATATGTTGCAATTGGTAAATATTCCAGCATAATTAAGAGCATCAAAGTATTTTTTTTAATTTCTCATCAATACTTTGAGACAATATCAAGCAAGGAATATGTAGAGGGAAAAAATCTAATTTTGACCCTCTCTCAGTTTGCATATTATAATAATAATTGAATTTCATTATCACAGGGAATATGTAATTAAAATTTCCCTATAGAAATATTTCCACAATGAGTCCAAGATGATATATGATTATCTTGATCTCTTATTATCACAAACTCAATCAAATTCATTTAAATTATTAAAGAATTTTTTAAAAATGATTATTTTGTGCCATAACCACCACCCCTAAAAATTTAGGCAAATCAAGTATCCATATGAAGCATATCAATTCACCATGAATACTAGCATATAAGTCAGGTAATTTCAATATTATAAGAGAAGTATTAGGCAATATTATAACTTGGAAAAGTCATAACCCCAGCCTCAGGCAAGTTCTACACAATCTTGAATACAATGAACACATAATTTTCATCACCAGTGTACCTGGTGCACAAGCCTTATTTTATTAGTATGATCATGACAGCAATCTCCCATCTGTCTTAAATCAAAATGATACTAACACTGTTTCTATGCTATAATTTATTTGGAAGGAATCCAAACTGAGCCATTGATTAAATTCTATCAGTTGTCAACCTGATGTATTAAATCAATGGCATAGTATTAATAAGGAAAACTGGAATATTGAAATGAATATTCTAGATGTCCTTTTTTTTTTTCTGTGTATTTTGGAGCAAGTATGAATTATAAACACAAATAAATCCAAGCATCCAACCAGGGACAAACTCATCAGTGTTCAATGTAGGAGAACTATGTTTAAAGATTTGACATTCACCTAGCCCCAAAATGTCTCTTTCGAAATGATCAATAAATCATTAATCAAGAGAATCCTATTTATATGATTATGTTGGTCCATAAGCAATGCTAATTAATACAGTAGAACACAGAGTAAGGAGAATTCTAGCATACCTATGTCATCTACTATGGACAGTGAGAAATATGTGCCCAACTTCAAATTTCACTTATGCTAGAATATGTATCCCAGAATGAATTGTAATAGAGAAAAATATGGAAATAACCTAAATTTTTACAAAATAAAATATTATATATATAAATATAATCATACAAATGAATTAAATAAATGAACCATACCTACATGTATAAAAATTAATAATTTTTACATATGTGTGTGTGTAGCTTTGGTAAATGACTTTGTTAGATAACCTTTATATATTAATTGTATAAAATAATTCACGAGAAAGGTACCTTAGCTATTGCAGAGTATTTGATATATCAAGCAGCATAACAATGAAAAGTTAGAAGAGACTGAGGTATATTGTAATATTTTATTTTTTGAAAAAAATTGGAGCAAATTTTGAAAAATATTAAGATTTGTTTTAGCTAAAGTGTCTGCTATTCTTATTTTTTAAAAACTATATTTTATTGCCAAAACCGGTTTGGCTCAGTGGATAGAGCGTCGGTCTGCGGACTGAAAGGTCCCAGGTTCGATTCTGGTCAAGGGCCTGTACATTGGTTGCGGGCACATCCCCGGTGGGGGGTGTGCAGGAGGCAGCTGGTCGATGTTTCTCTCTCATCGATGTTTCTAGCTCTCTATCCCTCTCCCTTCCTCTCTGTGAAAAATCAATAAAATATATTTTAAAAAACAAACAAAAAACAAACAAACAAACTATATTTTATTGATTTTTACAGAGAGGAAGGGAGAGGGATAGTTAGAAACATCGATAAGAGAGAAACATCGATCAGCTGCCTCCTGCACACCCCCTACTGGGAATGTGCCCGCAACCAAGTGACCTGAATCAAACCTGGGACCCATGAGTCTGCAGGCCGACGCTCCATCCACTGAGCCAAACCAGTTAGGGCCTGCTATTCTTATTTTTAATATCTGAGATGCACATAGTAAAATGTGCTTTAAAATGCTAACTTAAAATTATATAGTTTTTAAACATATATATATGTGTATATATATATATGTGTGTGTGTGTGTGTGTGTGTGTGTGTGTGTGTGTGTATTTACTTATTTATTTATTTCAGAGAGGAAGGAAGAGGAAAAGAGAGATAGAAACATCAATGATGAGAAAAAAATCATTGATAGGCTGCCTCCTGCATACCCGCTACTGGGATCGAGCCTGCAACCTGGACATGACCGGAATCTAACCTGGGACCCTTTGGTCTGCAAGCCAACACTCTATCTACTGAGCCAAACTGGCTAGGGCAAATTATATAATTTTTGATATATTTATTGATTGGCCAGGTCCTGGAAGAAATTAATGATCGATACTATTTCTATTGTAACAGTAGACTGTGGATTGAGCACAACCTATGGGGGTCTGAGCACAGTAACATTGAGTTGTCATAGAAGGTTAGGGTTCTTTTTTAAAGGTTCTGTAACCTATGCTGAAATACATGGGTATTCTCACTATTACGCAAACTCCTCAGGGGGACGTTTTGTCTGTTTTGTTTATTTCTGTATTATCAGTAAGCTTTGTTTTATTTTTGTATTACCAATGTTTATTACCTAAACATTGCCTGGCTCATTGTTGCTCCTCAACTATTTTCTGAATAAAGTATATTAGCAAGATTAGCTTATTTAAATCTCAAGGTCAGGGATCATTAAATATGATTCTATACAAAATATTTTTTTCTAATAAAGGAAAAATGTTCTATTTTTTTATTTGAAACTCTAAAGAATTGAATAAAATATAATCTTCCACAATTTACTCCACTGTTAGAGGCAATCAGCCAGTAACTTCACCTAATGTTAGTTTGGACTTTTGGTTGACGTATATTGATCTTTTGATCAAATTGTTTTGAAAGGGGGTAAAAAGTAAGAGCAATAATATTAATTGGGTAACTACTTAATTATTGTGAAAATGAAAATTAAATTGTTTTCTCTTAACTTTGGAATATTGGTGATATCAAATTATCCTAAAGAGCCTATCTAAATGTGAGATTTCTAAAAAATGCACTTGTGCAATTACTAATTTTTTCAATTAAAAATCTTGGTGTGCTAATTATTTAATTAACTGGAATAGATAGTCCAATTACCATTCTAAAGTTCACTGTGGAAGTATAATTATTTTTTTATAATTATTAACTTGGCTTAAACACCTTTAACACTAGTTTTGTAGGTCTTCAACTAATTGGTTTTACTAGCTATTTGCTGAATACTGAGAAATTTGGTTTTCAGTATGATCTTATAATGTCCATTGTCATCTGGGTAGGTGTGTGAGGACATTGTGTACATGACACTAGCTAAATTGCAATAAAGTTCAATTTTTGTTGAACTCAGAAATTATATAATACAATTGATTTATAGGGACATATATAAATGCACATCATTAGCTTCTAATAAAATCTTTGATATGGCCTACCTATAAACTCTCTTTCCACATAAATTAAGTAATGTTGAAAAGGTCAATTTCAGTTAAAGCTTTAATTAAAATGATTTTTTAAGTTAAACTCTTAAGGAAAAAATCATACTTTATTTGTTACTCAGTATAACTTTTCTAATCTTATTTTTGTACTAGAGGCCCAGTAGTCAGCGCACGTCATAGCATGTGATAGAACTCCCGGTCTCCCAAACTCCTGTGGGGACACTTTGCATATTAGCCTTTTATATATATAGACTAGAAGCCTGGCGCACAAAATTCATACATGGGTACGGTCCCTAGACCTGGCCTGTGTTCAGGGCCATCTTCCCCAACTGCCAGCAGCCAGCCCCACCCCCCTCCCCCCACCACCCCCACCCTCTGGTTCCCCGTTCGCTATCTTGCACCCAAGGTAGGCCCGTCCCAGGATATACTTTGAGCCCATGTAGGAAGCTGTGATCCCCCTGGTGGAGGCTCGTTCGCAGGAGGTGCTTTTGTGTGGAATTTCTTTCAGGTAAGGGATGGGTTGTGTGTTCAATGCCCAAGAGAGTTCCAGGGGGCCGGTGGCACTATCAGGCTCATTCTGGTCACACCTGAATATTCACTGTGTTTATTCACTGGAGGATTCTACTTACAGGGTCCTGGGGTGCAACAACCCATCCCACAAAAAGGTCCCATTAGATTTCAGGTTGCATCACCACTGAGGAGGGTAAGATCAGGTACTTTAAGCAGAGAACATGGAATACTGAGCAGGGTTAGAATTCAGCAGTGTCAGGAGTCAGATTTCTCAACAACCCACCTAACCAATGCCTGCTACTTTGCTAATGGTTTCTCCCTCCCCCTCAGGGAGCAGGTGGGGAGGAGTGAGGAGCAACTGTCTGCAGCTGTGGTCAGGCCTGTGTCTCGGCTGCAAGAAAGAATGCCATCCAGCGGGGGGTAGGGGGGAGTAGGGACAGAGAGGTTGGCCGTTCCTGCTCGCTTGCTGGCCCTGCCCCCCACAGGCACCCACCTTCATTCCCCATTTGCCATCAGCGATCAGAGCCTGCCAGCCAAGGAAGGGACCAAGAGGATGGCCTGCGGGCTGGGAGTAGCTCCTGCATTGAGCATCTGCCCCCTGGTGGTCAGTGCACATCATAGCTGGTCATTCTGCTGTTCAGTCAATTTGCATATTACCCTTTTAGAATATAGGATGTTTTTATTTACTTAAAGGTGATATTTTAAAAATTTTCATTCTCTCAACTCTTTTTACTTAAATATGTTTTTCTCTATTTTTTTCATTTTAAAGTAAATATCCAGTATCTTTAACTTCTAACACCAGTTATAACAGTTTCTCTTTGGAGTATGATATTCACTTTGAAAAGTCAGCTCCTGAAAGTCATTTATGTTGGCAAATTATATTCATTATAAATTCTGGAACCAAGTTCAATAGATATTTGTTCCCTTTAGATTATTTGGATGTAATACACTGATTTCGTCCCCAAAGATGAAACAAAATATTTACATATTTATGAAAAATAAGTAGTCAAAAATATCTGAAATTATGCATATGAATACCCAATGGTACATACACTATAATTTGAATTTATAACTTTAGAAATATTGCCATCTGTCTTACAAACAGCAAGAGATCAGCCTTAAATAACTCAGATGTGTTTCATTTTCATTGAATTTTATTGTTTGTATATTAAAATATAAAACAATTAGTATAAATCGATAAAACCATTGGGAGTAAAAAATGCATCACCTAACTCTTTATCATCTTATTATTTTTTTTTAATATATTTTATTGATTTTTTACAGAGAGGAAGAGAGAGGGATAGAGAGTTAGAAACATCGATGATAGAGAAACATCGATCAGCTGCCTCTTGCACAACCCCTACTGGGGACGTGCCCGCAACCAAGGTACATGCCCTTGACCGGAATCGAACCTGGGACCTTTTAGTCCGCAGGCCGACGCTCTATCCACTGAGCCAAACCGGTTTCGGCTATCATCTTATTTTTTAAGCAGGAAAAATGTATTGTAGCTTACTGAAGAGAGTTTAAGACATACTGTATTTACTAATGTGAAACAAGAAGTCAGAATAAGTCATAATAAACAAGTTTCAGGGTATAATAAAATTTTGGAATATTTAAATTACCATTGTATATTTAAACTACCATAGAAATATTTAAACTAATATTGCCTATAGACACTCTTTCCCCATTTATTTATTTTTTCCCAAGGAATGGAGATTGACATTGAGGAAAATGAATAAATAAGTAAACAATTTGCTTATGGTGGAATAGTGCTAAATCCTGGAAATTTGTGACAGTTCTCACTTAATCTTGTTTCACTCCTGTTGTGCTATATATTGCTTCTTACTCCCAGCAACAACAGAGAGGACATGTAAGAAAACATTTTCTCTTTCTTTAAGGAGAGTTGTCATCTTATTAGCAAATCTAAACATAGGAAAAATTACCTAAATAAGTAATTGAAAAGTTGCACAAACACATTCATTAGCTTAAGTGCTAGATACACAAAACTGTTGGAAATTCATATAAATTATATGATATTTATATGTCATGGGTAATATATCCTTCTACATAGTACAATTTGTTTTAATTCAGTCTAAAGTAATTAGAAGGTTGGAAAACATATTAGAAATATCTTTCTATCTGGACATGCTATATAGTTGCCCACTCTATTATTTATGTGGGATACAAAATAATACTCACACCCTAGCCAGTTTGGCTCAGTGGATAGAGAGTCAGCCTGTGGACTAAAGGGTCCTGGGTTTGATTCCTGTCAAGGGCATGTACCTTGGTTGCAGGCTCCTCCCCAGACCAGGCCCTGGTCAGCCCGTGTGCAGGAGGCATCCAATCGATGTGTTTCTCTCACGTGGGTATTTCTCTCTCTTCCACTCTCTCTAAAATTCAACGGAAAAATATCCTCGAGTGAGGATTAAATAAAAACAAAACTCAAAGTTGTTGTGTGAACAAATAGGTGATAAGTAAATTAGTAATACATGCCTATGGTACAGAATTTAAAAAAAGATTGAAAGGCACACTGTACCTGGAAAGATTTATATGAACACTTCAGTTTCTCAGTCCTCCTATTCTCCTCTCCAATGCCAACCAGTCTTTAGCATGATTACTATTTTTGCAGAGATATCTAAGCATACTTGATATACTTAAAAACATAGTAGCATATAGTACCTTATTTTATATATTGCTTTTCCACTTAAAAGTATTTTTGTCATGTAAATAATTTTCAGTACCTACAGAATATACCTTGCAGATTTTTATAATTATTTAATGTTTCCCTTATTGATGGATGCTTGCCATTTTTCAAGCTTGACATGTTTTAGTTTCCAGTTTTAAAAATATTTTATTAAATATTACTATACCTAGGTCATGCCACCCATGTCCAAGTATATCTGTAGGAAAAATTTCTATATATGAATGACAGCATAAAGGGTGTGGTAGGTTGATTACATTAATATCGCTGCTAGTTCGCCCTCTCCTGTACCAATGACTTTCATATATGTGACTTTCAGATTAATTTTGATAGATTGAATTTATTTCCCTATCCATTGATTCTAAGTTCAGCCATGTAACTGGTTTGTGGACCGGTGCAATGTTGGAAACCAGAATGCAAATAAAAGCTTGAAAGGCACTTTCAAGACTATGTTTACTTGCCTTTGTACCTTTGACTTCACTGTGAGAACCTGTCCACAGCAATTAAGGTTCAATAGACTGGGCTTCAGATATTTGGATATTTTACAGTTTTTTTCTGAGGGAATCTGCATTTCTCATGAGTGAGATTTTTATGCCATATTAAAAATTAGAAAGGTAATTGATTTAAATTACTTTCTGTACGTAATGGTTCTGGAAACAAAAAACAAACAAACATCAAAAACAAATAAAAAAAAAAACAACACAGAAAGGTTTTCTGAAAAGAAAGAGTAACTAGATCACTGGATAACTGTAGAGGTGGCATTTAAAATAAGACTTTTAAGATGCCTTATTAGTAAAAAATAAGATAGAGGTAAAATTTCATGTTTATAGCACATTGTATTGTATCTTTTGATTAACAAAGAATGAAATAATTTGAAACATCTTTAATAAAAGTAAATGAAAATCAATTCAGGTCCTCTAATGTAATAAACACAGGTCAAGCTAGGTAGTTTCTAGTAGTTATAAACATTCATCTAAACTTTTATTTCCTTTCAGGGTTAATTAATAGTGCTTTGTGCTCTCTGGACTATTTTCTGGCTCCAAAGGTTCTCATAATATTTTATTGATCCTACATACTCTATAGCCTTTCCTAATAAGTTTTTACACTTTATAAATAGTAAAATGGGTTTCTAGATGTATTATGAGTCATCTATACTTTAAAATGCCAGAAAATCTTTGGAAACAAAGTAAGTTTGCAAATTAAAAATGAAAATAGTGACTATTTAACTGATTGGCCTGTAACTACTTCCGGATTACATAACTCTCCTTCTTCACTTGACCTGATCATCATCCTAAATTTGGTATCTATTTTAACATATGCATATAAATTATTCAGGTAAAAACACCATATTTATTTTGGTGGTATTTTCTAGAAATACCCATTCTCATTTTCTTTTATTTAAAATGTCTGTACTCTTACGTTTTTAATATATTTTACTTTTTTTTCCTATTCAGTCTATGTCTAATTTAGGTGGCAATTTTGTGTCAATAATCAGTATTTTGAATACAGACACAAAATTTTATTTATATATGACGGTCTCTATTTTTTGTTTTTACTGATTTCAGAAAGAGGAAGTGAGAGGGAGAGAGAGATAGAAACATCAGTAATGAAAAAGAATCACTGATCGGTGCCTCCTGCATGCCCCTCACTGGGGATTGAGCCAGAAATCTGGGCATGTGCCCTGACTGTGAATCGAAACATGACCTCCTGGTTCATGAATTGATGCTCAAACACTGAGCCACATTGGCCAGGCATAGGCTCCTCTTTTTGAGGGAAGTGATGGCCATCAGTCTGGGAGATGTGATCTGATAAATATACCCTTCAAAAAGGGCCATTCATTTTTTTTAGCTTTGTCTCAAAACATATTTCCTAGCTACTGCAGATTCCCTTAGAAAAAAAAAAAAAAACACCTGTAAAATATCCAAGTATTTGAAGCCTAGTCTATTGAATCTTAATTGCTGAGGATTAAACTAGAGAACATGAGTTATTAAAAAAATCTTGCCATATGATTATTCAATATCTTAACACATGAGAAGCATTATAGGAAAAAGAAACCCACACAGTAATAAGGAATCAATAAAATAAGATCAAAGTCAATTTTTAAAATAAATATATCCTAAAATTTTAGCACAGTTAATATATTAAATATGAAAAGTTATTAGTTAACACATATTTTTGTATTAATTTTACTAATTTGTAGTGTATTAACAGTGACAATGACCATTTATATTTATTGAGTCAAGCACAGCACTAAGATAGTTGTGGTTATTGTTCTGTCATTGATACAATTTAGACTGAGTGATTAAATAAGTAGACATACAGTGAGAAAACTGGTCACTGGTTCAGCTAGACTTAAGGAAGAGACATACTGTATATCTCACTAAGAATTTGTGTATATGTTATTGTTGTTGTTGTTGTTTTTACAACCCTATCTAATAATAGAGTAACATGTAAATTACCATCACTCCGCTACGCCCACTATTGGGCGGCGGGAGGCTGGGGGGTGGGACTCGGGGTGGCCTATCCGGCCATTGAGAGGCACGGATCCGCTGCCACTGAGGGAGGCTACCTTGCTGTTAAGAGGCGCAGGGGGCGGGACTCCTGGCCCCTGTGCCTCTCAACGGCCAGATCCGAGGCTGCTGAGGGGGCCTGCCGCGGACACCCAGCTGCACCTCTCAACAGCAGGGTAGCCCCCCTCAGTGGCTGCGGACCATCAAAAGTGGGGGAGCTGGGTGCCTGTGTGCTCTGGCACCAGGCCTTTCAGAAGCCTCCACCGAGCCGGAGGCTTCTGAAAGGCCAGGTGCACCAGCGGACAGGCACCCAGCTCCACTGCAAAAAGCGAAAGCGTGTAGGGGACCCTACACGTGCATGATTCAATCATGCACTGGGCCTCTAGTATTATATAATCCCTATATCAGGGATTGGCTGGATCAGCCTTTTGCATTACATCGCATCGAGAGGTTTTTATTATGAGGCAAGAGATTTTGTTTATGTAGAATTTAGAATGGTAAATAGCATATTTTGGATAATACAGTGTGATATTCTTGTGTTACACTATTATGACCTCTTTCTATTCAACCATTTCAAACTTCCCTAATAATTGTATGCTTAAGGAGCTTTGAACATTGACAGCATTAAATTGTGTGTGACTTTTGTATTTTTATGCAAAGAAATTTAATGAAGATGGTATTTTAGAGGATTTAGATATATTTTGTTGCTACTTTGTCTATCAAAATAAACAAGAATCAGCAAGATAAGGGAAATGTATAAAAAAGAAAACTGGGCAAAGGATAAATTAGAAAAGAAAAGAGAGGCCCTTCAGAGGAAAATACTACAAACTGTGGACATCCTTAATGCCAATTCCCAAATATTTCCAACTTTACTCCTTCAAGGCAAATGGTAGAAATGGACTTCATTGTCGCCTTTAAAGTCCAGTGTTTCTGCCTGGCTCATTTGCCCTCTCATATGGAACTGGAAGGTGTATGTGTTTTCTGGTAGGATATTTTAAGAGCCAGTGAGCAATTTGAGGTGTTCCTTCACAAAATACGGAGTCTATGTGTCAGAATTCTTTATATGACTTTGATTAAGGTTTCAAATATATGCCATGCATTTGCATTTAATTTCCCTTTATTTTGGTTCTGGGGATTAGGTACTAAATGAAAATATGCTAATCTGAGAAAAGAATAGCAAACTAGTCATTCTGGAGAAATTTCTAAACATGGATTTTTGAGATGGAATTCACTTTTTAAAATAGATTTTCCAGTAAAAGAAAACTTTCAGAAAAAAATAAAAGTGTAATACAAGTAAAAGTCAAAACTACCCTCCATAGCCTGGCTGGCGATGGCTCAATCGTTGAGCATCGACCTATGAACCAGGAGGTCACAGTTCAATTCCTGGTCAGGGCATACGCCTGGGTTATGGGTTTGATCCTCAGTGTGGGGCATGCAGGAGACAGCTGATCAATAATTCTCTCTCATCACTGATGTTTCTATCTCTCTCTCCTTTCCTCTCTGTAATAAATACAAATTTATATTTTTAAAAAAGCATAACTGAAGGGTTATACAAACTCCTCCTCATCCTGTCAAGAGAGTTAACATATTATTTAAGACTATACATTATCAGAGAATAGCTTCTTGTGTTACACTATTATAACCTCTTTCTATTCAAACATTTCAAACATCCATAATAATTCTATGCTTAAGGAGCTTTGAATGTTGACAGCATTAAATTGTGTGTGATTTTTGTATTTTTCTGAGAAGAAATTTAATGAAGATGGTATTTTAAAGGCTTGAAATATATTTTGTTGCTACTTTGTCTATGGAAATAAACACTACAACATTATACACTAATATTTTCTGGTTTGCTTAGCTTGCATCGTGACATATTCTCATTATTTGATATCACAAAAGCCCCTGATTTTAATGGTGGGTCACCCTTGGAAAGCAAAACTGTGCATGCATTTATATGAATTAAATGGTATTTTAAAATTTATACTTCTGAAACCCATTCAAGTTTTATATCCAATGATATACTTTTCATGTTAATAGACTTCCATCTGATTAAAATTCAAAAGAGCTATTTCGAAAAATGTGAGTGATTTCTTTCTAGTTAACATGTTTTGACAGAGACACTTATTTGAGCAGGAGAAACTTGATTCTGAAATAATTATTATTGCACATAAGCTAAATAAATCCCATTGCTTTCACCGTAGTCTCTAAGGGAGAAATTGATCAACATACATAAACACTTCAAACAAGAATGCCCTAAAATACTTCATTTGACAAATATACCTGTTTCAATTACTTTTTCTAAGATTTGTTATGTTTTTCTATAACAGAGTAGGTGTTTCTTTTCTCAATAAATATAGTATGGCTACCTATTTCACAGTCTAATGGTACTAATTTTCGCTATATAAAATAGATTTACATGGAAGCAGAAATGACAAATTCTTGGAAAAGTTAACGATTAGAGTTCAGCACACTGTGATCAAACAGGATCTTTCAGGCATTGTGGCTAAGCTATCATTATTCAACTTAAACAGTGAAAATATATAGAAATGGTAACATTTTGTATTATTAAATGCTGTATTCATTTGTCAGTATCCATTATGCGTGATTTCAGACTTTACTGTTTTTATTGTTCGAATCTGTCTTGCTGTTCTTTTTAAAGGTACATTTGAGTGCTGAGAATTCAAGGGATTTTCAATACCAGCAAAACAGTTTCATTTCTGCTGAATAGTCCTGGAGACAGAGAGGTGTGATAGTTGCATAATAATGGAGATGCAGTTAGAGCCACTGAACTGTACATTTGAAATAGTTAAAATAGTAAATTTTGATGAATATTTAGCACAATTAAAATGGTAACAATTTACTTACATTAGAATGCAGCAAGTAGTTAAGTGGTTAAAATGTGAGCCTTTTTACATCAGATTAGCCAGGCTCCAATCCTTGCTTCCAAAAATTTAGTAAATTTAGCCAAGTTACTTATCTTCCTGACCCCATTTTCTTTAAGTCTGAAGTGAGCTTGATATTAATATCGAATTCAAAGGATAGTTGTGAGAATTAGTTGCAATGTGAAGTTCTTAGTTCCATAGTAAAAGCCGTATATATAACAATTCAACTTCTAACCTGCAACTCCAATTCCTAAAAACAAGACTTTATTTGTTAATAAAGTCTCCAATTTTAGTGGTAATCAGGACCCACTATAATATTTCATTGATCTTATCCCTCCCAGAGTCCAATTACACATTCACAGAATTAGAGTTTGCCCAGGATTATAGAAATCCCCTGGGTGAATGTTAGTTTGTGTTAAAAACCTACAGAAATACACTGATAGCAAAAACTCAAGCATCATGGCCCTATGTACTAGACTCCCAACCAAAAAGATCACATATACACAGCAACAATTTAAGTCCCACAATTCTGTTAAAGTGTATTCATGTATACTTCTGTTCTATGATCTGCTCATAAATATATATAAGACTATCATGTTTCATGTTTCCTTAAGGTGAACTATTATAGAATCTCACTAGAATCATGTCATCAAAATTATATGCTCTGCAATTTTAACATCTGTCTTCTGAAAAATGGTCTGAAAGAAAAGTGAATATTTAAAAGACTTTTGAACACTATGGTATTTTGTTTATGGTCTCTATTTTGCTAGTGTAAAGAATATATCAAATAGCCAATGAGTAAGAATAAAAAAGAAGTACAATATTTGGTAAGGAACAATTTTTAAAAAGTGCAAAAAATAATTCTAAGTATTAATTCATAACATACTATATAAAATATTAGTGAAGATATGTAATTTTCCCATACTTTGTAGATTAGAAAGTAAAATGATCACAACAGCAACTTAAATCACAAATAAATAAAATCATTGGATTTTTCTGCAAATAAATTTTCAATACTAATGATGTACCATTTTTATGTGAAAATTACTGTTTAATTTGATAATTTTTGGTGGAATTCCCTCATTTTAAAAGAATATGTAATATTTAAAAATCTACACTAACTGAAATAAATTTAAAGACGTAATCATACATGTAAACACATGGGTATGCATATATATATATATATATATATATATATATATATATATATATATCTCTTACCTTATAATAGAGAAACATGCAAATTGACCGCACCTCCGCTATGCCCACGATTGGGCCAGCAGGAGGCTGGGGGCGGGACTCCGGGTGGCATATCCGCCATTGAGAAGTTCAAGATGGCGGTGCCAAGTGGCCGGGCCCATGCTGCTGCTCCCGGGGGTGCCTGGGGTGATCGGCACCCCAGGGGGCGTGGCCGGGCCCATCGGCACCCCGGGGAGGCGTGGCCGGGCCCATGCCGCCGCTCCCCGGGGTGCCTGGGGCAATCGGCACCCTGGGGGCGTGGCCGGGGCGATCGGCACCCTGGGGGGGCGTGGCCGGGCCCATGCCGCCACTCCCGGGGGTGCCTGAAGCGATGGGCACCCCGGGAGGCGTGGACGGGCCCATCGGCACCCCGGGGGGCGTGGCCAGGCCCATGCCGCTGCTCCCGGGGGTGCCTGGGGCCATCGGCACCCCTGGGGGGCGTGGCCGGGCCCATGCAGCCACTCCCCGGGGTGCCTGGGGCGATCGGCACCCTGGGGGGGCGTGGCAGGGCCCATTGGCACCCCGGGGGGGCGTGGCCGGACCCATGCCGCCGCTCCCGGGGATGCCTGGGGCGATCGGCACCCCGGGGGCATGGCTGGGCCCATCGGCACCCCGGGGAGGCATGGCAGGGCCCATCGGCACCCCGGGGGGACGTGGCCGGGCCCATGCCGCCGCTCCCCGGGGTGCCTGGGGCAATCGGCACCCCGGGAGGCGTGGCTGGGCCCATTGGCACCCCGGGGGGGCGTAGCCGGGCCCATTCAGCCGCTCCCGAGGGGTGCCTGGGGCGATCGGCCACCTAGGGCGGCATGTCCGGGCCCCTCCCGCCCCTCCCGGGGGTCCCGGGGTTGATCGTCCACCTGGGAGGGTGTGGTTCTGCCCCTCCCGCCCCTCCCGGGGGTCCCGAGGTTAATTGTCCACCTGGGAGGGCGTGGTCCTGCCCCTCCCGCCCCTCCCAGGGGTCCGGGGTCGATCGGCCACCTGGGGGGGCGTGGCCCGTCCCCTCCCACCTCTCCCGGGGGTCCCAGGGGCCGAGGCTTTCCGGGCCTTGGGCACCAGCGGGGAGCCTGCACCGATCGCAGGAAACCACTGGGGGTCGGCTCCTGCGATCCTTAGCAAGGATGTTGGGTGCCGCCTAGCCCAAGGCCACCGCCCCGGGCCAAGCCCCGACCCTGAAAAAGGCAGAAGGCGGTGGCCACAGCCAAGGCCTGGGTCCCTGGTGCCTGCAGAAAACTGGTGCAGGCAGCCAGGTGAATGAAGGTCTATTGCACGAATATTCGTGCAAACGGGCTACTAGTATATATATAGTTGACCCTTGAACAACATAGGGGTTAGGGGCACTGGATAGAGTTCAAAAAAAGAAATGCAAAGTGCAGCATTATATAGACCAGGAAGAAGGCACTTGTATGAGACTTGAAACAAGAAGGCAGAGCACTGCTTTATTCAGCCTCAGCCAGGAACAGGCAAGCACAGGGGTGACAAAGTTTTCATCTCATTGCATATGGCCACAAATGAAAGCACCACAAAGCTGACCTGGGAGATATAAATAAATATATTTTTGGCCCTAGTCGTTTTGGCTCAGTGGATAGAAAGTCGGCCTGTGGACCAAAGTGTCCTGGGTTGGATTCTGGTCAAGGGTAAGTACCTCCGTTGCAGGCTCCTACCTGGCTTGGACCCTGGTCAGAGTGCCTGCAGGAAGCAACCAAACCATGTGTCCAAACAATGTGTTTTTCTCATATCGATATAATCTGTCTGTCTTTCCCTCTCTCTTCCATTCTCTCTAAAAATCAATGGAAAATATCCTTGGGTGAGGATTAAAAGAACAAAAGCAAAAAATGTATTTCTGCAAGTCTGAAAAATAATATATAATGTATATAATGAGTACTGACTGTACATACACACAGAGAAATTTTACATCATAATGCAAGGATAATTTGACAGTCAATGATCAACATGCAATATTGCAACCTATTTTGGAGAAATAAGTACCACTATAAGTGCCATTTGTTTTTCTAGAGCAAATGTAGTTAATAACATAAAAAGATTGGGAAATAAAAATTATTCCAAGATTATCAAGTCTCTAGGTATTTTGTAGCCAAGAGAAATTCTTGGCTTTATTTATCTTTAAATCATTTTTATTGTAATATTTTTATAAAGTTTTATTTAAAGGACCATTACCTTATTTTTTTTATTGGATAACTTTAAATAGTTGAACACAACAAGGTCATTAAATTTAAAAGTATATTTCCTTTCTCAGAAGAGGAACACATACCACTTAATGAAAAAAAGCTTTGATATCTAGGGAAGAAATCACTAAAAATAAAATTAAAAACTTTGTTAAAATTTTTATCATTTTAGTAACAAAAGTAACACAATCCAACCTAATATATTAGTTAATAAAATTAATAACATCATTGATTATGATGACTCAACCAGAATCCAGTGTCTTGTTTTGTCTCAGAGGTGCTTGCAGCGATTATTATTCCTGTACGGTGCCACGGGGCACAGAGACCTGAGGGCCTCTTTGGGGAAGGGCTGATGGTCAGCCATTGCTGTTTGCTCTGCTCTGGTGATTCCCTGAGATCCCACCCCACCCAATTTACAACCCCACCCAGGCTGTGCGCAGAGGCTTTTGCATATGAATGGCCTGGCCTTTTGAAATCTAAAACCTAACAAACTGCAGCTGGGTCAGAGAGTCCCAGAGCCTCCAAAAGAAGGCCAAAGGCTGGACAGCAGCTTGCATTGCTTCACAGCTGGGCCTTATCTGGGCACTTCCAAACCTCAAACAAAGAGGAGGAATCTGTAGATCTCTCTGTAGCTCCTGCTGGGTGGCTTCAGGCAGTGGCAGACTTTAGACCTCCTTGGAGATCCAAGAGCCAGTGTACCCAGTGGTCAGAGTGAGACCATCCAGATTACAACTCTTCACATCCATAAGAGACACACTCAGGGGGCAGACTCAGTGAGCGCCAAAGCCCCACTGAAGTAAGTCCTGCCCCATAAGGGTGTCTCCCGCACAGAAGTTCTCCCTTCGTAGACACAACTGATCCTCACAGCCAATTGGCCTAGAGGTCAATTCCTCCCAGTAATACCAATAGCAATCAAGGCTTAACTACAACAAGATTGTGCACACAGCCCACAAGAATGTCCACCTCAGGTAATTGGGGAGGCTGAGCCACTGGGCCCTATAGGACACCTAGCACACAAAGCCACTCTATCAACACAGGGAAGCAGTCAAAATGCGGAGGCAAAGAAACAGGTCACAAATGAAATAAATGGAGGAAAGCAAACTACTGGATATAGAGTTCAGAACCATGGTTATAAGGTTTCTCAAGAATCTTCTAGAAACCTCTGAGAAATTTAGTGAGACCCTGAAGGATATGAAAAAGGACCAATTAGAAATTAAGCATACACTGACTGAAATAAAGAATAATATATAGAGATCCAACAGCAGACTAGAGGATCCCAAGAATCAAGTCAAAGATTTGAAATATGAAGAAGAAAAAACACCCAACCAGAAAAGCAAAAAGAAAACAGAATCCAAAAATATGAAGATAGTGTAAGGAGCCTCTGGGACAACTTTAAGCATACCAACATCCGAATTATGGGGGTGCCAGAAGAAGAGAGAGAGCAAAATATTGAAAACCTAATAGAATAAATAATGACAGAAAACTTCCCTTACCTGGTGAAAGAAATAGACTTACAAGTCCAGGAAGTGCAGAGAACTCCAAACAAGAGGAATCCAAAGAGGACCACACCAAGACAAAAATAGTTAGACCACACTAAGAGAAAAATAGTTAGTTACCTACAAGGGAGTACCCATACAATTGTCAGCTGATTTCTCAACAGAAACTATGCAAGCCAGAAGGGAGTGGCAAGAAATATTCAAAGTGATGAATAGCAAGAACCTACAACCAAGATTACTCTACCCAGCAATGCTATCACTCAGAATTGAAGGTCAGATAAAGAGCTTCACAGATAAGAAAAAGCTAAAGGAGTTTATCACTGCCAAACCAGTATTATATGAAATGCTGAAGGGTATTCTTTAAGAAGAGGAAGAAGAATAAAAAGGTAAAGATAAAAATTATTAACAACAAAGTGATAACAAATATATATCTATCAACAAGTGAGTCTAAAAATCAAGTGAATAAAAAATCTAATGAACAGAATAAACTGGTGAATATAATGGAATCAGGGGCATAGAAAGGGAGTAGACTGACAATTCTCGGGGGGAAGGGAGTATGGGGGGTGCAGGAAGAGACTGGAAAAAAATTGTACAAGTATGGATGAGGACAGTGGGGGAGGGTGTAAGGGAAGGGGTTGGTGTGGGAACCGGGTGGAGGGGAGCTATGGGGGGAAAAAGAGGACCAACTGTAATAATCCGAACAATAAATATTTATTAAAAATATAAAGGAATAAACTTAATGTTAGAACCAATATATATTTTATGACCATGAAGCAAAGGTAGGTTTATAGTTGTGAGTACATGAGATACAAAATTTATTCTTGTATTATTTATTAATTATTGAATTATTTTCCATATGAATAACTGTAAACCTACTTTTGCCAAACCCTGTATTTATAAATATTAATAAAAAAAAGGATATAAAGAAAATATAGAAAAAAATGTGATTTTGTAAGTCCAATGCATTTACTAAGTTGTAATCAAGCTTATGGCTAGTAAACAAAACAAAACAAGACAAAAAGCTAGTGCAGAATGAAGGTTTCTGCAATTATCATTCCATATCTAAGCCACAATGTCATAACACTTTTATTTTTTTTGCTAATCCTCACCTGAGGATATTTTTCCATTGATCCTTCAGAGAGAGTGGAAAAGAAAGGAAAAGAGAAACATCCATGTGAGAGAAACACATCAATTGGTTGCCTCCTGCATGCGCCCCAACCAGAGTCCTGGGCCATGGAGGAGCCTGCAACCAAGGTACATGACCATGACTGGAATCAAACCCAGGACCCTTCAGTCCACAGGCCGACGCTCTATCCACTGAGCCAAACCAGCTAGGGCATAACACTTTTTATTCAAATTGAATTTAAAATGAACATAGAGCTATTTCTAGTTCTATAATTGTCATTTAAAAATGTTTTAATGAGATTTAAGACACATTCATACACACACACACACACACACACACACACACACACACGATGTTTGTTTTCACAGCACATCTTTTATTTAGAGCATTTTTGGTAAGCAGCCAGAATATGAAGCAGTTAGAGAACTGATTTCATGGGTTGGTCATGGAGAAATCAACACATTTCACAGTTTGGTTTGAATTAATGACAACAGCTGCAAAAACACATATAATGTCAAAGGCCTTTTAGATGTCTTTAATGAACAAAATGAATAGAAATAAAAATGTTTCCAAATGTGAGCTTGACATTTCTTTTATGTTTCACAAGGTCATACAAAACTATAGCAAGTATGTCCGAATCAATTATTTGGAATCACACTAAATGTTTAAAATGCTATTTTCTTTATAATAATTCATTTTTTGAATATCTCATAAATATACTTCTAAAAATACTATACATTTGTTGCTTTTCGTTTTCTGTGTAAGCTTTCTTTGGCATTATGCTTGTATTTTTCTATTCTTAAAACACAAAATAATAAAATGTAAAAATTAAAAACTAAAAATGTTTCTTAATATATTTATAATTATAAATTATAAAATTAAGAACATGGACTTTTATAAATAATAGAGTGGACACATGTAAAATATTTATTCAACTAAATGATAATGGAACCAATTAAATGGTATAGCTGGTTCAAATTCAGCAATAAAAGAGGAGCAAAATACTTATACATGTCATAATGGAAAATCAACCTTGAAAATATTATGCTAAGTGAAAGAAGCAAGTGAAAAAATAAACGGCCTTTTCTTTTTTTTTTAAACATTTTAAAAATATATTTTATTGATTTTTTTTACAGAGAGGAAGGGAGAGGGATAGAGAGTTAGAAACATCCATGAGAGAGAAACATTCATCAACTGCCTCCTGCACACCCCCTACTGGGGATATGCCCACAACCAAGGTACATGCCCTTGACCAGAATCGAACCTGGAACCCTTCAGTCTGCAGGCCAACGCTCTATCCACTGAGCCAAACCAGTTAGGGCTAAACGACCTTTTCTTATGATTTCTCTCTGAAATGTCTAGAATAGGCAAATCTATAGAGACTAACTTTTGCTGAGGACTGGGGCAGGGATAAGTGGGAAGAAAATAGGAGAGTTCATGCTTATACATATGTCATTTTTGCGGAGATGAGAGCAATAAAATTATCTAAAAATTTTTGAAATATTTGTAAACCTATGCATGTGCTAAAATTCATTGAATTTTACACTTTAAATGGGTAATTGTATGTACATTAATTATATCGCAATAAAGCTGTTATTTTTTATATATTTTTATTGATTTCAGAGAGGAAGGGAAAGGGAGAGAGAAACAGAAACGTCATGATGAGAGAGAATCATTGATTGGCTGCCTCCTGCACGCCCCCTTCTGGGGATCAAGCCTGCAACCCGGGCATGTGCCCTTGACCAGAATCGAATCCAGGACCCTTCAGTCCTCAGGCCGACGCTCAATCCATTGAGCCAAACCAGCCAGGGCAAAGCTGTTATTTTTTAAAAAGAATACTAGACGATATGTAATTGTATGCATATAATATGTATGTATATGTTTGTATGGAAAATAATAAAAGAATAAATAATAATAATACAAGAATAAACCTACTGTTCCCCACCCTGTATATTATCAAATTAGAAGACGTCATTAGGGCACATCAATTGATCCATACCCTACACAATTATTTTTCCACTTGTTTAAAATAGCAAACTTAAATACAATCATTAATATATATAAAATACATATTACTTTAGAACATATTAAAAGCTGGAAACAAAAACATATCCCAAGAAGACATGCAAATGGCTCACAGATATATGAAAAGATGGTCGACTTTACTAGTTTCAGAAAAATGCGAATCAAAACTACAATGATATATCACCCATACTTGTTAGAATGCCGATTATCACCTGGCCAGTGTTCTCAGTGGTTTAACCTTAACCTATGAACCAAAAGGTCACAGTTTGATTCCTGTTCAGGACATATGCCTGGGTTGCAGGTTCAATCCCTCATGTGGGGCATTCAGGAGGCAGCCTATCAGTGATTCTCTCTCATTGATGTTTCTATCTCTCTCTCCCTCTCTCTTCCTCTCTGAAATTTATATATATATATATATATATATATATATATATATATATATATATATATATATTAAAGAATGGCTATTATCAAAAAGACATATCAAATGTTAGAGAGTTTGTGGAGAAAAATAAACCCTCATTCACTGCTGGTGGGTATGTAATCTGGTACATCAACTATAGAAAACAGTATAGAGGTTCCTCAGAAAATTAAGAATCACAGTTATATGACCCAGCAATCCCTTTTCTAGGTATCTATCTTCCAAATTTAAAAGCATTTAGTCATAAAGATGTATGTACCCCTATGTTCATTGCAGCATTATTCACAGTGGACATGACATGGGAATATCTGAAGTGTCCTTTGATACATGATTGGATAAAGATGTGGTACATACATACAATGGAATACTACTCAAATTCAGATGCTATATTCTCTACTAAGCATGGAAAAAATTTGGTAAGAATTATATAGCACAGCCCTGGTGGGAGTGGCTCAGTTGGTAGAGCATCACTCTATACACAAAACGGTTGCTGGCTTGATTCCTGGTCAGGGCACATGCCCACGTTGCAGGCTTGATTTCCAGTGGGAGGGGGGTGGGGCGTGTTTAGGAGGCAGCCTATCAATGTTTCTCTTTAACATCTATGTTTTTCTCTCTCTTCCTCTCCCTTTCTTTCTCTCTAAAATCAATCAAAACATTTTTAAAATAATTATATTGCACAAAATCTATACTAATAAAAGGGTAATATGCTAATTAGACTGGACATCTTCAGGACGTCCTTTCTGACAAAGCCACAGTGCCGGGGGCCAAGGTAGAGAAGGTTAGGGGCAGTCAGGACAGCAGGGCAGGGCAGTTAGGGGGTGATCAGGCTGGCAGAGGAGCAGTTAGGGGGCGATCAGGCTGGCAGGCAGAGGTGGTTAGGGGCGATCAGGAAAGCAGGCAGGTGAGCAGTTAGGAGCCAGCAGTCCCGGATTGCGAGAGGGATGTTCAACTGCCGGTTTAGGCCCAATCACACAGGGGTCCCCCGAGGGGTCCCGGATTGAAGAGGGTACAGGCCAGGCTGAGGGACACTCTCCCCCCCGCCCCCGTGCAAGAATTCCCTGCACTAGGCCTCTAGTGTATCTAATAAAATTCAGTCATTTCACTCTGAATAATACTGTTATACAGTTGTATTTTCAACAAAGAAATAACTACTACAAAATAAATGAAAATATTCATGACAAAACTACTTTCTAGATTCTGAATTGTATCTTATTATGAAGAACCACATATTTCTCCAATTTTTAAATTTATGTAATGGCTATGCCATTACTCAGAAAATTTAGAAAAGTGTTTAATAGGATAGAATTCTATAAGACACAAAGGAAGTTGAACATGGTTAAAACAAAGTGTATTCACAGAATAAACAGTTGAAAAACTAAAACAATGCTGGGTTGCCAGATTGGTGGTTGGCATGCATATTTAAATTGAATTTTAGATAGGATTAAAAGGAAAACAAAAAGAAGAAGAGAAAATACACTTTATTATAGCTAAGCAGAAATCATTTTTCTCTCTGACCTTGATTCTAGTGCTAAGCAGCTGATTGACTTGTGACTTGTGCTGATTGACAGGGCAGAAATGCACAGGCTTTGCAATTAGTGATTCTGAACTGCTGCTGAGTACCAAGACCTTTAATTTAAATTATGCCAGGATGCTTCAAATTTAATCATAGCCCAAGGAGTATTATGTTTTTAAATAAAATATTTATTTCTAAGTATAATCTCCTATACTATTGCAATATGAACCTAAACTTATTTTAATATTATTCTTTTAAAAATGCTCAAATTATATTTGATTTTTATGATTTTTGTTCATTTTCTTTTGTTTGCTTTAAGATGAGTCTACACTTACACTAAACCACCATTTCTAGGAATCTGTAAAAAGTCTTAAGTGTAGCTATATATTTTCACTGAGAAATGAATTGACTGTGAAATATTGTTTTTGTTTGTTTGTTTGTTTGTTTTTGTGTGTGTTTTTACCAAACCAACATAAGATTAAGCCAAATCACTCAAAATATTGAGGTGTGTGACAAGCCTACAAATTTTTAACAAGAAAGAATTTAGCCTTGTGAAAGACTGAACTACTTATAAAATATTTATATATCTTTTAAGACTTTTGAATTAAAAAAAAACATTAAAATGTTGAATACTTTCTCTTAGATAACTTACAAAAGATATAGTAATAGAAACTTCTATATACTAAAGAACATTTTATTTTATTTGGAAAAAAATGAAGAATAGTTTTAAAGGATCTTTAAAGAGTTATAAAGGAAAAAAGAGTTTGAAAGTTCAAACAAAGATTTAACATTGTTTAACTTAAAAGTAATAAGTATACTTTAATACAGAAAAGAGCAATTCTAGTTAGTTTTCTTGTTTGATTTATCATTAACACATCAGAAAAATTGTTGACTCTCAGTAACCATTTATAACTTTACAGTATTTTCATTCTGCTCTGTGTTCTACGTCACCTCAACTCCTCCTCGGGAAGCACATATTTTCTCCTCTTTTCAGTCACTGTGATTCCTTTATACTAACATGCAGTCATTGGTTTTGTTAAAATTATACATGTAAATAATGAAAGGTGCATTCATGTAATGCAAATATAATGTTCTTAAAGACTTAATTTATCAAACCTTAAAAACTATTTAGAAATATAAAGAGAATAGCCATAACCATTCATACGTAGGTTATATACATAGTAAGGTCTGGCTACTCAGTGCTTTATAGACTCGGCATCCCTTAAGGAAGACTTAGGCAAGGGTTGTTTGATTAACTCAATTTGAAAGAACTTAATTCAGGCATAAGGGATCAACGTCAATAATTCCTGAATTGTCTTGAGGTTTAAATGATTTTTTTTTAGAGTAGCAACTTTTAGATAAATAATTTTCAAAAAAGTAGTTAAAGAAAAATGTCATTGTATAAGTAATAAAAGAAAAAAAAAATATCCACAGTTCAAACAGAACTTGAGCATTAAAAAGAAAATAAAAAATAAAGACAATTTACTTTTCTAAAGGGGATAGCTTTTATTGAATTGTCAACTAAGTTCAGAGCTAAATTATAATGGCTACAGATTCATTGTTTATTGAAATCTAGAGAAGACTTTCCACATAAATGTCAATTGAATTTTCTAAACATTTTTAATTTTAAGAAATGTTTAAAAATTTAATCTACTTTGTAATTATGCAACATGGTATTTACTGGATAAGTGAAAAGCTTCAAATTCGTGTACAGAGCTCATAGTCAATATGAACAAATTCAGTCTATGATGCAGGTTTATAAAAGGAATGATAATTTAACATTCAATGATTAAAAAGTTTCCTTTGTTACACATATACTAGCATTTTATTCTTTTTCTTATATAACTTTTAATTTTAGCTTTCTCATACCTAACTGTCACCAATTAGCTTACATGGAAATCAAATATTTCTGTACTATAAATATGAAATCAGAAGCTAGGACAGAAGCAATGTTTTAAATCAGTGTTCTCATTAAACCAAATCTCTCTCTCTCTCTCTCTCTCTCTCTCTCTCTCTCTCTCTCTCTCTCTCTCTCTCTCTCTCTCTATATATATATATATATATATATATATATATATATATATATATATATATAAAGAGGTAATATGCAAATTGTCTGGGATGCCATAACGTCACGACCACTCAGGAGGAGGCTGCGTGCACAGGTGGGTGGGAGGGGACTGCATGCATGGCGAGGCAAGCCACGGATGGCGCAGGCCCAGAGAGAAGAGGGCCTGCCAGCCACAGCACACCGGCCGTCCCGCCTCTGTGTGTGAGCTGCAGAGGAAACACCTTTTCTGACCGCTCATTGGCTAAGCTCCTGGTACGCCACTCGCAGTGTTCTTGGCAACTTGGGTAATAAGAATCCAAGAAAGTGATCTAGGTTTTTTCCACCTCACTCCTGGAGAAAAAAACGAAGGTCTGCTGCTGGAGGGCCTAAGAATTGTGATATCCTGCCCTAGCTGGTTTGGCTTAGTGGATAGAGCCTCAGCCTGTGGACCGCAGGGTCTGGGTTTGATTCTGGTCAAGGACATGTACCTAGGTTGCAGGTTCCTCCATGGTCAGGGCCCAGGTCAGGGCTCTTGCAGGAGGCAACCAACTGAAGTGTCCCTCTCACATTGATGTTTCTCTCTCTTTCTCTCTCTCTTCCATGTGCTCTAAAGATCAATGGAAAAGTATCCTCAGGTAAGGATAAAAAAAAAGAAAGAAAGAAATGTCATATCCTATGAAAGAGACATCTTGAAAATGCCTAAAGAATATTGTCATTTTTTCATGGTGAAGGGACTGGAGTCCGTGTTGATGAAAACACCTTGGTGGCTGCGGCAGCCATCAGTGGCAGCTGCAGCACAGTGGGGTGGCGCCTTCCCCTGATCAGCCCGGTTGCCTCCCGCAGAGGGAGGCCAGACTGCAGTAGGACAGTAGGACATCAGTAGGACATCCCCTGAGGGCTCCTGGACTGTGAGAGGTGTCAGGCTGGGCTGAGGGACCCCCCAAGTGCATGAATTTTCGTGCAACAGGCCTCTAGTGTGTGTGTATGTATGTGTGTGTGTATATATATATATATGTATTATGCTAATTGCCTGTCCGACCAGTAGCTATGACTCACACTGACCACCAGGGGGCAGACACTCAACGCAGGAGCTGCTGAGCTGCAGTGACTTGGCAGCGGTGGTTCTCAGGTGATGCACCCCGAAACCTGAGAGGAGGGAGTGCAATTACTCACTGGGCCTCGTGATTCCACCTTTGGCCATGGGTTATGTTGTTGCTGGGGCACTGTTGGTCCCGAATCTAGTTTACTGCACACTTGCATTTGCATTCCACACCCTGTACAACAGCAACTTTGCAGAGAGCCCTCTCGCACTCTGGGGCCCCTCAGGGGATGTCAGAGAGCTTGTTTCAGCCCGATACCCACAGGCCAGGCCAAGGGACCCCACCTGCCGGAGGGACCCAGCTCACTCCGCAGACACCTTTCGAGCCACAGTGCCACCCAAGGTGTAGCTGGACAGGGAGGGACCGCTGGAGGTTGGCTCCATGGCATGTCTGGCCCATTACACTCAGTCTTGCCCTGCCGGCCACCTTCTAATTAATTTCCTTTCAATGTGCCCAAATCCATGCACTGGGTCACTAGTTATATAATAATTTAGATAGAAAAGAGGAGTATTCAAAGAAGTTATATCTATGTTACAACATTAAAGCCAATGCTAAAGAAAATAAATGTTTGGTTGACTTGTGCTTGGTAAAGATTCTACAGACATGTTATAAGAAAGTAAAGTTCACATAGATTAATGTTATTTTTTTCCCCTCAAAAGTCACAACTGTAGTTAAAGAAGAAAGAAGAAATTGAGGGTGTATTTCAGATCCCTAAACTTAATCTTTAGCCATGGACAAAGACAACAGTGTGGTGATGGCCAGAGGGAAAGGGGGTGGGGGCTGGGTGAAGGAAGACAAAGGGGGAGGAAATGGGGACATCTGTAATAGTGTCAACAATAAAAAGAAGAAGAAGAAAAAAAAAAACAACTTTCCCTAATAGCAGATTATGTCAGTGCATTTTTAGATGGCTATGACTTATTTGGTTGGCTTATGTCATTAAAATTTTCAAGGAATTTCTTAATTGAAGTCACATCACAATTAAGTAATAAAGTTGCAAGAACAGCTTCATTTTTATTATCTACATAACCCAAGAAAACACTGCAACTGAATATACACTTAAATTATACCATGGCATAAGCAGGAGTAACCTTCTTAAGATACCAATCTTGTAAATGTCTATTTGCTAAGACCATAATACAGACATATCTGCAAAAGAATGTCTTTACATTGGAATGTTTACTAATTTGCAGGTTTACTTTGTCTGCTTTCAGGGATGCAGGATGGCCAAAGGATGGTAAAAATTCTATATACTTATGACTCTCAAATTTCATACCTGCATTTTTCACTGTTTGTGCCATATACTGTATGTGCCATATGTATATGCAACTATATACAGGACACTTCTCCTGTCTTCATTCAGTTTCATCAGAATATTCATTGCACTATAGCAAAAGTTGAGAATAACAGAAGTAAAACTGACGAATCATCAAAGCAGTAATTAGTAAAAACTTATTGTGTATATACCAAAAGACAGTTTGCAAACCTGGAACAGTCAAAGCAAAACAGGGAATGAGGCTCAGGAGTACATACTTATAACACAGTCACTGTTTATTTTTCACTGTAATTGGTTACAATATTAGAATTTTCTTGCATAATAGAAAATTAGTTATTAGTTACCTCACATCAATCTTGGGAAACTATAAATTTCACTTATAATTTCCAGAGGCACAAAAAGAAATGACCCAGGTTAAGTTATTCTAAACTAAACTAAGCTTTGCTTGTATGACAAAACTGGTTTTATCTGCTCAGGGAATTTTCAAGGTCAGTCTCTGTTTGCTTTTTTTTTAATTTTGGGGGTTCAAAAGGATTAATAAAATTACACGTGTTTCATGTGTACAGTTCTATAGTACATCATCTGTATATTGCACTGTGTATTTGAAGAAACAGAGGGAAGCTAGGTAGTTAAGAATCTATGTGTGGGAAGTGAGCTTTAAAATGTATGAATGTTGCTAAGACAAGCAGCTTTCAGATAACCAATCATAAAAAAGTGAGGTGAATAACCAATCCCAAGACAATTATTAAGGCAGAATTCTTTGAAAGGACCAATTAGGAGTTCGCAAGGCATGTATCTGCCCCTAGCCTGCACTTTCTTTCTATCTCTCTTTATTTCTTCTCTATCCCTAACCACAGCAGATTATTGGGTTGATGGCAGGAGACAATCTCCTCTGCACTCAGGTATCCTATGGCCTTGTGGGACTCTACACATGGACTAATAGATTTTAGCACCCAATGGTTACAGGGAAAGGAAGCTCTGGGAAGATTAAAAATGGTGACAGAGTAAGTGAATGCTGCTCAGACATGCTCCCTGGAACAAACTGGAATTACAACTAAAATACAGAAAAACTTCCTGAATAATCAATGAAAGACTTGCGGGAGAGAACCCTGATACCTGAGGACTGAAAGTGAAGACCACATAGAAGCTGGTAGGAGAGGTGTTGGCACAAAAGGGCTGGCCAGCGCCCATAGCCACTGAAGTTCCAGAGAGATATCTCATCTGTGGGGGGTTGCCACTGAGAACTCTGGCATCTAATTCCCAAGCTGGGCCCCCAGCAGAGATTACTACAACTGACAAGGGTATCCACATAACATTTGGCTTTAAAAAGCATTGGGGATGCTGTTGGCCAGGGAGAGACGGACTGAAAATTCAGGCACCCTCTTAAAGGGCCAACACACAAAATTCCCTGTGAAGCCACCCACCTTCTACTCTGACAGAGGGTGGAGTGGACTGGAGCTAAGTGAGCAGAAGCCAGGATTAATGGCTTGGGGGTTAGAGCTCAGAAGGCAGACACCCCCAGTTTCCTATGCTGAGTCATTTCCTCACCCAGTGGAGGACATATTTCCCACACAGACATTTCCCTTGCCTGGGGGGGAAGACTATTGGAAAAACATTGCTCTGAGACCACTTAACACATTGTGGACAGATCATGAGAGTTCTTGTGTTTTCATATTACACAGTGTTTTACAAAGTATCATACTTTAAAAAGATATTAGCTTGTAAGAACATGTAATAAATAACTTCAAAATGCAATGGGTATTTAATTTTAAGGCATGCCTTTGACATTTATGTAAAACTTTTTTGTACTCATTCAATAGAAACTTATCTGGCCACTTGGTAAAGCTAGCAATAAAACTACTGGTGTGCAATGTGTTAAGAGACTAAAAATAACAATTAGCTTTCAGGCAGAAGCAATGGCCCCACCTTGTTGAAAAAATATATTGCCACACCTGTGGATAATTGCCCAGGGACAATTCAAGTTAGAATCCTATCAGTCTGTAGACAGAGGCTGTCTCTGGAGGCTTTGAGTCTTTGCCTGATCTAATCAGCCAGAAACAGTATTTGACACTCTCCCACACTAGAAATTGAGAAGCATAGAGCAAGCATGTCAAACTTAAATAAATGAGGCATGTGGCCTGCAGGCTGCGAGTTTGACATGCTTGGTGTAGAGGATCTACATAATACATAGACATAAACCCAAACAGAAAGCAAAAATGAGGAGACAAAGAAACAACCCCCAAATGAAAGAACTAGAGAATTCTCCAGAGGAAGAGATAAATAAAACAGAGTTAAGAGAAATGATGGTAAAGATGCTCAACAGATTGAAAAAAAGATATAGTAATTACAAAAAAAGAACAGTTGGAAATAAAGGATGACATAACACAAATAACACATTGGGAGGAATACACAGCAGATTAGAGGAAGCTGAGGATTGAATCAGTGAAATAGAAGACAGGGTTGAAAAAATCACTCAATCAGAGTACCAAAAAAACAAACAAACAACAACAACAACATCAAAAAACCACAATTAAAAAATAGGAGGACAGCTTAAGGGAGCTGTGGGACAATGTGAAACATAACAATATTAGAATATCAGGTGTGCCAGAAGAGGCAGAAAGGGAGAAAAGGATAGAGAATGTGTTTGAAGAAATAATGGTAGAAAATTTCCCTAACCTGGTAAAGGAAAAAGTCACACAAGTCCAGGAGGCACAGAGAACCCCAAGCAAGAAGAACCCAAACAGGACCATGGCCACACACATTATAATTAAAATGCCAAAAATTAAAGACAAAGAGAGAATCTTAAAGGCAGCAAGAAAAAAGAAAACTGTTACCTACAGAGGAGTTCTCATAAGCCTGACACCTGATTTCTCAACAGAAACTCTATAGGCCAGAAGGGAATGGCATGAGGTACTCAAGGTAATGGAAAGCAAGGATATGAAACCAAGATTACTATATCCAGCAAGACTATCATTCAAAATAGATGGTCAAATAAAGAACTTCCCAGACAAAATTAGGCTAAAGCAGTACATCACCACCAAGCCAGCATTACATGAAATGCTAAAGGGACTGCTGTAATGAGAAGAAACAGAGAGAGAAACCTAGGCATTCAGAATTAAAATGGCAATAAATAAGTACCTATCAATAATAACCTTAAAGTAAATGGATTAAATGCTCCAGTCAAAAGGCATAGGGTAGCTGAATGGATACAAAAACATGACCCAACTATAGGCTGTCTACAAGAGACACACCTCAGAACAAAATATGCACACAGGATGAGAGTGACAGGATGAAAAAAATATTGCCATGCAAATGGAAAAAAAAAAAGCTGGAGTAGCAATACTAACATCCAACAAAAAGACAAAAGAAAGCAAAACTAAAATAGACTTTAAAATGAAGGCATCACAAAAGACAACAAAGGTCACTACATAATAATAAAGGGATCGATCCAACAAGAGGATATAACCCTGGTAAACATATATGCACCCAATATAGGAGCACCTAAATATATTAAAAAAAAAAAAAAAACTTCTAGAGGACTTTAACAGAGAAATTGACAACAATACAGTCATAGTAGGGGGCTTTAACATCCCCTTGACTTCACTGGATAGATCTTCACTGGAGAGGAAGCCGGGCATTGCTATGTGACATCATTACCCAGCGCCCACAGTCACCATTTCCAGGCTGGGCTGGGCTGTGGGCCACATTTTGCACCATGGGGTCTTGACAGTGTAAGCTGCGATTTGTTGGGGTGTTGCTCTGGGTTGGTAGTGGGGCCTGTGTCCCACTTGGGGGAAGCCGAGTGTTGCTTTGTGGGCACCAGGTCTGCGGTGACCTTTCTCTGTAAATGGCCAGGGCACGTCACAGGAGATCCTGCATTGAATATCTGCCCCCTGGTGGTCAGTGCGCATCATAGCTACTGGTTGGACGAACACTTAGCATAATAGCCTTTTATATATATACTAGAAGCCCGATGCACGAGAATTCGTGCTAGAATGGGCTTTCCTTTCCCTGGTTGCCAGCATCGCCTTTCCACTCCAGCCTAGCCCCTTTCTGCTCAGGCCCCAGAGCCGCCTCTTTCTGCTCCAGAAGCCGCCTCTTTCCACTCCGGGAGCTGCCTCTTTCTGCTCCGGCCCCGCCTTCCCACGCTGCCCAGAGGCCCTGAGAGACTGGGATGGGGCAGAATGCCTGCATTGTCACCATGGCGACGATGCAAGTGTCCCACCCGCGTCACTCAGCGCCTGTGTATGCAAATTAGCCACCATCTTTGTTGGGTTAATTTGCATATCACCCGTGATTGGCTGGTGGTGTAGTGGAGGTACAGTCAATTTACATGTTTGTCTATTATTAGGTAAGATAGGTTTTAGGAACAATTTTAATATGCAACAAATCAACTTTTTTCATTATTATATTTCAAAATTTTACTTCAACCAGAGTTAAAGTTTTCTAACTTTTACTTTACTGACACAAAAACCAAATCAGATATTATTATTAAGAATTATACTATTTCAAGAACAGGGAGTTAAATCTTTATATATTTCAAACATACCCAAATTTAGTATAATTTTTAATAAAACATTATAATTACTATATTGTGTTAACATATAACACAATTTCAAGTTATTTGATCCAGGATATTGCATGTTGCTACTGGACTCATCATATTTCATTTTTAAGTACTGATAAAATAATCTAGAGAGCTATAAAACTAATTGATTTTTATAAACAAAGGCCTGAAAAATACACTTTATATGGCATCTTTCACAGATACTCTTCTTATCTGTTTATCATTTCTTTGATTTTTTTCAAGAGCATAAGAAGTATGGTTGCACATTTGTATTCTGTTCATATCTAATTTCCAGTAAAGGTCAGCTTTCCCATAAAAGGAGTATAAATAGTGCATAAAATGATGATCCAAGCTAGCACATCAAGAAAATAAAAGCATAAAAGAAAAGGTCATTTTCACAATTTTTTCTTGAAGCACCCTCAAAAACATGTAGTATGAAATTTGTGAAAGTTTTCAAAAAAGAAGTTTGCATGTTGAGGTTAATTTTGTCTTTCTAGTTTCTTTCCAATTACCTTTGTAGAAATTAAAAATAAATCATCCATTATTGAGGTCTTTATCTTTATGGTGGCTTGATTATTAAGGACATTACCTCTGATATTTAACCAATTATCAGAGTATTAGTTGTTTAGATTGAAAATAATCATTCTTTTCTTGAAAACTGCATTTAGATTTAGTGACATTAACTATACATAAAGCCTATCAGCATTTCCAAGATGAACTAAAAAAAACATTCATTACTTATTTAAGTATTACTTAATGAAACATTATTATAAACCTTCATAGTTTGACTTTCTTTCAGTGAGTTTATCAGGAAAGCCAATACTTGTACTGGTAAGATACTGTACTTATCAAATTAACTAAAATCATCTTATTCATGTATATACAAAAATGAGTTTGAATCTTGTCTAATTTGGTTGGATAACTGAATAGTGAGTGTGAGATTAAACTGTTGAAAGTTTTTAGAAAAGCTACTAGGTGGGTTTTTGAGTCCATAAAATATGAAAGGATTATGAGCTAGCTTCAGTTTTCCTACATTTAGGACAGGACTAAAATTTGATAAAGTCTGTGTAATCAAGACAAGTAACTTCCTAGCAACATGCAGACATAGATACTGGGCAAGAGTTCTCCAGCTCACAAGAAGGGAAGCACCACTGTGAAACAATATTCAGCCATTCTCTCCTTAATCTCTTCAGCCTCTAATATATTTTCCTACCCTAATAGTCTCTGCATATAATTACAATTACTTATTTGTGTGTGTGAGTATGTACCTGCTTGGGGTAGAGACCACATCTCATCCATTGTTTTATAATCTAATCATCCTAATATATAAAAACCCAGGGTCCGTAATGACCGACCGAAGGTTTGACCGAACACCAAAAGTCAGTCCTGCAGTCAGTGCTGGGTTGCCGTGGAGACCCAGCACTAACTGCCACTGGTACAGGTGAAGCAACCCAGCACTGACTGCCAAGGGGGCTGCAGATCAGGCCCAGAGAGAGGCCCAGAGAGAGAGAGGGAGGGTCTGATCCACTGCCTCTGTGGCAGCTGTTGATCAGCTGTTGCCTCTCTCTCTGGGCTTCGCCAGCAGCCGTGCCTCTGTTTCTCTCCAGGCTTCCACAGGCTGCTGATAAGCCTCCCCTCTCTGATCAGACCTGGAGATAGGCTCAGGGATGCATTATTCAGAAACTGACCAATCAGAACCAAATCATGGTCAACTGTGAGGAGCCAATGGCTGCCTAGGAGGCAGAGCTTTTGACATTGACTGGCATAGAAACCGACCAATCAGAACCAAATTGGCCAGCAGGGAGGGCAGTTGGGGGCAATATCAGGCCGACAGGGGAGGGCCGTTGGGGGCGAGATCAGGCCAGCAGGGGAGGGCAGTTGAGGTCAACCAGGCCAGCAGGGGAGGGCAGTTGGGGGCAATCAAGCAGGCAGAGGCAGTTAGGGATGATCAGGCCGGCAGGGGAGAGCAGTTAGGGGTGAGATTAGGCCGGCAGGGCAGGGCAGTTGGGGGCGAGATCAGGCTGGCAGAGGAGGGCCATTGGGGGCGAGATCAGGCTGGCAGGGGAGGGCAGTTGGCGGAAACCAGGCAGGCAGGCAGAGGCAGTTAGGGGTGATCAGGCAGGCAGGCAGAGAGGTTAGGGGCCATCAGGCAGTAAGGCAAACAGAAGCAGTTAGGAGCAATCAGGCAGGCAGGTAGGTGAGTGGTTAGGAGCCAACGGTCCCAGATTGTGAGAGGTATGTCTGACTGCTGGTTTAGGAATCAGGACATCCCCCAAGGGGTCCCTGATTGGAGAGGATGAAGGCTGGGCTGACAGAACCCCCCTCCGTGCATGAATTTTGTGCACTGGGACACTAATATATATATATATATATATATATATATATATATATATATATATATATATTCCAATATTCCAAGAGGATGTTTTTAATTAATTGAATTAATAAATATATTTTAAATATAATGAGGGATTATTCAGTTTGAGGCAATAAAATAATAAAGCAAATATATGAGCTTGCTTTCAAATCTCAAACATTTTAGGTATAACAACAAGATGGGTAATTTTAGTATAATCAATAGGCATAAAAAATGAATAGAAAAGAGGTGAAAATGAACAATGTGATACATTCCATTTTATTGTTGTATTAATGGAGGTGTAGGAATGTAATAGGTAGAAGATTTGAGATGAATATGATAGGTAGGAAGGAAGAACATAATCAGCAGAGGCAGGTTTGTCTGGATATTTCTGTAGTGAGTAAATAAATGTCTACACTAAACCTGTGTAAGTGCCTGTCATTACAGAAAAATATTTATTTATGAAATATAATGATTATTAGTAATACCTTGCTCAATAGAGATAATCTATTATTTCACTCTGTAGTATATTACAGTTATTGATCGTTTCACTTTGACCTTTTGAAAAACAAAAAACATAGTTAACATTTTTTTCGAAAACTTACAGTAATGTATCACAATAATAATTTCACCAGAATGCACATGGACTATATTTTCCCTATGTAATGTTTTAGATCATGTTAAACAACAGGCATATGAGAGATGTTTAATGGTTTCAAATTGAAAATAATCAAATTCAATCCACAATTGGATATTACTATTAACATTAAAGTGATGAAAATTATTTACCTAATAATAACAAGTATTGGAGATGATATGGAGGAAGTGCAACTTGAAAATATAGCCCCTAAAATATAAATTGAAATAATAATTTTGCCTTTTTCAGAATTGTCATATAGGTTAAATCATACAATACATAGCTTTTACAGATTGATTTCATTCTTTTATTAATATGCATTTGAGTTCCCTCCATATATTTTCATAACTTGACAGCTCAATACTTTTTACTGAAGAATATCCCATTAGGTATACCACAGCTTATTAGCCATTCACCACCATCTTTGCATCCAAGTTCCAGCAATTATGAATGAAGTTTCTGTAAACATTGCTGTGAAGGTTATTCAACTCCTTCGGGTAAACACCAAGCAGCACAACAATTTAAAAAATATATTTTCATATATTAAAATTTTATTCTTAAATTTCTCTTGAGAGAGTTGCAAATTAAAACCACAACAAAATATCACCTCACACCTACCAAAATGGCTACTATCAATAAATGAAATGGCGAGGATGTGGAGAAAATGAAACCCTCATGCACTGCTGGAATGCAGACTGGTGCAGCCACTATGAAAAAGAGTATGGAGTTTCTTCAGAAAATTAAAAATGAAACTGCCATTTGACCCAGTGATTCCAATACTAGAAATATATTCTAAGAATCCAGAAACTCCAATTCGAAAGAATATATGCACTCCTGTTCATAGCAGCACTATTTACAATAGTTAAAATCTGGAAACAGTTTTCATGCCCATCATTAGATGAGTAGATAAAAAAGCAATGGTACATTGACACCATGGAATACTAAGCAGCAGTGCAAAAAAAGAAGGATCACTTTCCCTTTAAGACTACATAGAGGGACCTGGAGGCTATTATGCTAAGTGAAATGAGCCAGTCAGAGAAAAACAAATTTTGTATGATCTCACATATGTGTTGAATCAAATGAAAAAAAAAAAAAAAAACCTGACAAAATAGAAACAGAGGTATGGATACATGGGACAGACTAACAGCTGTCAGAGGAGAGGAGAGGGAGGGGGACTCAATGAAAGAAGGTGAAGGGATTAGTCAAAGAACATAAATGCATAACCCATAGACACAAACAAGAGTGTGATGATGTCAGGAGGCAAATGGGGGGTTGATGGCTGGGTGGAGGCAGACAAAAGGGGATGGGACATCTGTAATACTGTCAGCAATAAAAATAAAGTAAAATCCTATCTAATAAAGAGGGAATATGCTAATTGACCGTCACACCCTTACAAAATGGTGGTGCCCACAGCCACAAGATGGCGGCGCCCGGGCCCCTCAGCCCCGCCTCATCCAGCCAAAGTCCCCCAGTCACCTCAGCGCCCCCTCATCCAGCCATAGTGCCCCAGTCCACTCAGCTCCGCAGGGGAAGGCAGTTGGAAATGATCATGCCAGCAGGGGAGCAGTTAGGCATCAATCAGGCTGGCAGGGGGGCAGTTAGGGGGCAATCAGGCTGGCAGACAGAGTGGTTAGGGGCAATCAGGCAGGCAGGCAGGCGAGTGGTTAGGAGCCAGCAGTCCCGGATTGTGAGAGGGATGTCCGACTGCCGGTTTAGGGATCGGGCCTAAACATTCAAACATCCCCCAAGGGGTCCCAGATTGGAGAGGGTGCAGGCTGGGCTAAGGTACACCACCCTCTGCCCTCCCACCATGCACACATTTCATGCACCAGACCTATAGTAAATAAATAAAAGGTAAGGACAGAAAAAAATTTTGTAAAAAATTCTCTTGAGATACAGTGTTTGATCCATGTGTTTGTTATTTACAAGTGAATTGTTTGAATTATTATTTTCAATTTGTTAAGGTTTATTTTATTGCCTAGAATGTGGTCTGTTTTTTGGAGAATGTTACATGTGAGCTTGAGAAAAATGTGCACTCTGCTATAGTTGGATGAAGTAGTCTATAGATGCCAATTACACTCACTTGATTAATGGCATTGAGTTCAACTATGTTCATACTGATTTTCTGCCTGCTGGATCTGTTCATTTCTGAAAGAGGGGTGTTGAAGTCTCCAATGACAAATTCCCTCAATTTTTGTTAGAGTCCTTATTACTTCTTCACTTTTGAAAGATAATTTCACAAAGTATGAAATTTTAGGTTGGAGTGTTTGTTTTTCCTCTCAGCACTAAATATTTTACTCCACTCTCCTCTTGCTTGCATGGTTTCTGACAAATAGGATGCAATTTGTATCTGTCTTGTTTCTAAGTAAGATTTCCTACTTCTGGCTTCTTAGGAATTTTTTAAATTTTATTTTAATCTTTATAATTTTTAATTTATAAATGTTATACTGAGGTGCAGTTTTTTTAGTATTTATTCTGCTTGGTGTTTTCTCATCTTCCTGGGTCTATGATTTGGTGTCTGACATTAATTTGGGGGAAATTTTCAGTCATTATTTTTTCTAAATATTCATTCCATTTCTTTTGTTTTTCTCCTTCTACTATTCCTATTACTTTTATGTTACCACAATTATCCCACAGTCCTTGGATATTCTATTCTACTTTTTTTCAGCCTTTGTTCTCCTTACTTTTGTTTTTTGAAAATTCTCGATATATCTGTTAACATAGATTTATTTCCTCAGCCATATTCAATATAGTAATAAGCCTACCAAATGCATTCCTCATTATTGTCACTGCCTTTTTTGAATGTTTAGTATTTTTTTCTGATTGTTTCTTAGTATTTACATTTCTCTGTTCTCATTGCTTATGTGTTCTTGCATGCTGTATACTTTGCCATTAGAGCCCTTAGCATATTAATTATAGTTGTTTAAAATTCCCGGCCTGATAATTTCAACATCCTAGACCTCTCTGATTCTAATGATTGATTTGTCTCTTCGAATTGTATTTTTTGGCTTATGATATACTTCATATTTTTTAATAGTCATATATGATGAGTTAGGTAAAAGGAACTACTATAAATAGGCCTTAAGTCATGTCCTTGTGAAGTGTGAGGGGTGGGGAAGTGTTCTATAGTCCTGTGATTAGGTCTCAGTTTTTAATGAGCTGACTGGACTATGAACATCACAAGTGTTTCTCAGTCCCATCCTGCCCCCACCATCCCAGGAAAAACAGGAGGACTAGAGCTGGCCAGAATTGGATTCTTTCCTTCCCCAGCTCATTTAGGTCCTACTATTCTAGAAGTTCATGCTCTGGTTAACTAGTTGAAAAGACATTTAATTAATTATATTTTTAGGTATTACTGGGAAGAAAAAAAGTAGACTCAATAGGATATCACATATAAAAATAAAACAAAAATTAATTAAAAGTATGAAATATAAGATAAGAAAATTGAGTTGGAGGTGATTACTTAAAAGGTATAAAACCTCAGAATAAAATAAAATATTTTTGAGAGTATTACACAAAACCAAACCACTAATAAAACATTTTACATGGAAAATACAATAAAGTAATATTTTAAAAATTGTTACTTATTAGAAAACATTAGACATATTTATATATCCATATAAAATTTATAGAAAAGATAGTGTCCATGCTCATAAAAAAACACACGTAAAAATAGAGTTGAAAATGGGATGCTATTTTTTAAGAGAAGAATCTTCCAATGATAGCAGCTTAGGATCTATCAATGCACAAAGGGACACAAATTTATTTAAGTAAAATAAAATGTTATCCAATCTGTAGGTAAATATTTATTTTCAAGATTTATAGTCAGGCTGCAAATTTGCTAAATATATTTTTGCAGGGCAATTTGGTAGTTCCTTATTTACCCTTGGATTATCTGTCACCCAAATATAAATTTTATTTATAAAAAACCAACCAACTTTGAAAAGATACATGTGTACAGGAGTGACATTCCAAGTTGTGGATAGGAAGGTGGTTAAGTAAGATATTTAAAAAATTTCCTTTATCAATTACTGCATCATTACATCTTTATACTATACTCACTACCTTGGTGTTTAAAAAAAATAAAATACAAGTAGAAATGCAATGTGAAGAAAATCCTTTTGCAATAAATGTCAGCATCTACTTTTGAAATGAATTAAAGTTGTCTAAATGATTGCAAAGGGTTAATAATTAAATCAATCTGTACAAGGAGCTCTTAATTTACATTAATACCAAATTAATCAGTTACTGTGTATCATAAAACTGTACAAAGGAATTAAAATATGGGTAAATTATTTTCAAACAGACATTCCATAGTGACAAAATGTTTCTATTTACTGTAGATAATACAGTGTGCTTTATGAATTCTTGATAACTAAAATCTGAGAGTAGTAATAACACTTTAAATCCCTGGAAATAATAAAAAGCCTGGAAATACACTTACAGTCATTCTTGGTAACATATATTAATACCAATGACCTAGTGTACGATTCATGCACGTTGAAAGGAAATTAATTAGAAGGTGGCCTTCAGGGTGGGACTGGGCGAGATGGGCCAGACACGCCCTGGAGCCAACCTCCCAAAGTCCCTCCTCAGCCAGCCACACCTGGGGTGGCACCATGGCTTGAAGGACGTCTGCGGATGAGGGGTCCAAGTGTGCAAGAGGGCACCCTGCAAAGTTGCTGTTGTACACGGTGTGGGACACAAACACAAGTGTGCAGTAAACCAGATTGGGACAGTGCCGCAGCAACAACATAACCCATGGCCTAAGTTGGAATGGCACGGCCCCATGAGGTATCGGGCTCCCTCCTCTCTGGTTTCGGGTTGTATCACTGCCAAGTCACTGCAGCTCAGCAGCTCATGCGTTGAGTGTCTGCCCCCTGGTGGTCAGTGTGTGTCATAGTTACCAGTCAGATGGACATTTAGCATATTAGCCTTTTATATATATAGGTTGACTATTTTTTCACTTCTGAATGATTTAGCATTTTTTTCAAAGCCTAAACAATGATTAGCAAGTGTATATGTCCTATTATTTGCTGTAAATCAGAAGTGTACTCATTATCAACCTACAAAACTATTTATATTATATATTTGAATAGGTCATTAATTCAACATCTAATCATGATTAACATCAGGTATTTTATGGACAGAATCATAAATCATAAGATATATTAAAATAGTTAATGGAAATATAATTAAAGTGATGGATAAGTATGCAATAAATAGTAATATGCTATTATTTTAAATGTTTCCTACACACCATTACATTTTAGTTATAGTCCTAAAGTAAAATACCATGGAAAAAGATACTGCTGTTAATTCTCTTTATTTTAAAACATTTTGAAAGTCACAAATAAAGCAAAGATTCTTTAAAATACAAAATAAGATATGCAGTTTGGTTTAGAAATAGCATTCAACTGGTGCAAATATATAGAAGATATACACATGGAAGTATAGGCCTATATTTACTGGGAAGTAAATAGATTATCAATAGCATAGTCTAGTCCTGGACCAAATGAGAATTTCAAATTTTCTTGGTACATTAGTAATATATTCAAATTCTCAGCTGAACTCTACTATTGTTCCTAAAAAAAATTCTCATAACTTCTATGAAGATAAATAATTACAAATATGATTAGATATTGTACATTGCTTTTTAATAATCATATATTTTATATAATTTACTTATTTTATTATAAATATTTCCTAGGACATAAAAAAACACTACCCAATAGATTTCTTAGTATGGGTATTTTGTGAGCATGTTTTTAAGAGGAGTATTTATAATGTTTTTTGACCATATACTGAAGTCATGCACACCCATACTTTCCTCAGACCATGCAAATGTTTGACATAAAACTTCACTAACTGAGGGTATATTTGCCTTTTCTAACTTTATCTTACAGGTTCAACTGTATACAGTATAAAACCCTTTGAACTCAAGAGATGTTCCCCTTTATTGGCATTTATACTTTATTTCCAGTTCATAGCCAACTTCATTTATATTCATTTTTTTCTAATCTGTTGTACTGTTTCCTGTCTATCATTTCAGTATTTGTTTTATTGGTATACTAGAGGCCCAGTGCATGAAATGCATGCATGGGTAGGGTCCCTAGGCCTGGCCGGATATCAGGGCCGATCTGTGGGGTGACCAGCAGGGCGATTGGGGGCCCCCGCTGGCACCCACGTTGCCGGCCTGGGGACTGTGGGCTGGGGGAAGCTTCTGCACTGAGTGTCTGCTCCCTGGTGGTCAGTGCGCATCATAGTGACTGGTCGTTCCATCATTCGGTCAATTTTTCATATTAGGCTTTTATTATATAGGATAAAATTTTACCCTCTCACTGTCTTTTTCTTATACTTTAGTATTAATGTAAAAAGTCACAAAAAAATATTGGTGTTTTCTTTTCTATTATAAAGTTGGCATAGGCACATTTAAATTGTCCTATGCTTTTGATAATCATTCATATTGTCTTTATCTGGCTAGGCTTTTTTTTTTCTTTCACTTTTTATGGTAACCTTTAAAATGCCCTTATGTTTAACCATCTTCCAATCTTACAGTTCCTTAGATTTCCACTCACACTCACAACATATGACCTCATTTGAAAAAAAATAGAAGCTTTCAAGGGAAAACAAACAAAAACCTTGCAAGATTACTGTTTCCAATCATACAAATCTCACTAAATTTGCTCTCATCTTACTCTTTACACCCCTCTTATTAAGAAACAGCTGACCTCTACCAGCAATTTGGATCCTACTCTTTCTTATTCTTCAGAAAATGTACCTTACTGGTGTCCAGTAAACCTTGACAAGTAATAGTATTAATCCTCTTATTTTCTATAAATTGTAGCATGTTTGTTTTTCTCATTGTTTATTCTTTTTGTTTCTTTTATTTCTATCTTGCATTGCATTGACAAAACATCTGCTAAAATATTAAATAGAGGCATTGCAAAATAGCAACTTATGTATATTTCTGTACTAAATGAGAATGGTTGCAATATTCACCTAGAAGGTATAAACATGTAATATATATGCATCTAACATCAGGCCTCTAAAATATATGAAGCAAACTTTGGCACAATTCAAAGGAGAGAGGATTTTAATGAGAATTGAAGACTTCACTAATTGACTTTCACTAGCACATAGGAGATAGAAAAGCAATAAGGAAATAGAAGACTTGAGTAACTCTGTAAGTCAATTGTCACTAACAGCTGTGTACAGAACTCTCCACCCAACAGGAGCAGAGGACACGTTTTTCTTCAGTGCACATGGAACATTCTCCAGCGTAGAGCATATCTTTAGGCTATAAAACAAGTGCTAAAACCTTCAAAACACCAATTTGGATGGATCTATTAAAAAAAGCAAATACTAAAACAAGACAAAAATTAACAAGTGTTGACAAGGATGTAGAGAAACTGGAATGCTTGTACATTACTGGTGCAAATGTAACTAGTTTAGCTTCTGTAGAAAATGGTAGAGCACTTCCTCAAAAAAGTAGAGAATTACCAAATGATCCAGCGATTCCACTTCAAGGTATATAAACAAAATAATGTTGGAACAGATATTTGTAAACCAATAGTTACTCAGCATTATTCATAATGGTCAAAAGATGGAAGTAACCATCAATAAATGAGTAGATAACCAAAATGTGATAAATACATACTATAGCACAGTATGCAGACATAGAAGGGAGATATAAATTCTTCAATATAGATGAAATTTGAAAATATTATGCTAAGTGAAATAAGCCAGACAAGTAAGGACAACTGGTATATAACTCAACTTATATTAAGTACCTATAAATTTTTAAACAGTAAAATTTATAGGTACTTAATATAAGTTGAGTTATATACCAGTTGGTATATAAACAGTAGGTTAGTGGGAACTTGGAGGAGAGGTGCTGGGGAGGAATTGTTAATCATTACAGAGATTCTGTTTTGGGTGATAAAAATGTTCTGCAGATGGATGGTGATGATGGTTGCACAATGGTATGAATGTATTTAATTCCATAGAATTGTACACTTAAATGCTTTACATGGTTAAATATATGTATATTACACCAAGACAAACTATATAAAATTAACATAAATTAGCTATCATAACCATTTATGTTTACTGCCCATAAGCTAATGGGTTAGTTGGCTTCTTTTGATCTGAGCTGGGTTCAGTAAAGATTATTCATGCATCTGTGTTCACCTGTGGGTAAAATATTTGAGTCTGCTTATGAACCTTCTCATATGTGTGAAGTCTGGCTGGGATGCCAGGCTATCACAGTATTTTATATAATCTCTCATTTCTAGCAAGATAGTCTGTGATTTTACTCATGATGGAGCTAGGGGTCTAAAAGAAAGATTGGAAGTATGCAATATATGGCCTCAACTCAGAACTATCATCATTTCTACCATATTCTGTTAGTCCAAATAATTCATGGATGGCCCAGGATCAAGATATGACAGAATGTACTCTACATTTTGAAGAGAGAAGTTTTAAAATCACGTTTCAAAAAGAAATATAAGAAGTGGCGTAGAATTGCTATCAATATAACACAATAATAAATCATCTTTCAGTGTTTTTGCTAATATATGGCTTAGAGTTTTAGAAATTATATTTTAAATAGTAATATTGTCTTATAAATATCATATATAGATGAATATATACTAAGTAAATATATTGCAATTAATATTATATTAGAAATATGTTTATTATAGAATAATTTATATTCTACTAGAGGCCCAGTGCATGATTAAATCATGCACGTGTAGGGTCCCCTAGGCCTAACCTGCCATCCAGGCCATATCCACTGCCCCGTAAAGCCTAGCATGCTCCGTGGACACTGCTAGCAGCCTGCTCCCCGCTTTTGATGGCAGGGGGTCCGCTGGTGCCAGAGCGGACACAAAGCTCCCCGCTTTTGATCACGGGGGAGCTAGGTGCCTGTCCGCTGGTGCACCAGGCCTTTCAGAAGCCTCCTGCGCGGCAGAGGCTTCTGAAAGGCCTGGTGCCCGAGCGGACAGGCACCCAGCTCTCCCGCTTTTGATGGTCCGCGGCGGGACGTGGGCTCGCTGCTGCAGAGGCCCCTTCTGTGCCGCAGCACAGCCATGGCGCAGACGCGAGCTCAGCATCCCGCCGGCCCAATCGGCCACCCCAGCGACCCCGAGTCCTGCCCCTCCGCGCCTCCTGGCCAATCGTGGGCATAGCGAAGGTACAGTCAATTTGCATATTTGTCTATTATTAGGTAGGATAAGAAGAGTATCATTTTCACATCACTTGTCTGCACACAGAACTTATAGTGTAAACCCTCTATTATTAATTCTCAAATTCTAATGCCATGCCTGTTTTTAATTCATTCTGTTTTTCAGTTCATTTTACTGGATGATATTAGAGCAGAACTGAGCATTATGCTAAAGAATAAAGAGTTCCGAGAATTTGAATATATTATTTTGTTCATTTCCATGAAGTTTTTTTCACCCCAATTGGTCAAAACATAATAATGCTATTATAGAAAGCTATCCATCAGTTGTCAATTTGCAACTTCAAATAGGTTTCTCCACCCTTTGAGTAACATTTGAGAAGTACATAAATTACACAGCTGATATATAACCTATTCTTTATTATATTAGAGCATCTGGCCATCAATCTACTTTCTCATTTTCAAGGAAACAATAGGAATATCAGTAATATTCAGATTTTTATCTCAGGCTATTTCCATCTAATTTTAAAAGGATATTTCCCTGTACTTTGAAAATTACCATAGGATGCATATGTTAATGTCTCAATTTTATATATCCTACACTTTGATCAAAACTTATTATGTTTTTGCCCTGGCCAGTGTGGCACAGCTGGTTGGAATGTCGTCCTGTGCACTGAAAGCTAGTGGGTTTGATTCCTGGTCATGGCACACACCCAGGATGTGTAATTGATCCCTGGTCGGCATGCGAAGAGGAGATGATAGGATCGAAGTTTTTCTCTCACCTCTCTCTCTCTCTCTCTCTCTCTCTCTCTCTCTCTCTCTCTCTCTCTCTCCCCCTCCCTCCCTCCCTCCCTCCCTCCCTCCCTCCCTCCCTCCCTCCCTTCCTCTCTCTAAAATCTCAATAAAACATATAAAAAGTTAAAATTTTAAAAATCTTATGTATTCAACTGTCCTGCTCTCATATAACACAACTGCATTTGTTTCCCACATTAACGTCATTGCACTTCATTAATTCTACAAACTTTTAACCTTTTCTGATATTATATTTTATCCCACCCATATTCAGGTTAAGCATATATTTAATTATTCTTTAGTCTGTCTAATTACCCCTCACCTCTTAATCTTGGAGACTTCCCTTTTCTTTTCTCTGTCTACACTCTCTTTTCATTAAGTTTCCTGATCTTACTGGTGAATATCTCCTGATCTTAAATGTCATTTATACATCAGTTATTCCAACTTTATCTCTCCAGTCAAGATTTGTTTTCCTGAACACCATACTCACATATCTGTCTACTTGACATTTCTATTTGGATGAATAATAGATGTCCCAATAAACTAACACATCCAAACTGAACTTTTAAATTTCCATCCAAACCTGCTCCCTAAGCAACCATCCCCATCTCAGTGAATGATAACTCTATCCTTCCATTTGCCAAGGACAAATGCCTTGGAGTCATTCATAACTCTTCATTTTTTCTCATAATCCATATATATAATATATTAAGAAATATTGCTGGTTCTATCTTTACAACATATCTAGAATGAAATCACTTCTCACTCCTAGCAGCACTATTACTACTGTGGGTCAAGACATCATCAATTCTGACTTGAGTTCCCTCTATAGCTTCTTAACAGGTTTAACATAATCCAGTTATTACTCTCTTATAGTCTATTTTCAACAGAAAAATAAAAAATGATTCTATTCAAATTCAAGTCAGAGTCCTGCATGATCTGACTTCAACCTTCCTTCCCCATTTTTGTACCCTTCAGGATTATTCTATTCCAGTCACCCTGTTTTCCTTATTCCTTTGTTACACCAAGCACACTGTCACATTAGGGCCTGTACACTGGCTGTTCTCATTGCCTGCAATGATCTTTTCACAGAGTTGATGATGGTCACATCTTCATTTCTCTCAAGCCTTTGCTGAATAATTGCATTACAATGAAACATAATCCTACTATTTTATTTAAAATTGCAAGTACCAACTGCTCCACCCTTCCCAAACTTTTAGCTTTCCCAATAATTCAGTCAGTATTCTATTATCATTTTTGTACAATATATTGCCTTCTAAATTACTGCATAATTCACTTATTTTCTGTGTTGTCTGCCCTCTTCTAAAGTGTAATTATAATCAAGATTGTGATCTTTGTTTTTTCATCTATTTGTGTGTGTGTGTGTGTGTGTGTGTGTGTGTGTGTTTATGACATATCTATACCAGAAACAGAACAATGTCAAAGCCAAAGTTGTAGCTCAAATAATATTTGTGAAATTTGTACTCAGATCTCTGAGGAGGGAGCATTGTCACCTTGAAATCAAAATTCAAACTTGGGGTTCCAGGGAGTTGAGACTCCATATTCAGAGGGAAAGGGGATTTGTAAGAAGGCTATTTCATGAACATTCTGTGAGGGAAAGATTGGCATGTGAATTAATTGTCACTTATGGGTAAAATGTTTTATAATTATTTTATTATAGTAAGAACACAACATCAGGTCTACCTTTTAAACAAAATTTTAATACAGTATTGTTAACAATTTTGTACAGCATATTGGGACCGGGCTCATGAAGGAGGCAATCAATCAATGTGTTTCATATCAATCAGTATTTCTGTATTTCCCCCTCACTTTCTCTCTCTCTAAAAAAACCAATGGGAAAAATATCCTCAGGTGAGGATTTAAAAATAATAATAATAACAGTTTTGCTAGTGTTGGTTCAAGTGTTCCATAAACTTTAATTAGGCCAAATGGGCTGATGGTATTGTTCAAGGCTTGTATATACAGTATATTTATTGATTTCTATTTGTTCTATCACTTAGAGACATGGTAATGTATTTGCTTATATTTGTGATTTATTTTACTTTGTAATTTTAACAGTTTTGTTTTGAAGCTCTGTTGTTATAAATTTTAGGATAGTAGTTATGCTCTCAGATGAATTAACCCCTTGGTCATAATGAAATGATCTTCTTTACCATTTGTAAAATTTTTGCTCTAAAATATAATTTCTTGATATTAATAGCCATTCCATTTTTCTTCTGATTAGCATTAGCAAAGTATCTTTTCACATCTTTTATTTTAAACTATTTGGTTCATATAGAGTAAGCTTTGTGTAGGAAGTATACAGGTGATTATTACATTTTTTCAACTCAACCAGCACATTGTTTTAACTTGGTATACACATAATTTATATTTAATGTAATTACTGATATGATTGGGTTTAAATTCCCTATCTTACTCTTTGGTTTCTATTTGTCCACCCTGTTTTTGTACTTTTTATTTTTTACCTTTCTGTTTCTCTTATGGTTACTGAGTATTTTTATGGTTCCATTTTATTTTTGTTGTTGGATTATTACTTATAAATTCTTTTGTGTTGTTTTTGTGTGTTTTTTTTTTAACAATATATTTTTATTGATTTCAGAGAGGAAGGGAGAGGGAGAGAGAGATGGAAACATTAATGATGAGAGAGAATCATTGGAATCATTGATGGACTGCCTCCTGTATGCCCCTCACTGGGGATTGAGCCTGCAACCATGCATGTGCTCTGACCATTGGGAATTGAATAGTGACCTCCTGTTTCATAGGTGAATGCTCAAACACTGAGCAACACTGGTTGGGCTTTTGTGTGTATTTTAGAGTTTATGGAATCACTAGAGGCCCGGTGCACAAATTCATGCACCAGTGGAGTCCCTTGATCTGGCCTGCGGGATTGGGCTGAAACTGGCTCACCGACATCCCCCAAGATTGTGAGAGGGCACAGGGCAGGTTGAGGGACCCTACTGGTCCACTATCGGGGCCAGGGAGGGACTGCGGGAGGGCTCCAGGGCATGTCCAGCCCATCTTGCTCAGTCCCAATCTGTCAGACCCCAGCAGCAAGCTAACCTACTGGTTGGTGTGTCTGCCCCCGGTGGTCAGTGCACATCATAGGGACTGGTCGATTGGTCAACTGTCTGCCCCCTGGTGGTCAGTGCATGTCATAGCGAGTGGTTGATTGGCTTTAGCATATCATTAGCATATTACGCTTTGATTGGTTGAATGGACGACTGCATTACTGGACACTTAGCATATTAGGCTTTTATTATATAGGATTATTGTTTTATCTCAGTCTCATTTCAAGTGGTATATAGTGGTGTATATAAAATAACCCTAAAACAGAGTATACTTCCCTCTCAGCATTTGTGCTATTTCTGTCACATAATTAACCAAAATATATGCAATATTATTACTTATCTAAATGGTTTATTACTTCTTAAAAGAGATTATCATTTAAAAAACTTTATATTTATCTATGTGTTAAGCTTTTCCTGAGCTTTCCATTTTCTTTGTTTCAAACCTGCCTTCCATCAGTAATGCCAAGTATAGCATTCCTTTTCAATGTAAAACTAACTTTAATTTTTATTGTAGTTGATGAAAAGTATAATTTTTTATTGTTTTTACTTCAGTACTGTAAAAATGTTATTATACTGTCTTCTATCTTGCATTGTCTTCAATGAGAAGTCTATTGCTATCCATATTTTTGTTCATTTTAATCCAATGTCTCTTTTGTTGTAGCCTCTCTACAGATTTTCTTTTAATCACTTTTTAAGCAATTTGATTATAAAATAAATTCATGTAATTTTTCTCATATTTCTTGTGCTCTGGATTCAAAGAGTTTATTAGCTATATGAGTTTATGGCTTTCATCAAATTTTTCATATGTTCAGGCATTATTTCTTCATCTAAGTAGTTGTTTTTACATAAAAGCTAGGTGAATTTTCCAGAGAAGAATAAATCCAAGAATTTATGTTGATTTCTTTGGGTCAGTTTCTTATTCTCCAGTAAGTCACCTTCATTAGCTTTGTAACTCAATTTGGGATAGCAAGCACCTGAATACTAGTCAATGTCTTATCTATGGCTTCCACAGAAGTGTGTTTGTATCAGGGAGTATATCAAGAAGGACAAAGCTGCATTTTAGAAGTAGGTATTCAGTGCAAAGAACTCTAAATCCGTTTCATCGCCTGCACCATATGGATCTGTGGTGACTGTGAAAGGGGTTGAGCAGTAAGACAACGCAGCTATCATTCTTCTGCCTTAACAAGCATTACACTTTCTACCTCTTCATATCCTAACTACTAGTAAACCAATTGGTTTCTAACAAAGCACCTAGTTTCTGCTCATGGTTTCTTACACATTTAGAGTAGATTTGTATCTCTGAAGCTATTGACTGAAATAGTGAAGGGGGGGCGCGGTAAACATTTTGCTCACCCAGGATGACTCTAGGACTAGTTATTACAAAATGTTGTGTCTGAGGCTGCAAACCAAATTGGAGAGGAAATTCACTTGCCTGCTATAAATGTCATGCCCTTGAACTTTCTTTTCAGATCTCAATATGCACTGCTTTCCCACTTCCTTCTTACTAATAGGCAATACAAATAATATTGTTAGATCACCAAGTTTTTCATCAATTCCCATGGGTTTCTCTCAGATAGTAATAATTGTTTCTGCAGCCCTTTTGGAAAGTTATTTTTCTTTCAGCATCCTGCCTTCCTATTCTCGGCACTATAATATTAAGAACTGTGAAGGGTATAAGATTTTATCCATTTTGAAAGCTGACAATTTAACATGTCACAGTATAATAAGGCTGATGAAAGACATAAGACTCCTGGGTCATAGACAAAAAGAAAATGTTTATCACTCACAGAAATAGCAGTGGCCTTTGCATCAGCATTTTGACTGGTTCCCAAGCCCCAGTGCTGTAAGGGTTACATGAAGAAGGAAAGATGGCACCTGTACCCACAGTGGATTGGTTTACAGAAGCTTAAGGAACTTGAATCTGTTGGAATGGGCAGTTGCCAGGGCTGGCCAGCAGACCCTGAGTGACAGGTGAATGGATTACTCTGACACCACCTTTGCTGTGAAAGAGAGGCTAAGGGATGGCCTTGCCAAAGGGACCAGGCAGCCTCGATTGCCTGCCTCATTAGGCTTTTATTGCAGTTTTATCTATTAGATGCAAACAGTAGGGTGAGTAATCATGGGAGGACACATGTGTTTGCATTGTCCTCCAGGCAAGGGCACCCAAAGATTAGGCATAAGGATTCCAGTAAACACCCGGGGCTCTGCACATGCACAGACTTGTTTAGAAAGGTCAAGGAATAATTAGGGGCGCCACCTTCAACACTCCCCTAAGTCTTCCCTAAATTGGAATTCCGATAAACAGGGCAGGCGGCCTTCCATACACTTCCCTTTTCTTGGAATATCCTCCTTTCAAATTTTCCAACCAAGTCTTATGTGCTCTCCAACAGGCAGTAAATACAGCGTGGGACAAGTGTAGGTTTACAGTTGGGAGCTGTGGAACACAGTTTCTTCTTCTATTGTTATTTATTGTATGATTTTTCATATGAACAGCTGTAAGCCAACTTTTGCCCCACCCTGTATAGTTACTATTTGTTCCTGTGTGAAGCACTGTCTCTGTCTCCAGTCTCTTCATCAGAGAAGCTTTCTTGAAAAGATGGTCCATAAAAAAGGGCAATCAGGCCTTTTTAAAAAGTTGCTCGTCACTTTTAAAAAAAATTCTTTATTGTTTAAAGTATTACATATGAATCCTTCCCCCCCCCATTGACCTCTCCCTGCTTGTCCCCCCCCAGCACATGCCCTCACCCCCCCGACTGATTGTGTCCATGGGTTATGCTTATATGCATCTATACAAGTCCTTTGGTTGATCTCTCACTCCCCATTACTTTTTTTTAAGTTAACATATAAGTTAAATATATAGGAAGTAAAATATATCATCTTTTTTTAGAGATAAAAAAGTGACAGAAGTGCTCTAGCCAGTTGCTTAGTGGTTAGAGCACTGGCCTGCAGAACAAAGGGTCTCTCTCCCTTTTCTCTCCCTCCCTTCCCTCTCTCTAATCATCAATAGAAAAGTTATCATTGGGTGAGGATTAAAAATAATAATTTAAAAAATGACAAAGAACATTTTTCTAAACGTCAGTGCTTTTTATTATTTTTTAACCTAGCATACTCATGAGTAAAGTGCCATGAAAATTATGTAAGGCAAATGTGTCTTGTTATATTGCTACATTTTTATGAAAATTTTCTGAATAGCACAATCTGAGACAATTAGGATAAAATGTGTTTTGATCTGCATATACTATATTAAATTAAAGACAACTTTTATGAAAAATATCCATAAAATTTTTCTGTATTGTGTTGGGTATTGTATTAGTATACTCAAACTGCCATTAGTATACTCAAAATATCATAGCTGGTATGATTTTAACAACAGAAATGTATTTACTTAGAGTTCTGGAGGCTGAAAGTCTAAGATCTAAGTGTCAGCAGGGCTGATTTCTCCTGAGTCTTCTCTCATTGGCTTGAAGATGGGCACTTTCTCACTGTGTTTGTCCATGTACTCTTCTCTGTCCACGTGCCTCTCTGTCACCTCTTTCTCTTCTTATAAGGACACCAGTCAGATTAGACTTAGGCCCTATGTTTATTATTCCTTTCAACCTTAAGTGGCTCTTTAAAGGCCACATCTCCAAATACAGTCACATTGAGAATTAGGGCCTCAACATATGAATTGTAGGGGAATATACATAACTCAATAAATAGTAAATACATTTCTCTAGGTTAATTGATATGGCTGCCGATCTCTGAGTTATTTTCTTGCCTCATTTTCACATTCAACATTTTATTATGTTATGCTCCCATGCACTGCAAATTCAAAGGTGGGTAGAAAATAAATAGATAGATTGATAAGGTATCCCAAATCTAACACACTGACAGTTGTCCGAGGAGATGGGGAAGATGGGGAACTATATGAAAGAAGGTGAAGGTATTATCGAATAATATGTAGGTATAACCCATAGACACAGACAACAGGTGGTGAAGGCCAAAGGGAACAGGGGCTATGGATGGGTTGAGGTGTGGGAGGGAAGATAGGGACATCTATAATAGTGTCAAAAATAAAAATAAAGAAAAAAATAAAGATGAAAACTCTGATGCTAAGAAATATGAAAATAAATAAATAGATATGGATTTTTTTCTAAAATATCTTAGAAATGCAAGCACAATTTTTTTAAAGGTTTGAATGTAGTAGGGTGACCAGAATGTACTAGAACTCATACATGAATTCAGTAAAGTAGCAGGGCACACAAAAAAATAATCAGGAAGTAGTTGTATTTTTATACATAATTAACTATCAGAAAGGGAAACTAAGAAAATAATCTCATTTACAATTGTACCAAAAATATACCTAGGAATAATTTTATCCAAATACTAGAGGCCCGGTGCACAAAATTCATGCATGGGTAGGGTCCCTAGGCCACCATGCAGTTCCCCACTCGCCCCCCCCCCTCCTTCTTCCCTTGCCACAGTGCCACCACTGCGGTGGGCCAATCGGGGCCTGCTGGCCTGGGAAGGGATGGGGCATGGGAGGTTGGCCGCCAACGCTGAGGAGGGAGATGGCCCTCGGCCCCCTTGGAAAAGGGGTTGCATCCACCACCCACCCCTGGTTCCCTGTCCCAGCCAGGGCCTGCCAGCCAGGGGGAAGGGCCATGGGAGGTTAGCTGGCCAGGGAAAGTTGGCTGTGGGAGTGGACTGACCACCAGGGGGCAGCTCCTGTATTGAGCGTCTGCCCCTCATGGTCAGTATGCATCATAGCGACCAGTCATTCCGGTCATTCGGTCATAATAGTCACTTAGGCTTTCATATATATAGATGTAAAAGACCTGTACTAGGAAAATTATAGAACACTAAAGAAGGAAACTAAAGGAGATACAAATTAGTGGAAGCATATACTGTGTTCATGGATAGGAAGGATTAGCATTATTAAAACATCTATACTACCCAAAGCAATCTAGAGATTTAGCACAATTCCTATCAAGACAGCAATAGTATATTTCACAGAACTAGAACAAATATTCCAAAAATTTATATGAAACCACAAAAGAGTCATAGAAATCTTGATAAAAAAGAACAAAGGTAGAAGGAATCACTCTACCTAATATCAAACTATATTTCAAGGCTAAAGTGATGAAAACAGCATGGTACTGGCATAAAAATGGACACATAAATCAATGGGAAAGAATAAAGATTCCAAAAATAAACCCACACCTTTATGGTAAATTAACATTTTACAAAAGAGGCAAGAACATGCAATGGGGTAAAGATAGTCTATTCAATAAATGGTGTGGGGAAAATTGGACAGATATGTGCAAAAAAAATGAAACTAGATCACCTTGTTACACCATACAAAAGAATAAACTCAAATTAAATTAAAGTCTTAAATGTTAGACTTGAAACCATAAAAATCCTAGTAGAAAACATGGGGAGTAAAATCTTGGACATTTCAAGTAGCAATTTTTTTTTCTAGTATATCTCCTAAGGCAAGGAAAACAAAAGAAAAAAAATAAACAAATAGGACTACATCAACCTAAAAAGCTGACATGTACACATAAGGAACTGTTTGACATTGAAATTGGGTCTCAAAAGAACTGTTGGCCCAGAAAGAAATTCACTACAGACTGATTCATTTGCCTGTCAGCATAACCATTATTGCTTATCTCATTTTCGGTTCTTATAAGTGTATTTCTAATAGCACATGATCTCACTCATCTAGGGGAAATAATGAACAACATAGACTGATGAACAAGAACAGACCCAGAAACAAGGAGGCATGGATCAGACTGTCGGGCCTCAGAGGGAGGGTAGGGGAGGGTGGGGGTAAAGGGGAGAGATCAACCAAAGGACTTGTGTGCATGCATATGAGCCTAACCAGTGGTTAAGGACAACAGGGGGGTGGGGGCATGCATGGGGAGGGGTGTGGGATGGGAATGGGGGGATGAGGCCAAATATGTGATACCTTAATCAATAAAGAAATTTAAAAAAAGTTTTTTCACAGCAAAAGAAACCATCAACAAAATAAAAAGACAACATACTAAATGGGAAAACATATTTGCCAATGATACATCTGATAAGGGGTTAATATCCAAAATTTATAAAGAACTTATACAACTCAACACCCAAAACAGAAACAATTCAATTTTAAAAATGGGCAAAGGACCTGAATAGACGTTTCTCCAAAGAGGACATACAGATGGCCAATAGACACATGAAAAGATGCTCACTGTCACTCATCATCAAAGGAACGCAAATTAAAGTCACAATGAGATATTGCCTCACACCTGTCAAAGTAGTTATCATCAATAAATCAACAAACAACAGTGTTGGTGAGGATGTGGAGAAAAGGGAACCCCCATGCAAGTTTGGTAGAAATGCAGATTGGTGCAGCCACTGTGGAAAGCAGTATGGAATTGCCTCAAAAAAAAAAAAAAGAAAACGGAATTTTCATATGACCCAGCTATTCCATTTCTGGGAATATATCTGAAGAAAACTGAAACACCAATTTAAAAGAATATGCTTGTCCCTACATTCATCTCAGCATTATTTACTAGTACAATAGCCAAGATTTGGAAGCAGCCCAAGTGCCCATCAGTAGATGAATGGATATAAAAGCTGTGGTATACACCGTGGAATACTACTTGGCTGTAAAAAAAGAGGAAATATTACCCTTTGCAACAGCATGGATGGACCTAGAGTGTATTTTGCTAAGTGAAATAACCAGTCAGAGAAAGACAAATACCATATGATTTCACTTATATGTGGAGTCTAATGAACAAACAAATAAAAAAAAACCTAACAAATAGACCCATACTCATAGATACAGAGAACAGACTGACAGCTGTCAGAGAGGAGGTGTTTTGGGGGCTAGGTGAAAAAGGTGAAAGTATTAAGCAAAATAAAAAGCAAACTCATAAAAACAGACAACAGTATGGTGATTTCCAGAGGAAAAGGGGGAAAACTGGGTTAGAAGAGGATAAAAGGTGGGATAAATGGTGATAGAAGGAGACTCGCTTGGGGTTATGAAAACACAATACAGTATGCAGGTGATGTATTATAGAATCGTACAACTGAAACTATATAATTTTATTAAGCAAATACAACTTTTTAAAATCTTCTCAACTAACAAATGTCACTAGTAATCCTAAACTGTAATATTTTCCACCCTTTCATTAAAAGTGTTATAGTGGTGAGAAAAAGCTTTCAGCCTTGAATAATCCCCATGACTACTAATCAGTATGGATTTTCTCCCGACATTGTTATTTAATTTAAGGATTCCGAACAAAGTGCCTTAAACAACTTGCTTGCAAAATCAATTTGGTAGGAATGAAATCCACAAAATATACTTCAAAATGAAAATTATAAAACAGTGCTTTCCTCCTGACTGCATTCAGCAATAAAATATTAAATGGAATATTAAGAACAACAATTAAAGAGCTTAGCTTTTAAGCTGTCTGGTGGTGTGTAAGATTCAGTTCTTTATTGGCTATTAGAAAAATTACCAAAGATTACTTTCGTTATTCTAAGTGAACATAAGAATCGCCTGCTCAGCAGTAGTGACAGGAAGTACTTAATGAGGACTAAAAGTTCTTACATTTTCATTTTGGAAAATTATTTTACAATTTTTAGAGTTGAGTTCATTTAGTTTGAATAAAATAAAAATGGTTGATAGTCTTTTATTTAAAAGAAATCTTTACAACTAATTTGTTGCTAACCCTGATAGTCAATCACATTAGAATTTCCACTTAAATGAATATTTATATGAAATAAATCCATAGATGATAAAGTATATTATAAGGAAAACACTGCTGTTTTAAAATGAATGCAATCTATAATAGCAATGCATTATAAAACAAACTATATAGTTTTTCTCTCCATTAAGAATTTAGTACATGTTTTTAATAAAATATATACTTAAAGAGAAATAAATGATTAAAGGGTAAGCCCATTAACAACAGGTTGCTTAGGTATACAAATAGGTAAGTATAACAGAATATGAAATGAGAAATAAATTCCCCTTATTTTTAATGCAAACTGCTGGCTAATGTGCTGCAACATGTACACAAGTTTTATTTCAGTTTGTATGAGTTCTTTCTATTATTTAGCAATCTTAACTCTTCAGAAAATAGCATGCTATTCTGTGGTAACACAGCCTCTCCTTTTTCTGTCTCATAGAGAGCTCTGTATCAAGGTGATAAGGCTATTGAATGCTTTGATAGCCTAGGAAATAAGAGGAGGTATAATCGTGGCCCTCCAGGAGTGATGTGGTAAAAGAACCTCTACTACATCAGCCCCACTGGATGTACTTCACTAGATTCTTGTTTCAATGAGGTCAGACAACAGTAATTTGTTATGTGGGTCATGGCAGAATACTTCTTCTAAACACTACAAAGAATGACTCCTTTGTCAATATAAATACATCCTAATGCATTGAATCTCCCTGTATGCTGCATTACACATTTGAAAGCTATTGTGCCAAATTCTGCCACTCAGTGTTATAATACCTTTTCATCTTGCCTTTTCCCCTCACTTTATAATAGAAGAGAATAAAACACACACGTAAAAGGTAAAGTAAAAAGTAAAGCTCATTTTCATTTTTTTATCTTTTACTTTTCAGACCTTATCAAGAATGAATAGTAGAATAATGGGCATGCTAACAAATGCATTTCCAAGGTATGGATATAATGCAACAGAAATACTACATCAATATTTCAGCTCATTCATATTTGTATATTCCTACAAAATTTGTTTCTGTAAATTTGAGTATTTCTTCCTTATTTCAATACATATGCATCTATGAAATATACAAAAACTGGAAGACGTATTTTAGTTCAAATTTATAAACTGATATAAAAGAATAGTGATTTCCGAAGTATCTGGTTCAATAATAATATGTCTCTCAATTATTATTTTCATTATTCAAAACCTATTTTTAGAATTATTTTAATTTCTAAAATTGTAGATTCAAATATTACAAAAAAATATATAATGAATTGACCTTAAAAACTAGGATGCACACTATGATAAAAACTTTTGTTATACATGTTCTCAGTTTCTGTTTTTCCCATCTCTTCATAAAACAAAGAGAAATAACTTGGAGATTTCTAGTATCTCCAACTATTAACTTATTTTATGTTACTTGTTGTCTAGACTATCTTCACTTAATATATCTATACATTTACTCCTCCTCCATTCTCAAAAAGTGAATATACATAGGCCAACAGACAACCCAGAATGGATAATGGACTGGTTAGAAATGTTGGGCCTCAAACTGGTGTATATTATTCTACTTTGTTCTGAGAAAAGGAGATTTAGGATCATAAGGTTAGGTTTTGAAGTGTTTCTGTGTTGTAGCTTTGAGAAGAAGGTCATCTCAGACAAACTGTAAAAGTGCTTCTTCAAAAACTTATATAAACAGATTTAAAAATAAAAACAACCCTATTTTCAATTGATCATAATGCCCAGAGGCAAAAACACACACATAGACAAGATACTAAACAAAGGACATTTGCCATTTTAAGATTAAAATATATTGTACTCTTCTTGTTCTCTGAAACCTACACTAAATTTTAAAAGATGTAGTTTTAGCAGGTATATTTTACAAGTTTGAACTTGAAAACTTATCTCCAGTTTCAAAATATTTATTGATAATAAGCTTTGCAATACAACTATACAGATTATTAAGTAGCTAATTTTTGATGTTTTGCAATGTAGGTTAATAAGCAAAGTGTGCTGCATTGGTGGTACTCACATTTTGACACTGACTGTTGAATATTTGGAAATAACTTTTAATAATAACACATCACAACTTTGTGACATAAAATTGTGACATAAGGAGTCTACTCTGACATAATTATTATTATTTTTTACATGTAGAAAGTTTCTTAAAGGCTCAGTTTTTGCAAATGAGACAGAATAATGGTGATAAATGGTGTTTCTGAAGTGTTTGGATTTATTAACTTTTTAATTGGTTGATGGTTAGAGGAAGTAGAAAGTAGAGCCAGTAACAATTTAAAATATACCAACAAAATCTATAACTAGGGTGGAATAGGGTGGAAGCACTCCAGTATACATATTTACATATTCTTTTTTTTTTTTTCATTTTTAGTTGAAGGGATTTGCTTAATCACTTAACTTAAAACCAAGAAAGGAAGCGGGTATATTTCTTAGGAAAAGAGAAAATGCTAAATCTTTTTCACCATAGAATAATGGCATTAATATTTTTGATGGAACTATTTTTCTTTTTTTAAGTGAAATATTATATAAAAGTAAGTATAAATATTGAATATTTTTAAGATACCACATAAAGATAAATAAATCTTCATTATTTTTCCAGTTAAAAATAGTTTCTTTTCAAGTTAGGAAAGTACCAAGATTACATGTTATGGAAATGCAGATTTTAACATCACATTTGGCTGGAAGCACTTCCTTTGATTCTAATTAGCTAAGTGAATGTACTTACTGGCAGAATTCAGGATTCTGAAGACATCACATGAGTTTTATTCGAAGACACACTTTCAGTTACATGCTTTTCTCTGCCTTTCTCTTTCTCTTTCTTCTTGGCAGATAAAATGAAACAAGTTACATCTTATTCCCTTGAAGCAGCTACTCCTGGCTTTTTTAACTTTTTCTCAGATTTATTAGGTAGATACAGGTTATTCTTTCTCTTGTCTTTTCCATTTTCTTTTATGGCACATACACTTGGATGCTACTGAAATTTAGGTCCTGTTGAATATCTTGGAATTAATTTTACCCTTCCAAAGTTTGAAGTTTCTTTCCTTTTAACATCAAGAAATTAAATAAATTTTAATACTTGCCACTCCCTAAAGCTTATATAATAATGTATTTTAATTCTTCTTTAAGAAAATACTCAATGCTTTCACACTTTTATTTGACTTTTAACAATTACATTGATTTTCATTCCGTGGATTGAATTCTCTTAAGCTGCTGAATCAATCTTGTGAAAGGGATTTTCATAATTATATGTGGAGAATAATCTTCTTTAAATTTTAGGAATAATCTAATCACTAGGAATTGGAATATGAATGCTACATATTGATTTAGTTAGCAACATGGACACTGTATTATCAGTTTCAGACTGAAGGTGGAATAGAGCATTCTTGGACTGAAAATCTCAAAATAATAAAGAATTCATCATGAGAAATTTTTAAATCACAGAGTAGTTTTGCTAGTAGCCAAATATACTTCATTAGCTTGATAGTATATTGTTTTTAAAAGATTCTTCAGATGGTTTAAGAAAATCTTTTTATTTGATTAAAAAATTATAAAAGCTTTGGAGGTAATTCATCCTGATCAACTCTCCCACCCCCATGCTGATTAAGAAATTTGAAGATTAGGATTCCTTGTGCCAAGAATTCACACTCAGAGGATGCAAAACCCAGGCGTTATTTTAATAGTAGCTGGAAGTTCTGCCTACAATCTAACTTGAACATCTTTAAACTTTGCCTTTATATAGACATTCAACTGTATAGCATTTAATATTTTCTTTTAAAAAAATAACACTAAAATATTTTCAAATATGAACATGGATATATTGCATTTGTGACCTGCTGAAGTCTGACATTACTGCATGCATCTACTGGGTATTGATAGTATTTTTTCTTTGATATTATTGTTCATACACTTTGTGTGTCAGGATTATATTTTTAAATATAAACTTTTGTGTTTAATAAGGGGCTTTGCTTTTTGGTGAACATTATCAATATTTTCCATCTTATCTTTTTTAGTCTTAATTTGTATCATATAGTAAGAAGAAAGTAACAGTAGCTCTTCACACAAAAACACTCTCAAATACATAATTTTGTAAAAGACATGCTTTCTTAAACATAGTATCTCTATTATCATGTAACTCACAAAATAACAGATATCCTTTTATTAAAACATTAATTCTTCTCAAATAAAATCAATCTCAACCTGAGATTCTTTAAAGAATATAGAATTTGCCAGTTCCTAAACATAAAAGTCTGTATGGAAATATAGAAATAGCAGAACAGATGTATATTATGGCATCACAATATAGGTGTATGGTATCTGGGTATGGTGCATGTATTTTTTTGTTTGCTTGTTTTGTGTCTTCCAGGAAAACTTTAAAATAACCTTTACAGGTAGTGTTTTATAATATAGAGTGAGTTCCCTTTTCTGAAAGTTTAATATATGCAGTGCACATTTTATATCTATGCCTTTTATTTCTGATATTATTATTATTTCCAACAGAGAGTACTCATTAATCTCTTAGATTATGATAAAGTTATAATTATTAACAGGAATCTAAGATGAAAACAGTGGCATTAACTCAGGGGTATAAGAAAAAAAACCTAAATAAGTTAATTATATATATTATTTAGCTCTTATTCCATTTCCCTGTGAATTAAAAAGAGAGTAACCCTCACGCAACACACACAAGCAAATAAATACAAATAAATTTTAAAAATTGTCTGGCCATGCTTAGTTGATATAACTTATGCATATGAGAGCCACTTGAAAAATTAATTAAGATTGATTTTGAGTTTGATTTCTTGATAAAAAAGAAATATATTTGAATTGAAATAACTATAAAATTCATAGAAGTATTGATAGAAAGGCAGAAAAGTTGATCAATACTTCAAGGAGATATTAAATTAATATATCATAGAAAACACATACAAATAAAATAACACTAAATGTGGTAAAAATTTAGCAAGTTTTGAAAACTTCCAGGCTATCACATAAATGTTTAGCTTTGTAACACAACTCAGCAGTGCAGTGGCAATTATTCTCTCTAGATACTGAAGAATTGAGGGGGAAAACACCTGATAAATGAATTTTGTCTTCACTCAATCTCTAAACCACTCTTATTTAAATAGACACAATAAACATTAATCAAATCAAAAGATGTGTGTTACATCATGGTCACTATAGAGAAAATTATAGTTCTATAAAATATGAAATTTTGGGAGCAGGAAACGTATTTTAACTTACAATAAATCACAAGAGATTAACAGTCGCACACATAGTAAGCCTCACAATTATCTATTAAGTACAAAATTACAATAAATTAAAAATAGCAAACATCTAATATTGTAACTATTCCATGAAATGAGCTCTCTGCATAAATGTTTCCTGGTCATGTCTCATTTTTATACAGCAATTTAGATATTACTTATCACTAATATTAAGTCACTACACATTTTTTTCTAAGAAAATGAAATCCTATAAGAGTAGCCTGAACTGCTACTGTGCTTCATGTTCAGTTTCATTTGTAGTTTGAGTATTGTGTATGCATAGACCATCCTCAAATGACAGTCTTCATAGTAGATGTTACATTTGTTGCCCTCTGATTCTCCCGGTTGAGACAAGTACCATTTTTTTCCCTAGAAATAACTATCCCATGAGTTGATTATTAGATAATATTACTGGTTATATTTGAACAATTACCTCTTAAATTCATTAATGCCAGAAGTTCTTCTTCTCCTTGACCTTAAGCTGATGTTTATCTCATACAGGATAGCCACCCAGACAAACCCAGTGGAGTATTCTATATAATAAAAGGCTAATGTGCAAACTGACCGAATGGTGGAATGACCAGTCACTATGACGCACACTGACCACCACAGGGCAGACACTTAATGCAGGAGCTGCTGCCTGGTGGTCAGTGCGCTCCCACATGGGGAGCACTGCTCAGCCAGAAACCAGGCTCATGGCTGGTGAGTGCAGAGGGGTGGCAGGAGCCTCTCCCACCTCCACGGCAGCGCTAAGGATGTCCAACTGGTGGTCCGGACATCCCCCGAGGGCTCCTGGACTGCAAGAGGGTGCAGGCCGGGCTGAAGGACACCACCTCCTCAGTGCACAAATTTCGTGCACGGGGCTTCTAGTCTGGTTATAATAATCATCAGTAGAAGAAGATAATTATAAAATCCTCCTGTTTCAATCCTCTCCTAATTAACCTACTGTTTCAGACTTAACACTCTTCTTACCTTTTCCATGTTTTCCAGGTATCTTCTTTTTCCACAATACTTATCAAATCATTTTTGTATCTATCATTCAATGTCTAGTATTAAATAGCCATACTCATCTGTTTAAAATTTATATTTATAAGCCATAAAATCATTTTAACTCAATTCAACAAATATTATGTGTATTCTTACATATTGTTACTTTCACAAGAAATCTGTCCATATCCTCAGGCTATGTTAGGTTCCCTGTTTCTAGTTATTTTAATTTGATAATAAATGTAAAAGGACTAAATTAGATTTAACATCGTGACAAAGATTGTGGCACCCATAGCCAATAAGGAGGGACTATGCAAATTGATGCGACAAAGATGGTGGAGACTGGACTGGGACTCTTGCATCATCGCCATGGCGATGATGCAGGCACTCTGCCCCGCCCCAGTTGCTCCGGGCCTCTGGGCAGCACCCGAAGGCAGAAGGCGGCTCCAGGCCAGAGCGAAGGCCCGGGTCCCAGGTGCCGGCAGCCAGGGGAAGGAAGGCCTATTCTTGCACAAATCTTCGTGCATCAGGCCTCTAGTTTATTATAAACATCTTAAGCATCAGGAAAATTTTTAGATTATTTTTGTAACTTTCCCTAAACTCATGAATTTTATACTAGAATGTCTATCTATTTAATAAGTGATAATAAGGAAATTATTTTCTGAAATTTATTATAAGTTCTAAATGTTATTTTCATGAACATGATAAGAAATAGCTTTCTCTCATTAAAACAGAACAAACAAATAGAAAAACAGAACACCAGAGTCTCTTGAAAAATGAACTCTGCAAGAACAGAGACAGAAGCCCAAGGTGGGACTCACAGGAGGCCGACTAAGTCTTTTTCAAGGACAGACTCTTCATCACTGTGACAATCATTCAGCCCTGGGAGGAAAATATCTCATAATAATGTTCAAGATGGTTTCAGGAAATTTGTTTCCTCACAATCTTAATACTCCAGTCAATGAACAGTCCCCCAAAGCCTCATTAATAATGGCAGAAATGTCTACACATTTATCTGAGATTTACTTTCAGATCAAGAGTCCATTTGTATCTTTCTAAGTGACATACTAATAGAGAGACCATAATCATATATTAACAGAGAGCTGGGTTGAGAATCATTTGTAATTTTTTTCATTATATTTATCTTCAACTCTATGGTAAAATTAAGGGATTGAGGGAGCAAGCAGTGACTTATTCATGAGGCAAAGACTTCTTTTATTCTCCAGTGTAAACCAAATGAGAGAATTGCTTTCTCGGCAGTACAGTGAACTGAAGGTCACCATCAATTCTGTTTACTCCTGTTGTAAGTGACTCCATTGCTTGTAAATAATTCATGATACTATGTTATAAATAACATTTTATCTAAAAGAAAACCATGACTGGGTTTACTAAGTGTTTCTTTAATCTTTAGAAATATATCAACTCAAATAGCTTCCACCTTTGCATACAGCTTTAGCTTAGTCTCATAAAAATTCCTTTCTGAATCTTCTCTATGAAAAAGATGAGGTGTTCTACTGTTGAAATATAGAGAACTGTTAGGTCTATAGGGCAATACAATCCTTAACAGCCATTTGTAATCTTCCCACCAGAGGAGGACAAAGACCAGGAGAAACTTGCTGAACATCAGGAATCAGATCATACAAGGAACTGAAACTGTCCTAAAGACACTCTATTGCACACCTGCATTCCATCCGCATTCCAAGCCCACCAGCTCAGGCCCTAGACCCAGTGATGACAAGAGCTTCCCACCAGTGACTGCATATAGGGATGACACTCCAGGTCCTCGGTGCTGCCATCCATCATCAACACAGTGTCCCCTCGTTTTGGTGCTGCAGCCCTTCTCTTTGGCTGTGCCATCCCCCATCCCTTTTCCTTAAATAAATTCAATTTTTCTTCATCCACCTTCTGAGATGGCTATTGAGCCTGCCTATGTACCACCATGTTAACTTTTCAAGAACTAATTGCATAAAATGAAATTGAGAGTAATTCCAGCTTTTTACTTTTAAGATTTCCTAAGGAGAGACAATGTCATGCATGGATTATTTATCTGAATAATAGAAACAGTATGATGGGTTATAAAAATAGATTAAAGACTAAGTTGCATAAAGTAAACATTGAGAAAGTAACCCACACACTGCCTCCAAAACTTGGTATTTTCCCCCTTTCAAAACACTGAATAAGGACATTTTGGAAAAAACATTTAAGTTTGTGTTTTTCTCCCTTTCTATTAAAGTGAAGTTTTCAAAGTGTTTCTAAACTTTGCAGTAAAATATTTTTCTATACAAATCATATCTCCTTTTATTAGACAAATATAAATACCACATTCATAAGTAATAAAATAATTGATTTATAGTTTTCTACTTTGAAAATTATTTTGAAAAAATATTCTAAAAATAATTCACCAAATTTTGCATTTCAGCATTCATATAACTGGTTTTTCTCAATTCACCATTATTTAAAATGAGTAAGGTTTATGATAATTCAGAGTTATCTAGAAAAAAATGAATATTTAAAGGAATAATCCCATTTAACAGCATATATATTTATTATATACTTCATTACATGTGATATTTTAAATTTAAATCTCATAGTTTGTTAAAAGATTTGAAATTGCAAATATGAGCCTTTCACATTTCTGTATGGTCAGGGCTTTCTGTGAAAAAAAAAAAAAAACACACAAAAAAAACTGGCAACCTAGATTAAGAAATGTTGAATGGCAAAGTTTCCTTGAAGGTGGAGGTTGTATATTTCCCTAAAGCCATTTGATCACAATTTAATGACAACAGAATTGAATCCATTTGTTTACTTACAAAGCAATCTTTCTGTTCTCCCCTAGAGCCAAATGCTCCCACCAAAGAGTAATAAAGGTCACTCTCATTCTCTCCTGATAGCTACTGTTCAAGACATCAAGATTCATAATTTCAGGTTTCTTCTGTGATACAGAATTTTCTTGTATGTCACATTTAGTATCAGTTTCCCATACTCCAATTTCTCAAGGGCAACATGGAATATCTCCCATTTACTTACTTCTTCAATTTCATTCACTAAAGTTTTTTTTAGTTTCTTTTTTTTTTCTCTTTTACATTTTGAACATATTTTCTTAAATTTTTACTCTTTTGGGTGCTAACATAAAGAATATGTTTTTTTAATATGAAATTCCACTCGTTCATGTTGGCATACAGGAAAGCAACTGAATTTTGTATAAATTTGTATCCTCCAACACTGTTAGACATACTTATTATTTCAAAGAAGTAAATAAATGGACATTCTATGCTCATTGATTGGAAAATTGTTATTATTATAACGTGCACAAACTCATTCTAAAGGTTATATAGAGAGCCAAAAGATCCACAATAACCAACATAATATTGAAGGGAAAAAAATCAAAGTTGGAGGACTGACACCACCCAGCTTGAACACTGTAAAGCTATAGTAATCAGGAAACAGTGGAAAAGAACACAACTAACCAATGGAACAGAATGGAGAGCCCTAAAATAGAGGCATAGAAATATAATGAAATATTTTTGACAAAGGGGCAAAGGCAATACAATGAAGAAAACATAGTCATTTCAACATATGGTGCTGGAGCAACTGGATATTCACATGCCAAAAATGAATCTAGATGCAGGCCTTAACTCCCTCACCAAAAATTAAGTCAAAATGGATCATAGAAGAGTCAAGATGGCCGTGGGGTAGGTGGAAGTTACACTCCTCTCCTCCCAGGACCAAACAGAAACTACACCTAAATTATAGAACAATCAACCTGAATAAATGACTGAAGACTAACGGAACAGAAGTTTGTAACTAAGGATCTACAGAAGAAGCCACGTCCACACAGAAAAGGGCTGGCCCTGTATCCATATTCAGTGGTTAAGAATCAGGAGGGGCAGGGCTATCTCAACAGCAAAGGCTCCCTCTGAGGAGCTAGGGATTCAACTCCACACCAGGCTCCCCAGCCCAGAGCACCAGAGCCAGGAAGAGGTGCCCACATAATATCTGGCTGTGAAGATCAGCAGGGATTCAGTACACCAGGGTGATACTGAAGTCTTTGATAAACACAGGGACCCTATTAAGGCACTAGAACACAAAATCTTGTTTGCAGCTACTCCCTTGGGCTCTAGGCTCCAGCAAAGGAAAGGTGGCTCAGAGCAAACTGGAGTCACACAGAGAGAGAATGGTTTGTGTGGCTTTAGGGAAAATGCTGAAAGGACAGCTACAAAGTTCCTTGTGCTGAGTCTCTCTCCCACACCACCTCCACTGAGTTCTGTGGTCCCGGGGTCATTTTCTCCCACCCAAACCTCCGCACCACCAAATGCCCGGCTGGTGCCTCTCCCCACAGGAGATACACGAGCCCCATGCTTCCACTCTTGTGGCCCTGCCATGCTGAGCTTGCTCCCTGGGGAGGAGTCAGCTGGCTACAGCCAGCCTGGGCTCGAGGTGAAGACTTTCTTGGAAGAATCTCAAGAAGGCCCAGGCAGACACAGAGAGAGGCAGAGATCACAGGGAGGGACTGATGTGTAGCTCTAGTGCAGTGGTTGGCAAACTCATTAGTCAACAGAGCCAAATATCAACAGTACAACGATTGAAATTTCTTTTGAGAGCCGAAAACCGACTTCTGCGCATGGGCCACAAAGTTTCAATTGCACCGTATGTGCGCGCCCACACGTATATTGTGGAAGAGCCACACTCAAGGGGCCAAAGAGCCGCATGTGGCTCGCGAGCTGCAGTTTGCCGACCACTGCTTCTAGGGCAAGGGCCTTCCTCTGCATTGCCAAATCTTGGTCTATTTTGGCGTGGTGAAATCCGTTGGCATAACCCCGATGACTCCCTGAGACCCTACCCATTCAGCCCCAGGGCAGGTGTCAGCTGGCCTTGGTGTATGAGACATTTGCTGAGTGGCACCAGACCTGTCACTGGAGACAAGTGTGAATCTGTATAAACACTATTTGCCCATGCCTGGTGACTCACTGAGAACTTAGGTCACACAGTGAAGATTTCTTCTTGTTGATCCCTTTGTCTCGTTGGTTTTTAAGTACTGTTAGATGGATATCACAGTCTTCTCTCTCAGATTATTCTAAACTAAATTCTCAAATAAGTTCCTGAAAATAGGTACAAGAGTGATAAAAGTACCATGTGATTACTTGCCTAAAAATGTCTTTTGTGCTCTAGATTAACTGCTCAATTGTATATACTATACTATTTTAAAATGCGCATTCAGATCTTTAAAAGCAATGTATCATTATATTCTACTACTAGCCCTGCACAAGAATCTGTGCATGAGTAGCTCATTGCTGCTTGCCTCAGGGAGGTGCCCAGGCCACCGGCTCGTAGCTCTCTGCCACACGTAGCTTGCTGACCCGCCCTCCTGTAGCTCTCCGAGGTTCATAGCTCGCTGCCCTGCCCTCCTGCTGTTTGGTCGTTACGTGTCATGGTGTAGCGACCATTTGCATATTACCCCTTTATTATATAGGACTAGAGGCCTGGTGCACGAAATTCGTGCACTGGTGGGGGGGTTGTCCCTCAGCCCAACCTGCACCCTCTCCAATCTGGGACCTCTCAGGAGATGTCCGACTGCCTGTATAGGCCCGATCCTGTGGGATCCCTTTCACAATCCGGGACTGCTGGCTCCCAACTGCTCGCCTGCCTGCCTGCCTGATTGCCCCGAACCGCTTCTGCCTGCCAGCCTGATCACCCCCTAACCACTCCCCTGCCAGCCTGATCGATGCCTAACTGTTCCCCTGCCGGCCCGATCGTCCCCAACTGCCCTCCCCTGACAGCCCGGTCACCCCCAAATGCCCTCCCCTGAATATTCCCTCTTTATTAGATAAAGTTTTTTCTTTAACATATTGGACAGTGTAACTGCTGTGGTCTTGACAAACCAGTAAAAATGTAAACCCAAACTAAAAGCGTCATAAAATAAACTCCTTAAACAGGAATTTCATGACACCTTGGAAAGGTGATATCATGTGGTTCTTTCTTCCTTTCTTCTTTCTCTTTCTTTTTCTTGATGTTTCATCTTTTGTCCTTTCTTTCTTTTCTCCTTTTATTCCTTTTCTGTCCTCTCTTTCTCTTAACTTTTCCATTGGTAGAATCCTCAGTACTTGAATCTGTCTTGATTCCAGAAGACGAAGAAGAGGGAAACACACCATCATCTGAAGAAAAAGATGATCTATGTTGGGATTGGTGGTGTTTCTGGTTTTGCTCTTTTCCGGTTTGTTTGTCATTTCTGCCGGCCCCGGCAACTTCAGGACTTGTGCGTGGGCACTTCTTATTCATGTCTACAAAAGCTCCCTGCCTTGGTGAAAACTGGAGGGGAAAAGGCCTTCCTGGGTGGGCTCAAGCCCTGCCCAAGGTGTGGAGCACTCGCCACTGCCCTTGCAAAGCCAACCTCCAAACCTCAGGGTACTCTCCGTAATGTAACTGCAATGTCCCCATTTGCCTTCAGAAATTAGTTGTAAGTTACTTCCGATGTGAAACCCTACCTCAGACATTTCCTTTGCGGTTTGTAAAGATTTTAAACAAAACCCATTTACCTCCCTAACCTGGTCAGAAGTTTATACCCAATGGGAGAGGTTTGCTGGCAGCATCATCCAGCTACCTCCTCCCCATCTCTAATCACTTGGCTGGGGGCAAGGGAAGTTCTGAGGCTATAGGTGTGTGTGTGGGGGATCACTCCATGGGGGCACAGGCCCTTTGGAGGCTGACATTCCAGGCTGCCACTGGGAGGGGATTGCTCTGGGGGGCGTGGCTGCCTCCCAGGCCTACACCCGCCGGCTGTGGCTGGGAGCTGATCACTGCGGGGGGAGGGGGTGGAGCGGATGCCTCCCAGGCCCACAGCCCTGGCCACGGCTGATAGTGCAATGCACCGAGAGGGGTGCAGGCGCCTCCCAGCCAACAGGCCTACGGCCCGGTCTGGGGCTGGAAGCTCATTGCGCGGAGGTGGGGGGCTGGGCTCTTCCCAGGTCGACGGCCCGGGCTGCGGCTGGGACCAGATTGCGCCAGGGGTGCGAAGGCCGAGGCTAGTAGTGGATCACGCCCAGGGAGGTGGCCACCTCCCAGGCCTACAGCCCTGGCCACATGCTGCCAGCTCTCATTGGCAGCCCTCCCTGGGACTGGTGGTCTCCAGCGGGCTTGAAAGGACTGGACACCGCCATCTTGTGTCTATGGGCGCCACCATTTTTGTCGTGGAGTGACAGTTAATTTGCATATTACTCCTTTTTTTTAGATAGGATGATTACTGCTAATGCAAAATATGTTGTAATTTGGCATCTCATTTTTTGTGTTGTACTTTTCATTCTTTACATGTTTTGTCTTTGATATCCTATATAATAAAAGGCTAATATTCAAATTGTCCCCTTGACCAGGAGTTTGACCAGGATTTCAACCAGGGGGCAAGGCAAGCTGGTCAACTGCCTGTGGCCCCTCCCCTTGGAAAGCCCCGCCCCTATAGGCCCCCTAAACCCCGATTGGGGAGAAGGGCAAGCCAGCCAACTCCCTGCGGCCCCTCCCCTGGGCTGGCCCAGCCTGATTGGCCCCGATCAGGGCAGGCGAGCAAGACTCCACCTGTGCATGCATCCATGCACCAGGCCTCTAGTTATAAAATAAAATTGATTGGTGATTTGTCTAGAGTAATTTTAGACATTGTCCTAGTATTTCTCAGTCTGAAGTTTTATAATATTACTAGAGGGCCGGTGCACAAAATTTGTGCACGGAGGGGGGCGTGTCCCTCAGCCCAGCCTGCACCCTCTCCTATCTGGGATGCTCTCACAATCCAGGACTGATGGCTTCCAACCACTCGCCTGCCTGCCTTTTTGATTGCCCCAACCGCTTCTGCCTGCCAGCCTGATCACCCCCTAACCACTCCGCTGCTAGCCTGATTGATGCCTAACTGCTCTCCTGCCAGCCTGTTTGCCCCCAACTTCCCTCCTCTGCCGGCCTGGTCATCCCTAACTGCCCTCCCCTGCAGGGATGATGGCCTCCAACTGCCCTCCCTTGCAGGCCTGGTCCCTTTCAACTGCCCTCCCTTGCAGGCCTGGTGCCTCCCAACTGCCCTCCCCTGCTGGCCATCTTGTGTCCACATGGGGGCAGGATCTTTGACCACATGGGGGCAGCCATATTGTGTGTTGGAGTGATGGTCAATCTGCATATTACTCTTTTATTAGATAGGATAGAGGCCTGGTGCACAGGTTGTGGCCAGCTGGTTTGCCCTGAAGGGTGTCCCGGATCAGGGTGGGGGTTCCCTTGGGGCATGGGGTGGCCTGAGCGAGGGGCCTGTGATGGTTTGCAGGCCAGCCATGCACCTTGGTGACCCAAGAGGAGGCCCTGGTATCTGGAATATATTTACCTTCTACAATTGAAACTTTGTAGCCTGGAGCGGAGTCAAGCCTCCTGCTCACTCCGTGGCCAGCAGCCATTTCTTTTGGGGTTTGTGTACCTTCTATAATTGAACCTTTGTAGCCTTAAGTGGAGGCCTGGGCCAGCCAGGGTGTGCGGAAAGCTTTGCTTCTTCCATTGCTGGGGGAAACCCTTGCCTCCTGCTCTTTCCAGCTCCGTAGCTGCCGCCATTTCTATTTGGATTTGTTTAGCTTCTATAATTGAAACTTTGTAGCCTTGAGTGGAGGATTAGGCCAGCAAGGGCAGGCGGAAAGCTTGGCTTCCTCTGTTGCCGGGGAAACCCAAACCTCCCTCCTGCTCTCTGTGGCTGTAGCCATCTTGGTTGGGTTTATTTGCATATTTGCTCCTGATTGGCTGGTGGGCATGGCTGGTGGGCGTGGCTTGTGGATGTGTTAGAGTGATGGTTAATTTGCATATTACTCTTTTATTAGGTAGGATTATCTCTGGTTAATTCCCTTCTGTTATTGGTTTATATTTAGCCAATGATTTTCTCTCCGTATTTCCTTGGGATATTAGACCTTTCAAATTTCCTCATTTAGCTTTTATATATTTCTCACATTCTCCATTTCCTTTGTCATTTTTTTTTTTTTTACTTTTCAGAAGTTCTATCAATTTTATTATTTTACTAGAGGTCCAGTGTATGAAATTCGTGCATGGTACCCTCAGCCCATCCTGCACCCTCCCCAATCCAGGACCCGTCGGGGATGTCCAACTGCCGGTTTAGTCCCTCTCACAATCCGGGACCACTGGCTCCTAACTGCTTACCTGCCTGCCTGCCTGATCACCCCTAACTGCCCCACCCTGTTGGCCTGGTCACCTCCAACTGCCCCCACTGCTGGCGTAGTTGGCCCCAACTGCCCCCCCACCAGCCTGGTCACCCCTAACTGCCCTCCCCACTGGCCTTGTCACCCCTTAGTGCCCCACACCCGCTGGCCTGGTTGCACCCAACTACCCCCCGCCGGCCTGGTTGCCCCTAACTACCCCTTCGCCAGCCTGGTTGCCCCTCACTGCCCCTCCCTGTCAGTCTGGTTGCCCCCAACTGGCCCTCCTGCGGGCCTAGTCACCCCATGTAGCCTGCTTCTCAGTCGTTTGGTCGCCCCTCACTAACCCCCAGCTGGCCTGGTCACCCCACACAGCCTTTTCGGTCATCTGTTCAGTTGTTTGGGATGCAATGGTTGCTTATTTAAACATTTATATATATAGATGTTTATTACTTTTTAAAAGATTATCTATCTATATCTATCTATCTATCTATCTATCTATCTATCTATACTTAAAAAATACAAATATATTATTGATTTCTGAGAGGAAGGGAGAGGGAGAGAGAGATAGAAACATCAATGATGAGAGAGAATCATTGATCGGCTGCCTCCTGCAGGCCCCACACTGGGAATCCAGCCTGCAACTCAGGCATAAGCCCTGAATGGGAATTGAACCGTGACCTCCTGGTTTTAGGTGGAGACTCAAACACTGAGCCATGCCAGCTGGGTACAAGTTCTATCAATAATATCTTGAGGTAGAACAAGTATATCTTATTTTTAAAATATATAATTATGTTAGTTAATTTATAAATGAAATATCTTCTTGGTATTCCCTGAGTATCTTTATCCAGGTTTTTTACAATTATGTAATCTTTAAGTTATATAATGTTTCTCAATTACCTAGACTATAATCAGTTTGTTGTTACTGTTTTTCATTTGGCCTTTCTCACTTATGCTTGTTTTATCTTCATTGCCTGGTCCTATTCATTGCTCAAGGAATTGAAAGCTGTGCAATTTTGCTTTGTTGCTATATATTCAAACAAATAGTTTTAGATTTTTAAAGATATTTGTTCAATTTATTAAGAAAACTAGATGCCTGGTGCACAAAATTCATGCATGGGGGGGTATCCTCAGCCCAGCCTGCACCCTCTCCAATCTGGAACCCCTCAGGGGATGTCCGACTGCCGGTTTAGGCCCAATCCCTGGACATCCCTCCCTCAATATGGGACTGCTGGCTCCTAACTGCTCACTTGCCTGCCTGCCTGCCTGCCTGGTCACCTCCAACTGCTCCCCTTGTTGGCCTGGTTACCCTCAACTGCCCCCCTATGCCAGCCTGGTCACCCCTTACTGCCCCCCCCCCTGCCAGCCTGGTTGCCCCATGCAGCCTCCTTGTTCAGTCATTTGGTTGTCCCTCACTAACCCCCCTGCCAGCCTGGTCACCCCATGCAGCCTGCTGTTCAGTCGTTTGGTCGCCCTCGCTAACCCCCCTGCTGGCCTGGTCAGCCCATGCAGCCAGCTGTTCGGTCATCCGTCCAGTTGTTTCAGTTGTGACAGCCCCTAGCTTTTGATATATTAGGATACATATAGTTCCTTTCAATAGTTTAGTCTATGTGTTTGGATAGGTCAGAATAAAATCCTAAATGATATAGTTGAATATTTTCAGGCCATCAGTTCATCTAGTTATTGATGTTCTTGTCCTAGTCACCCACTTTCCCTGTCTGGCTTCTCTGAGTTCACCAGATCCCCCTTTTACTATCATAGAGATTAGCAGCCATCTCCTGCTAAAGAAGGTTTCTTAGGAGAAAATCAGAGCTGCAATTGTTCCAACTCTATAATCCTAAAACACAATCCTATAAATTATGTCTTGTAGAAATTTCTGTAGACTCTAAATAGTTTAAAATTTCTAAGAATATGTTCAAGGGTAAGACAGTATTTTTGTATTTTTTAGCCTTGCTTAATATGCAAAAGAAAGCTTTTAAATATCTATAAACTTTAGGATGAAATATAAGTGGTGCATGTGTGTGTGTGTGTGTGTGTGTGTGTGTGCGCGCGCGCGTGCGCATTTGTTACTTCTGACTGTTCAACAATTGCAAAGAATAACTGGAACATTTCACCCAATTCTAGTCAAAGACTGCTAATTCAGATATATTTGTATTTTTAAATATATTTCTCTACGTAAAATAAACAACCTCCACAAATCACCTCTAAATTTGCATGTATTATATATAATAAATATTCAATGACCAAAAGATGCTGAGAAGAGAAGTTTATTTTCTTGATAGGAGAAAAAAATAGTTAAACTTTTTACATTTTCACATCTAACACAAGAGTAGTTACACAGAAGAGGAAAGCAAATTGACTTTCATTGACCAAAACTTGATCTTTGTCAGCAATCTCACTGTGGTTTTCAACAGTAAATTGTTACCTTCCAGAACATTATCTTTCAAAATATTTCAACTGGTTGTTTTCTGTGTGTTTGTGTGTGTGTGTGTGTGTTTTACTTTCACTTCAGAAAAAAGTATGACCCAACTGACAGTAATAAAATAAAAGCTGTAAAACGAACAGTGCCTATTTGATCTTAAGTAAAGATTGTATTAGCTGAACAGTGACTTGGTTCACTGGGAGATGCAATTTATCATTTATCTTGAAAGGTTAAAAACAGGCAACTATATATAAATGTGAAAGAAGAAATATTTGGTTGGAAATTCATAACAAAAATCAACTCTTTGAATTTGCTCTCAAAGAGGAAAAAATTATGTGGTGTATTTAAATGTCAGCAGAGTTAAAATTACTGAATATTTTTGTGTTCATATCACAGGAAAAGTTGAAATAATGTATTCTGCTGAATAATATCATATTTGAATTATAAATTCTGAATACTGTACTTAGATTTTAAGAAGTGATGTGTTGCTAAAGGTCTAAACATTGGATCTCCCTGTAGAGGTAGGAAAAAGCCTTGATAGACGGGTTTGCCAACTTTTATGATGAAAATACTCTGTGGATGACTTAGTTGGCAGAAATACAATAGTGGGGACTAGCTATAATTATAAGATACTAGAGGCCCGGTGCACAAAATTCATGCACTGGGGGGGGGGGTGTCCCTCAGCCAAGCCTGCATCCTCTCCAATCTGGAACCCCTTGAGACCCCCTGTGAGATTGGGCCTAAACGGGCAGTCGGATATCCCTCTCACAATCCAGGACTGCTGGCTCCCAACCGCTTGCCTGCCTGATTGCCCCTAACTGCTTCTGCCCGCAAGCCTAATAGTCCCCTAACTGCTCCCCTGCTGGCCTGATTGACACCTAACTGCTCCCCTGTTGGCCCAATTGCCCCCAACTGTCCTCCCCTGCCAGCTGATCACCACAACTGCCCTCCCCTGCAGGCCTGGTGCCCCCAACTGCCCTCCTCTGCTGGCCATCTTGTGACAATGTGGGGGTGGCCACCTTGTGAGGGTGTGAGGGTCAATTTGCATATTACCTATTTTTTATATAGGGTGTTAATTCTGCTGTTAACTGTGATTGTTCTCTTCTGATTAGAGAAAGCACATTCTACCCTGGCTAAGAGTTGCACACCCTGGGACATGGGAGTTAACCTCAGAATTCAGTCCAAGTCCATACTCTTTTTCCAAGAACTGCTTATCATCATGGAAAGATTACCAACCTTGCTGCCAAAACAATGGAGTCCCAGATGTGCCCCTATGTGATGCCCCAGTTAATATTTCCTGTAACCTATAACCATTATATTTGCCTATTTTCCCATGCCTGAAATTCCTGTTTTCCCATGTAATCTTTGCCCTTATATCCAATAGAAGCAGCTGGCTTATGGGGAGGGGCAGAGCAGATCTTCCGGGATGACCTGCTGCTCTCCCATACTGCTGGCGTTATTGGAATAAATGCCCATACATGATTCAATCCTGTCTCTGTTTAATTGGCTCAAGTAGTGACAGGAAGTCCAGACCTGTTTGTTCCCCCATTTCATTTTCAATCTGCCTACAGGTCACTGAATGCAAATGGATAATAAATGTTGCTAAGAGACTCTATGAACTGCTGTAAGCTGTCTCTATCACACAACTGCTCTAAGGTACTTAGGGTGAAATATAAAATTGCTTAAGATTATGTTTATACTAGAGGCCCAGTGCATGAATTCATGCACGGGTGGGGTCTGGCTGCCCACACCAATGGGGGTCGAATGGGGGCTGAGCTGGCCAGGGGGAGGGACTGCAGGAGGTTTATCTGATGGGGGGAGGGACTGGGGGAGGTTGGCTGGCCATGGGATGTTGGCTGGGGGCAGCTTCTGTGTTGAGCGTCTGCCCCCTGGTGGTCAGTGCATGTCATAGCGACTGGCCAACCTGTCGTTCCGGTTGTTCCAGTCATTAGGTTGTAACGGTTGCTTAGGCTTTTATAAATATAGGTATGTAATGCTTTAAAAATATGCTTGCTACTGCCTAGTCATTACTTATTTCTATGAGCAGCTTGCTTCATAATCATATCATGATTAAGTAGCATATTACACTGTGCTCAAATAAAATATAAGGCTCTCCTTTCTCAATGTTTACTACAAATCAGTGAATGTGATTAGAGTTCAACACTGAATTCTGCTGCACATTCATAAAGTAAATGCAAGATTTTAATTCTTCCTCTGGAGGACAATTTAAGGATTTATTTAAGTGAAGTATACTGAGAGCTTTTTTCCCCCCTCAACACTTTGCCTTACTTTGAAAAGAATCTTATTTTACTAAACCCCAACATAATGATACATGTGTTGAGTGTCGCCCTATGAACCAGGAGGTCACGGTTCCATTCCCTGTCAGGGCACATGCCCAGGTTGTGGGCTCCATTCCAATATGGGGCATCATTTCTGTTTCTATCTCTCTCTCTCTCCCCCTCTCCCTTCCTCTCTGAAATCAATACAATTATATATAAAAAATAATACATGTACTTTATGATCATTATATATGATTTTCTTTAAAACCATCTGGGAAGTAATTAAAAATAAGCATCTTTTGAGTAGGGTAGAAAACAGAGAAGAGAATAAGGTATCTGTCCTATTTCTATCTCATATTTTTAGAATACCAAGATATTGTTTCTTGTTTTTTGCTTTTTATTGGTATTGTTTTGGATTGTCCACATGTGATATGTTCAGGTTTATAAATGTTAAAAGTTGTGTGGAGAACTCCAGTAACTTACCAAATATATGACTCTGAAGTTTGGTTGTTCTATCTATCTATCCATCCATCTATCCATCTAAACATTGCTTATCACATGTAAGCTAAACTATTAAATACTTGTGTGACAATGTAAATCATGAACAGAGTAATAGGTGTCCAAGAGAAATATATTTTGAAAAAAGATATTGGGTTTTCAGTTAAAAAATAGTTTTAACTGTTAAGAGTCATGTGGTGAAATTTCACTGATCCAAATGACAAGACACTAAAATATTAAAATTTTACTGAGAGATAAAAAGGGATAAACTATAAATAAAAAGAAAACATCAGTAACAGAAGTCAATGATAATCCAAGCCCTTATACTACTTTAACATAGATTATTGATTATTAACACTTATGACTTCTCTTAGATTTTCCCAGTGTAGTAGACATAAAATATTAGGTCCTTGTGGAAAGTAGAAGGCATTGAGCATACATGGACCATACTGGTCTGTTTGCCTCGCATTGCCTTCAGAACAACAGAGGACCTTACTACTCTTGCTTCTATGTGTAAGTACATGTAAGTAGGAGCAAAGGAAGGTTTTTGGAGTTATATCTAGAAAATGTTTCTCTCTGTCTCCAATAATGTGACTAGGTGAGGATGATTCAGTAAGTGCTGATATATTTACACTGTAGTTAATCACTCTCTCCAGTATACCGCTCAAGGACAAGGATGAGCAGTATATTTGAGTAGTCTAATTTGTTCAAAGACTCAACATGTGATCTTGAGTTGATTTTGATCAAAGAAAATAATATTTTAATATTTGTCAATCTGATTCTTTTATAACCAGTTTGATATTTAGGAGGGAAAGGGGGCATTATTTATTTCATTTTAAGAATTCAGCAATGATTCTGACCAAATATATGATATACAGTTGCACTGTAAGATTTCAATGAGCTCAAGAGTCATGGCCTAAGCCAGATTGTATATATAGTATCCAATATTTAATAATACATTTATTAACTCAGGTGCACTTTTCCCAAATATATGTTAGTTAAAAACATTTTATCCAAGACTTTTGTTTGACCCAATGCAACATTACACAGAACTTCATCATTCAACAGACAAATTAAGCACAGAAAGATTTACTCTGGTGGCCACCCCAAAACAAGCCACTCTGGGCCACCAAAGTACATTATAGATTCATGTAAAAATCTAAGTGCATTGAGCAACATAGTGGTAATAACTTGAAAGTTCAGTGAAATAAAACCCTAACTTGAATAATAAATTGCTACATTAGAGAAAACTCATGAAGTCATAGTCTTTTGGTTAGGATCTATCAATTCATTAAAAAAAACCCACAACTTCTAGGTGTTTGTTTTTTTTATTGATTTCAGAGAGGAAGGAAGTGGGAGAGAGAGAAACATCAATGTTGAGAGAGAATCATTGATCAGCTGTCTCCTGCCTACCCCACACCGGAATCAAGCCTGCAACCAGGGCATGTACCCTGACTGGGAATCAAACCATGATCTCCTGGTTCATAGGCTGATGCTCAACCACTGAGCCATGCTGGCTGGGCAGAATTAATCATCCTCTCTAATAAAATGGCAATATGCAAATTAACCATCACTCTGCTACATAAGCCACGCCCACCATCCAATTAGGGCGAGTATGCAAATTAACCCCAATCCAAGATGGCTACAGCCACAGAGAGCAAGGTTTCCCAGGTAACAGAGCAAGCCAAGCTTTCCATAGCCGTTGCAGGCCTAAGCCTCCACTCAAGCTACAAAGTTTCAATTTTAGAAGGTAAACAAATTCAAACAAAGGCGGCAGAATGGAGCTTGAGAGAGCAGGCCAGGGTTGCCGGCGGCAACAGGGGAAGCAAAGCTTTCCCCACACCCTGGCTGGGCTCACCCGCTTAAGGCTACAAAGTTTCAATTGTAGAAGGTGAGTTAACTGCCACAGAAATGTCTGCCGCCCCCACCCCCAAGGGAGCCCCAGGCTTGGCTCCGCTCCAGGCTACAAAGTTTCAATTGTAGAAGGAAAATAAATTCCAGATACCAGGCTTCCACTTGGGTTGCCAGGGGGCGTGGCCGGCCTGCAAACCACCACAGGCCCCGCACTCAGGCCGCCCCATGCCCCAAGGGAACCCCACCCTGATCCGGGACACCCTTCAGGGCAAACCAGCTGGCCCCCACCCATGCACCAGGCCTCTATCCTATCTAATAAAAGAGTAATATACAGATTGATCATCACTGCAACACACAATATAGCTGCCCCCATGTGGTCAAAGATCCTGCCCCCATGTGGACACAAGATGGCCACTACAAGATGGCCAGCAGGAGAGGGCAGTTGGGAGGCACCCGGCCTGCAAGGGAGGGCAGTTGTGAGGAACCAGGCCTGCAAGGGAGGGCAGTTGAGAGGGACCAGGCTTGCAAGGGAGGGCAGTTGGAGGTGATCAACCCTGCAGGAGAGGGCAGTTAGGGGTGACCAGGCTGGCAGAGGAGGGAAGTTGGGGGCAAACAGGCTGGCAGGGGAGCAGTTAAGCATCAACCAGGCTGGCAGCAGAGTGGTTAGGGGGTGATCAGGCTGGCAGGCAGAAGTGGTTAGGGGCAATCAAGAAGGCAGACAGGCAAGCAGTTGGGAGCCAGCAGTCCTGGATTGTGAGAGGGATGTCCGACTGCCCGTTTAGGGATCGGGCCTAAACGGGCAGTCGGATATCCCTCCAGGAGTCCCAGATTGGAGAGGGTACAGGCTGGGCTGAGGGACAACCCCCTGCCGTGCACGAATTTCGTGCACTGGGCTTCTAGTTTCTATTATAAAATAGCTATAGTCATTCTGATACTATTAAAATTAAACCAGGTATGAATAACTAGAAAGGAACAAAAGGAAAACCAAATATTATGGGCGTGCCATTTGTCTAGCTTTGCCAGGAAGCTGCAGTTTAGATGCATGCTCGGTATCGTCTGCGAGAAATAGGGAAGGGGTTTCTGTCAGCCACACCTGGGAACAGGTCACTTGCATATGTATTGCGTAGAAAGAAATATGCATTTCATATTGCCTAGAAAGAAATGAGATATTTAATCTCCTAATGAAAGGAGTTTGCTCTCTTGGCCTCTTGTGCCCTTGTGCTCCTAGTGTCTCAGGGACTCTCCTGCTCCTGTGCTCCTGCGTTGGTCCTCATGGCCCACAGTCACGTGGGCCCTACACAATGGACTAATGGAATGCAGCGAGCCTAATGCTGTACCGGACCCAGCTCCACCATGGAACAGAAACTGGCTTTGCTTCTAGCTCTACTGAATCCCCAGCGAATCCCCAGCGAATCCCCAGCTGCACATCTTCCAGGGCTGGAATAAGGGAAATGGGAATTTGGAAACTGAGGGATGTCATTCCATGCAAATAAAATTCAGTTATCCTCCCATGTGAGTCTCAGAAAATTATTCTTCTCGAGGTATTGTAAAGATCCCATTCCAAGCACCTGTTGGGGAAGGGGATATCCCATTTTCACTGAAAGTAATTCCAACCGTTTCAAAAGATGCTTCATTTTTATTCACTCACATTTTGCTTGAAAGAAAAACATTACAGCTTTATGCACAGATGTCATCACTACAAATCAAAAGAGCAAAATCCACAACACAGCAATTAAGCATAATAAAAAGTAATACATATATAACTACTGATAAATACATTCATGAAATAACATGCAGAACTGAGGTCAAATAGCATCTAAAAATGTTAAAATAATTATGACTATACCTAGGTTTAAAACTGCCACAAAGTATTTAGAAACTATTTTTTAAAAGGGAAGATTTCTGTATATCACATAACTCATTTATGAGATGCAAATTGAGTGTTTTCATGGAACACTTCATGATTATGTAGTATTTTATGCCATTTTAGAATAAACAACACACAGGGGCCCTCTCATAGATGCACATTGAAAGAAAGCTACTTCTCTTCCTGTATTTTGTACATGCTTTACCTAACTCAGACACCTAAATGCAATATCATAGCCAGAGATACTCTTTGAAATCTGACTGAGTACACAACAACGCATATTAGCTGTTGTGCTGTATTAAAAAATGAATAAAGACATCATTATACAGTAGGTAATGACCCATCTATATGCCTTACTGATCATTAATATTGTATCTATAGAAAGCCAATCCTATCACATGTGTAAATATTCAGGCAATCAGATCGCAGTCTTGTTTGCACACAGAAGGTAAAAAACAAAGGGGTAACATAGCCTTTGGACTTGAACTGAAGTGATAGTTTGACCCACAGTGCTTTTAATGAGGGGATCATGTATCTCCACAAAAAATGTACAGAAATTGTTTTGAAAGAAAATGAATTATTGACAACAAACTGTCCCTGAAAATCATTTCAAGCCATATGAATGAAATGTCATATGAATGATATGTCAAATTTGTCATATTTTCTTTAAGACAATTGAACTTACAGGGTGCCAGCCTGTCCTAACATGGCACTCTAGATCTGCAAAAGCTCTGACCCTAGTCTTGACAATTGATTCTAGTCTCCAAATGTTTCTATTGCTCCCAGATAAGCTTCAGCTTTATCACACACAATCTACACTAATAAAAGAGAAAGACACAAATTGACCAATTGACTGTACCTTTGCGACACCCACCAGCCAATGACGAGTGAGTACACAAATTAACCCAACAAAGATGGAGGGTTAATTTGCATATGCAGGTGCCAAGTGCCTGGGGTGGGGCGGGACTCTTGCATCATCACCATGGTGACGACGCAGGCGTTCCGCACCGCCCCAGCATCGCTGGGCCTCTGGGCAGCGTGGAAAGACGGAAAGGTGGCTCCTGCCTGGAGCGAAGGTGGAAAGGCAGCTCCAGCTGGAGCAAAAGCAGTGCCGGCAGCCAGGGGAAGGAAGGCCCATTCTTGCACGAATCTTCGTGCATCAGGCCTCTAGTTAAATATATTAGAAAACCATGGTCAGGCACCATCCACCAGGTTCAAGCCCACCGCCAGGTACATTCCATCTCCTTCTCCAAATCCCAGTTTTCCTCTTATGGACTCATCCATTTCTTAACCCAATTTTCTTCATTCTTATGACCCCATACTAAAGAGTGGCAAATGCTTTGACTTGTACATACAGACACTGTTGGTTGACATATAAATTTCACACCTTTACCATCACCTCTCCTAAACTAGTCTACTAAGAATTTATTTTTTTTTTCATTTTCTGCTTCAAATGCTTTTAAAGCTATGAATAAATTTTCCAACAGCAAACAGTTATCCCAAATGTTGGTCATCTCCTCATAACTTTCTTGAACTATTTTTTCCTCAAGCCAAATATTCATGATTTAATCTTTGATATGAAAAAGTAAAAGCATCCTATACACATACCTATACTAATTTCTTTCAATAGATTGCTTATCCCACTGAAATTTCCAAGGATGAAGTGGGTGTTAAAAATAATGTATGACCCTGGATGGTGTGCTAAGTGGTTAGAGCATCAGCCTGAGCACCAAAGGGCCTCAGGTTTGATTCCCAGCGAAGGGCATGCACCTGGGTTGCATGTTGAACCCTGGCCCTGACCAGGGCATGTGTGTCTCTCATATCAGTGTTTCTCTCTCTCTCTCTCTCTCTCTCTCTCTCTCTCTCTCTCTCTCATTCCTCCTCCCTCCCTCCATCCACTCTCTCTAAAAAGCAGTGGAAAAATATCCTCAGGTGAGAATTAACAACAAGAAAATAATAATAATGTCAGTCCCGGGTGGGTACTAGAAATATCAGGGATACACTTTGTAAAATATATGATTGTCTAACCACCATGCATACATCTGAAACTAATACAACTGTAATTGAAAAAAATTAAAATGGTAGCAACATCAAAATATATTTTGGGAAGATTTTTTTACTTTTAGGAATTATTTTTAGCATTTTGATAAAAATGTGGAGTAATCTTAACTCGCAGACTAAATGATTATTACAAGTTTTTAAAAAGAAAAAAAAAGCTTTGTTTCAAAATCCAATCATGTGAGATAGTTTTTTTTTCCCTTAAATTTGTTTAGAAGGGAAGATATAAAGCCATTAGAAATTACTGCAATTTAATATTTTTAAGTTTATCTTTATTGTTGAAAGTATGACAGATGTTCCCTTTTTCCCCCCTTTGACTCCCTCCACCCTGTACCACCCTCACCCCTCCACCACCATCCCCCATTCCCCCAGCCTTCACCACACTACTGTCTGTGTCCACGGTTGTGCATATGTGCATATAAATTACTTGGTTACTCTCTCCCCACCTACTTTCCACCCCTCTCCCCCCCCCACCTTTCCTCTGAGATTGATATTAGAATTCTGAAAAAACAGTGCTGGAAATATATAGGTTGGAACTTTATTTCTATCTATCTAACTCTCTATATTTTTCAAATACATTTTTATTAATTCAGAGAGGAAGGGAGAGGGAGAAAGAGATAAAAACATCAATGATGAGAGAGAATCATTGATTGGCTGCCTCCTGCAAACCACACACTGGGGATCAAGTCCTCTACACGGACATGTGCCCTGACTGGGAATCTAACCTATGACCTCCTGGTTCATAGATAGATACTCAATCACTGAACCTTGCTGGCCGGGTTCTAGTTATTTTTAATAGAAGTAAGAGTGTATTTTCTCCTATAACATATTTAAGAAGCTATGCCCCAAATAATATCAGTGTTCATTTTTAACTGGGATCCATGCTTTAAAAAGGAGAAATGTATCTGAACTATTTATGGCAAAAGAGCCAAATAGAAATCTCAACCAAAATAGGTATCATTCTTGGTCTTTAAGGCATCTGTGCCCATAAAATATTCTAAAAATCCTTTTAAATTATTTTAAATTTGTTAAAACTTTCCAGAAAGCATCCTATATAATAAAAGCCTAACATGCAAATTGTCCCCTTGACTGAGAGTTCAACCGCTTGCTATGACATGTGCTAACAACCAGGGGGCAGCTCAGAACATGGCAGGTGTTGGCGAGGAGGCACTGGCAGCGGGTGGTAGTGTAGGCACTGCCAGTGGCCATGGGCCCGACGAGGGCTGGACTGCAGCGGGTTGGTGGAGCAGGTGAGCAGGTGGTACCAGGCCAAGGCGGGTGTGAGTGGGGCCCGATCACCCTACCAATCGCCCCACAGATGGCAACCAGCAGCAACGATGGAGGGCAGGGCCATCACCTGGCTCCCAGGCACTGAGGGAGCCAGGAGGGGGTCCAATGACTCAGGCAGAGGGGTGTGTGTGGGGGCCCAGGGACCCAGGTGCTTCCCAGGGCCCAGAGGTCAGCGGGGACCTGCCCTTCCATGCCAGACACTTGCACTTCAATAGCCGGCCAGGCCTAGGGACCGCACGCGTGCATGAATTTCATGCACCAGGCCTCTAGTTTTGAAATAAAACTGTATCATCTCAGATATTTAAAAAAATGTAAAAGTGACTTTGAAGTCTGAACAGTATTATATCAAATAAAAAGAAATGTAAAGCTTTACTAACATTTCATAAATTCCTACAATGATCCCTCTACTCCTACTCTGTCAGCTCTTATGAATTTCCTAAAAATTTTCTAAAACTTTTCTTATTTGCATTTCAATAAACACAGTACTCTGAATTTTATAATCATGTATCACCATCTCAAACATGTAATATAAAAATAGAAAGTACCGTTCCCTTTTAGCAATTCATGTGTAAGTTAAATATTTAGAGATCCAATTTTTATGCAATAACTAACACATAATTTACACAAAACAATTAGTCATCTGTCATTTAGTTTAACTCACACACATATTACATATTACACATATATATAAAATGAATAAGGTTATTTTATATCTGACTGGCTTGTGGAAGATTTTAAGACATCCTCATTGAGGGACTAACTTTAAAGGTTCATATTTATCCATCCATGAATTTATATTTCTATCTCCTACTATGCAGGAGGCTCTCTATTAGCTGCTAGATATGAGGGTTAGGGGGGGTGGGATTTTCAACTAGGACCAGCTAACTGAATTCCTCTGTACAACAAAAGAACCAGGAGAAAATTATTTACATAACACGTAAACATACTTCCATGCATATATATGTACACACTCACATGCACACACAATTTATAATGAGAGGCATAAGAGAAAATGTAAGCTCATATTGAAAGATATATCACAGAAGGCAATGCTTACCTAACAATATAATTTTTGATGTTGCTACAACAAAAGTAGGCAAATGTTTTTTATCAAGGGGCAGAAATTAAATATTTTAAGCTTTTTAGTCCATACAATCTGTCACGACTACTCAACTCTGTTATTTAGCACAAAAACATGCCATACACGATGTGTAACCAAATGAGCATGGCTGTGCTCCAATAAAACTTTATTTATGGATACTAAAATTGAGTTTCATATAATTTTACATGTCACAAAATACTGTTCTTCTTTTGACTTGTTACAATCATTTTATATGTAAAACCTATTTGTGTGGCTCATGGGTTATAAGAATAAAAGGAAATTGGGTTTTCCTTCTGGTAAACCCAATTAACAAACAGATTGTCCATGATCTCCCTCTCACTTAGCTTTAAAAATCTCTTCCTTGCCCTTTGTTTTTGTTTTGGCGGGGTTGAATTCAGATTAATTTCTGGCCTCCTCCCTTTTTGCAATAGCCTTGAAAAAAGTCTTCCTTGATCACTTAATATTTCCCAGTGGAATTTTCCTTTTACATTAATTAAGAATCATTTGGAGTTCTCCTTTCAAGTATTATGTAGTCTACCACAGACCGCTGTGGTAAGTGAAAAAAAAATCCTTGATAATAATAAATGCATTATTACAACATTCAGAGTTATAAAGAAAAGAAGTTTAAAGAAATAACATTCAGAGAAAGTCAGCCCATGTTAGTAATCAGATAGTTGGCCACTGGATGTATTTGCTGGGTCTGAGAAGTTTGGGCTGCCACTGACAGGGGGCACCTTTTAGAGTAAGGAGAAATAATTAGAGCTTTTAAAATTGAATTGGTTGACATAATGGATTATAGTCACTAAAATATTTAAATACAAAAATAATCTTTACACCTGCTAATATTCTCCATACTTTCTACATTGAATTCATGATGGCATAGGAGTCTGGGTGGGTGAGCTGCACTGATTGAACTCCTGATTGAAACAAAATAATAAGACCTCACTTTAGCTGAGAAACTAAAGAAAGGGAGTCACGTCACTATTAAAAAACAACATTCACAACATATCTATGTCTGTAAAATAAAATAGCATAAGATTAAAAAATACAGAAGATATCAAGAAACAGGGTAATGTGTTCCAACATTCAGAAGAAAAAAGACAGTAAAGGAACACATTATTTTCTTTGGTCCTGATTGTTATTGTGTTCAAGAGTATTTGTTAAAAATAATTACACATATATCTGAAATTCATATATTTTATAATAGCCCACACTCCACAAAGAGCAATCACAATTTTTAAAGTTTTTTTTTACCATGATTCCTAAGCAAAATGGAAATAAAGTAAATATTCTTGATAAATATTAATTTGCTTTTTAGATTTCAGTTAAAATGTTTTATTATCATCATCACAATATCAAGTAAGGTATATTTATAATGTTTAGATTAAAACCTACTAGAGCCTGGCCAGTGTGCTCAGTGGTTGAGCATCGACCTATGAACCAGGAGGTCATGGTTTGATTCCTGATCAGGGAACATGCCCAGGTCGCAGTTGCAGGCTTGATCCCCAGTGTGGGGTGTGCAGGAGGAAGCCAATCAATGAATCTCTCTCATCACTGATGTTTCTATATCTCTCTCCCTCTCCCTTCCTCTCTGAAATCATAAAAATATATTTAAAAATAAATAAGTGAAACCTACTAGAAATGAGCTCAAAGGTAGAACATAATAATATCTCACCATTCATTAAACACTAGAGGCCCAGTGCAAAAATTTGTGCACCAGTGGGGTCCCTCGGCCTGGCCTGTGGGATTTGGCCAAAACCGGCTCTCCAACATCCCGTGAGGGGTCCCAGATTGCAAGAGGATGCAGGCCAGGCACAATCGGGGCCAGGGAGAGACGTGGGAGGTTGGCGAGTTGGGAAGGGACCACGGGAGGGTTACAGGGCATGTCTGGCCTGTCTCGCTCAGTTCTGATCCACTGGACCCCAGCAGCAAGCTAACCTACTGGTCAGAGTGTCTGCCCCCTGATTGTCAGTGCACATCATAGTGAATGGTCAACCAGTCGACTGTCTGGCCCCTGGTAGTCAGTACATGTCATACCAAGTGGTTGAACAGCCTTAGCATACATTTAGCATATTGCTAAATATGTTCAACTTTGATTGGTTGAACAGCCAACTGGTCAACCGGACACTTAGCATATTAGGCTTTTATTATATAGGATATGTACTATACCTGAATAAAGTAAAAAAATAAAGGACTACCAAAAATTATAAATTCAGGGGAAGACTTAAAAACATTCAATTTAAGTAGCACATTTGTTTAACACAATTTTTATTTCCACTCGTATTCATTACATATAATCTTAAATTAACTATGAATTTGAACCCAAGGCCTCATTTTAATTATTTTATCATTACAAATAATAGGAAGTGTGTGTTCCCAATGTTAAGTGCCAGAATATAATTAGCATTTCATTTAAAGAAGAATTAAAATTCAATAACAGAAAGAGAAGGAGAGAGTGACTAAAGTACATGCTAATCAAATGACTTATTAGTGGATTTCTTCATGCTTAGAATCATACTAAAAATATATTAAAGATTAGGCTTACACATACCATTAATGAAGATATGTGGGGCAGAAAGCTAGTAATATAAACAGCGTTAAAATGCAAGTCACCCTTTTCCTTTTTTTTTTTTTCATCACTCTTATGATTAAGCTTGCATTTAATTAAATTAATTAAAATTATTTTCCTTCACAATATTTTTTGAAATCTCCTCACAATATTATTAAATAACTAGAGGCCCAGTACATAAATGCGTGCACCATTGGGGTCTCTCGGCCTGGCCTGTGAGATTGGGCCAAAACCAGCTCTTTGACATCCCCCAAGGGGTCCAAGACTGTGAGAGCACTCAGGCCAGGGTGAGGGACCCCACCGGTGCATGATTAGGGCCGGGGAGGGCGGTGGGAGGTTGGCCAGCTGGGGAGGAACTGCAAGAGGGCTCTAGGGCAGGTCCAGCCCATCTTGCTCAGTCCCGATTGGCCGGAACCCAGCAGCAAGCTAACCTACTGGTCGGAGCATCTGCCCCCTGGTGGTCAGTGCATGTCATAACGAGTGGTTGAGTGGCCTTAGCATATCATTAGCACATTGTGCTCTGATTGGTTGAATGGACAACTGGACAACCGGACACTTAGCATATTAGCCTTTTATTATATAGGGTATTTTCTCTTCAAACAATTATGTATTCAAAGTGATTTAAAAACTGGGGAACTTTGTAGATGGTTTATTTGATAAAAGAAATAATAAATTTATTTCACATCATAGTTTCCATAACAATATTTTTTCATATATCTGTAGTTAGTTATCTTAGATTGAGAACATATTGTGAACATTTGAAAAGTCCTCTATTGTTTATCAACCATATTCATCATAAAATTTATCAGAATAAAATTGGATGCATACATTAATATAAGGCATATTCTTAATGAACTCAATTGAATGATTTCAGCCTATAGTTAAAAAAGCATAAGTTTAACATATGAACTCAATGGTACACAACACAAATTATATTTTCATAAAATATTGGATTGAAATGTGTCTGCTTGTTTTATCAGCCTATATCATTCTGAGTTAGCTTTAAGCAAGGAATTCAAAAACCATGCTATCCACATAAATATTTATGTGAAATATATTTGTGAGAGACCACTTGAAATTTTGCCACTTTTTTTCAGTTTATTCCTTTCAATGGAAGAAATATAAATCTAAGCTTGTTTCAAACATAACTTTTATATTTACCTCAAGAATAAAAAATGCCATCAAATTCAAATATAATTTACTTAATCTGATAAAAAACATCCATACTATTCCTTGGCTTATAATATCAATGTATTCCTCACAAAGAGTTTTTGTTTTTGTCTAGAACTCATTTGATTAAAGTACATAGTCTCATAAATAATTCCTAGTAAACAACGTACAGTTTCTTTAGTTTCTGCAATCACTGTAGACACAAAGATTTTACTTTTGAACCTATAATGGCATATATCCTATGTATTCATTTTCCATTGGCTAAAATTTTGTCATGTGTCCAGGCTAAACTCAAAAATGTAGTTTTTTTCTGTGGTCACAAGAGACGAAAATACAAAATTCTGTTAATAGCTACTAATCTTTACTATAAAACTTATATGCATAAAATTGAAAATTAATTAAATTCATATGTTCAGAAAGAACAATATAATAAGCCAAAATGAAAAGTTAATATGAAAGCACAAATCAGTGCAGTCACGATTTTAAAAGAATGAGGTTAACAGTGTTCTTAATATTAAAGTTGTTAAATGATCAGGTAAAAACTCAAAACAATGGATTAACAAACATACAAAAATATAGGTAAATTAAGAGCATTAAGATCATAAAGAATGATCATAATCCTATATAATAAAATGCTAATATGCAAATTGACCGAACGGCAGAATGACCAGTCACGCTGACTGATGCATACTGATCACCAGGGGCCAGATGCTCAATGCAGGAGCTGCCCCCTGGTGGTCAGTGCACTCTCACAAGGGGAGCGCCACTCAGCCAGAAGCTGGGATCATAGCTGGCGAGCCCAGCAGTGGTGGCGGGAGTTTTTCCCACCTCCGTGGCATTGCTAAGGATGTCCGACTGATGGCTTAGGCCTGCTGGGCCTCTAGTATTTTTATAACTGACTCTTAGGTTAAAATTATTGAAAGAGGTAAAAATGTTGAGTAGAAAAAACACTTAGGAAGCTTTGCAATAATTCAGGTAATAAAATTATATATCTAGGAGCAAGTTAGTAGCTATGCATATGATGAGAAGTCCTTAGATTCTAGATAACAGTATCTATGTAGTGTGATAAAAGATTACAAGTCAGTAGAGAAAAAGGGAATAGTAGCAGCGATGAATCTATATTTTTTCTTTAGAAAATGAAGCATAGAGGCTTATGAAGGGTAATCATTTATTAAAATGCAATAGATAGTCAAAGAACAGACTTTGAAGGTAGATCAAACAGAGTGTAAAAGGTAGATCAAAGGTTTGGTTTTTTATTTTATTTTAAGTGTCTTTTAGATAGTAAAGTAGATTAGTAGATCAATTGGCCTTGAATTAAGGTAAATTTCTTCAACTTACATGGTAAGTACAAGTGTAGACTTATAAACTGGTTCATAAGCATACAGATGATGTTTAAAGACAGAAGATTGCATGAGATCACTAAGAACTGTGTGAACCCTTCTGTGTCACTCACTCAGGCATTTAGACATTACAGAGATGAAAAGATTCTTTCATGTCAGATTTTGGAATAGTCAAGTTGTTAGGAATAAGTATGATCATGTAAATGGGTGGTTGATGTAAGTTGAAACATCAAGAGTAGATCCATGACCCATTTTGAGTTAGTTATTGTGAAGGTTATAAGATATGTGTTTAGATTTTTTTTTTGCATGTGGATGTCTAGATGTTCACAGGTTTGTATTTTAAGGATTGACAATTTCAATATTGTCAAAGTCTTCCACAGTTGGCTTTTTTCTGCATAGGAAAGCACTGTCTTTTTAAGATTTCAGGTAACATTTCAGCATAATTTTTATAGTGATACGAAATATGTAATGCATACCTAACTGTCAATATTCAAATACATATAGAAATATATTAATATAGTTATGAGAATTGTAGAATATCAAATACTGAATAAATTATCAACTCCTAAATATATTTTAAAGACAAATAATAATAAATATGTGTCTTTTCTTTCTATGATTTGTGGGTTGGTAAAGGCTGAAATGAAAAGACTTGCCTTTTTCTTCCTTGCTAAAAGCTTTCTCATGTGGAAAGTTGTCCTTCATTGTGCCAAAAGAATAAACTGTCAGATTGCTAATGTTTTATAAATTCTGAGAAAAAACTGCTCTGTACTATATACTAATTTGACCTTTTCAGAACTCTAAATTTGATTGGATGGACATTTCTCTCCTCTTTAAAAACTCAAACCCCTGTTGGGAAGAGCTACAATGACCATCTGCTGAAATTCAGAATACTAAAAAGGTTAAAGTACACAACCAAATGCTTCAGAGAATATTTCATAATTAAATTTTTCTATCTCATTTTCTGTCAAAAATTATAAGAACTTGAGATGATAGTATGAATGCAATTTTATTATTCAGAAAAGATAAATAACCTAAGTTACATTAAACTGAAGGCCTATATAAAAAACATAGGTAGTCCTTCATTGGTATTTTAAATATATAGAAATGCTCTAGAAAATATATATTAACATATTAAAATACATAATGAGGTTAAATGAAAAAATAAACAAGAAACTGGTGTTTGATAGATAAAAAAAAAGAAGTAAGCACTTAAACTATTGATATATTGGCATTCAGGTGGGTGATAATTAAGTAAACACAAAAGTACATTTGCAGAATAAGGCTGGGATTTTAATGCTAAACTAGGGACACGAAAAAAATATGTTCTTGAGAATGCAAAAGAAACTGGAAGTGAGCTGTATTTTTAAATGGAGACTATAGAAAACTTGAAGGGAAGGGAAGGGAAGGGAAGGGAAGGGAAGGGAAGGGAAGGGAAGGGAAGGGAAGGGAAGGGAAGGGAAGGGAAGGGAAGGGAAGGGAAGGGAAGGGAAGGGAAGGGAAGGGAAGGGAAGGGAAGGGAGGAAGGGAGGAAGGGAGGGAGGAAGGGAGGAAGGGAGGGAGGAAGGGAGGAAGGGAGGAAGGGAGGAAGGGAGGAAGGGAGGAAGGGAGGAAGGGAGGAAGGGAGGAAGGGAGGAAGGGAGGAAGGGAGGAAGGAAGGAGCTGAGGAAGGGAGGGAAGAAGTTAGAGAGGAATGAAGGAACTAAAGAACTGAAAATGTCTGGTCTAGGCAAAAATGAGATCACATCTCTGCCTGTGACTTGGGTAGCGGCCAGAAGGAGAAGTATAACTATGCACCTGGATTTAATGTAATATTTACTTTTACTAAATTTTGTGAAATCTTTAATCAATATTATTAGAATAAAAATCTTATACTACCTTCTGTCCTTTTTTCTGTTATTGTCTTTCCATTGACACATACATTAACACAGTTAAGATACAGAAGACTGGGGTTGTATCCACATTTTTTCACTTTCCTTCACAGCCAAATGATATTTGTCTACCTCCGAGCCTCATTCCTATCAACAAAATTCCAATATCTGAATCAAAAAATCAACTGATAGTGTTTTTAATTAAATTAATTATTGGTGATAGTTGAAAAAGTAATTCATATGATTCAGTTTTTATATTTTTAGTGACCTCTCCTCTAAACCTCACTGATAAATGCAAACACTGGCAATAGATTAAGTATTAGGCCAATTAGATTGCTTAAGTGACAGACCTGCTGCTTATTTGCAAAGTGGCAAGTGAATAACTTAACATTGCGTCTCATGCTTTTTTTCTTCATTGTTGGTCTAGCCCAGTGGTTGGCAAACTCATTAGTCAACAGAGCCAAATATCAATAGTACAACGATTGAAATTTCTTTTGAGAGCCAAATTTTTTAAACTTAAACTTCTTCTAACGCCACTTCTTCAAAATAGACTCGCCCAGGCCATGGTATTTTGTGGAAGAGCCACACTCAAGGGGCCAAAGAGCCACATGTGGCTCGTGAGCCGCAGTTTGCCAACCACAGGTGTAGCCAATTTGCAACATAATCTATATATATATAACTGGGCATGCTGTCTCTCTCTCTCTCTCTCTCTCTCTCTCTCTCTCTCTCTCTAATTTGATATATATATATATATATATATATATATATATATATATATATATATAACAAATTTTAGAAAGGCAACCACAATTCTATTATTTTAAAACATCAAAAAAGCTACTGAAAGCATTATAATAAGGTAACAAGGCACAGAACATGGTTTTAGAGAATAAAATATTCAAGTAATCTAAAAAATGTTTTTGAAAGGGCTGGGAAACTGTTGGCTAATTCCCTGAAATTCCACATAATTACACCTGTAATCAGATGGATTATTGCAGCCTTATTGAACACTGATTTTAACAGGTTGTAGGATTCTAGTCCCAAACAATTTGGTTGGAGCCCAGACACCAGAGTTGAAAATACTTACTAAGGAAAGCCAAATGATTTGCTTTAATCAGCTATGAGATTCATGGGCATATGTCTACTCATGTGAGCAGTAAGATTATTGTGATCATATCACATAAGTAGACTGTGATTGCATTATTGGAGTTGATTCGAGTCTCTCCCGTATAATTGCTTATATAATATCTGTAATACAGCAGACAGCTTAGAGTAAATTTTCACTTTATGATTTGTCCCTGATTCCACAACACATAATTTCAAAGAAATACCCTCTAGGTACATACTAAGTGGCATGCAGTTTGATCTATTTCCAGAGGTAATTGGACAAGAGATGTTTTTTAAATTGAGAAAACAATTATCTGGGACACAAAAACCTTTTTTTAGCAATTGTATGGTTGCTTAAACAATAGCAACAATAAATCATTAGGGCATAGTATTTTGTAAAAAACACATTATGCATTAGTCATCTTATTATTATACATATATTTTAATTATATATGAATATTTAATATATTTTTTATTGATTTCAGAGAGGAAACGAGAGGGAGAGATGGAAACATCCATGATGAGAGAGAATCATTGATCAGCAGCTTCCTGCATGCCCCACACTGGGGATACAGCCTGCAACCCATGCGTGTGCCCTGACCAGGAATCCAACCATGACCCCCTGGTTCATAGGTCGATGCTCAATCACTGAGCCATGCCAGCCGGGCTATTTTAATTATATTTAATCTACACTAATAAAAGAGAAACATGCAAATTAACCATCACTCTGCTACACCCACCAGCCAATCAAACTAGGTTATGTGTGCCAACATAAAATTAAAACCAAAATGCTTGTACAGTTTATAGTACATAATATAAATGTATATAAATATTTATGTGAGTTTTCTTGGAAGTTTTCAGAAATATAGTTATTATCATATACCATGTAAACGAATCTGTTAGTACCTTGAGATAGAATTAATGCTTAAATGTATAATTAAATGTTAAAATATATCCATTTTTTTTCACTTATGGAGTGTCTTTTCATTGTATATCATCAGTGTACACAGTTCTCCCCTTCTCATGTGCCACAAAATTTAAGAGTGAAACAATGTATAATTCTGAAGGAAATGCTATTTTGTAAAAAGTCTTCTTTACTTGTTGAGTATTATGCTCACTAATATTGAACAGTTGGATTTTAATGTATATATGCCAAATTCATATTACAACTTAATATAATAGAGGTTTATTATTGCATTATTTTATTTTTTGTCACAAAGCTAAAACAATGAAAAAAGTGACTGCTTCCATCACTATGTCATTTTTTAATATTACATCAGACTCAAAATGGATGGAAAATAAATTCACTGTAAAAAAATAAATCACTAAGGTAACATTTTCACTATAAGAATATATCTTACCTGGTAAAATATTTAAATATAAGCACGGTGTTTGAATAAAAGTGCCTAATGGCTACATTACATCAGCCGAATATGTTTACCTGAATGCTAAATCTTTAGATCATTGATGGTATCAAAGCAAAATTTAAATGTTTTAATTATAAAATATGACATGCATAAAATACATTTTAAATGTTCAGGTAAAATAAAAGATAAAATAAGTGACCCGTATCACTGTCAGCAGATCAAGGAAAGTAAAGCCTATGTGTGCCACACCTCCCTCCCTTTACAAAAGAGGTTTTACAACATAAATTCATTAGTTCGATTTTTAAAATGTGTATGTAAATGGACCTTGATATATATATTTTTCAAGAATATTCTTTATTCATCATTTTGACATTCATACTCTTTAATAAATGTAGCTTTATTTTATTATTTTCCATGGCCATGCACTGTAATAATGAATACCTTATTCACATATTTAAACTTCCAGGGACAGATTTTTTGCCCTTACAAATGAATAAAGTATTGTGAACATCACCTAGTATTTCTTTAAGGTATATAAAAGGAGTGTAATAGCTTTATTCATATTCTGAAAATGTTCAGACTTATTTGTTTATGCCTTATTTTTCCCCAAATTATTTTCTTCCCAAGTTATAGGTTTACCAACATTATATGAATGTTCCTTGCATTATTATCCTTACAACACTTGTTTTATCTTCCGTTTTTAATTTTATATTTTTATTTATTTTCTTTATTGATTAAGTATTACATATGTGTCCTTATTCCCCCATTGTCGCCCCTCTCCCCAGCTCATGCCCTCACCCACCTAGTGTCCATTGGTTATGCTTATATGCATGCATACAAGTCCTTTGGTTGATCTCTTCCCCTTCCCCCTGACATCCCCTGCCTTCCCTCTTGATGTACAGAATCATGTATCCTTTTGAGTGACTGCACTTCATAAAATTTGTATCATATTTATTACTAGAGGCCCGGCACACAAAATACGTGCATGGGGGGGGGTGTCCCTCAGCCCAACCTGGACCCTCTCCAAACTGGGACCCCTCGGGGGATGTCCGACTGCTGGCCAGACATGCTCTGGAGCCCTCCTGCGGTCCCTCCCTGGCCCCATTTGGGACTGAGCGAGAGGGGCGAGACACGCCCTGTACAAATCTGTGCACCTGGCCGTTAGTATTTAATAAAACAGATGATTATCCTGTGAGGTTTCATGAAGTCAGTAACCTAGAATACATTGTACTTTAATTGTCCAAAGTACACCTTTTGTAAGTAAATTTGCTGCCTGAATTCAAACCCAGCAAACTGACTCCCAAGTCTGTATGTTTTACCTACTATTGTCTCTTTTTTCACTAACATTGTATTGGAGCAACATGGACTTACCCTACTCTAATGAACCTTCTCATATCATATGCCCTTTAGATTCTTATCATTCTCTAATGAACCTTCTCACTTTATTTGTCCTTTTGATTTAGAATGATAGACTTGCAAATTTTGCCCTGGGATAAAATAATTGCCTATTTCTAAGGCCTTTACTTCACTGAGCAAGTCTTACATATAGTGGATTATATGATAACTCAGAAAACTACAGTTTTTCAGTTATCATATAATCATACATTTGGTGAAAGTACTCTTTTTCAAAACTACTAATATTACACTCCTCATTGTGAAATTAACACCATAATTTTAATCTCATCACTAACCCGGTTATGTACTCCACCATGAATACGTTCCAATTCATGTCAAGTCTGCAAAAAAGACCAAGGAATTGCAAATGTGATGAAGTACACAACTGGTTCCAGGATATCCCTGGAGCAGACCCACACAGTGAGCCAGACTCTTCCCTGCCCTGAATGGACAACAGCACTCACCTAGACCACAGAACACTACTAGTTTTGCCTTCCTAGATAGCTTTTCAAAAAATCCTCACCTGAGCATATTTTTCCATTGATTTTCAGAGAGAATGGAAGAGAGGGAAAGAGAAAGAGAAATATTGATGTGAGAGAAATATATCTATTGGTTGTCTCCTGCTCACACTCTGACAAGGGCCCCGAGAGGCGCCTGCAATCAAGGTAAGTGCCCTTGACCAGAATCAAACTACAGGCCAAAGCTCTAGCCACTGACCAAACTGGCTAGGGCTACATAGCTTTGAGTCTAGCTTTTAGCTGTTACATGGCTGTAGCTGGCCCTTTGGGTGGGCAATTTTCTCTAGTAAATACAGTGTAAAGAGGTCTTTGGGGTGGTCTCTCCCATTTAGTGTTCAACAGGATTAGATTATTACTCTTAGGATGTATCTATTCATTAATATAATTTAAGTTAATTTAAATACTGCTAAATATCTCTATTTTCATTTACTTTGATATAGGAATGTCAAAAATAATTTTGGTCTATAACACTGACTGAATTTTAGACCTATATATCCAATACAGTACAATTGATTACACTTCAACAGAATAAATTATATATGAATGCAGTTTTTGTATGCCACCTTCATAACAGCTTTGGGGCCTTTTGTAGGCCTTTAGGAATATATCCCAAGAAACTAGAAACACCAATCAGAAAGGATATATGCACCCCTATGTTCATAGCAGCACAATTTACAATAGCTAAGATTTGGAAACAGCCTAAGTGCCCATCAGCAGATGAGTGGATTAAAAAACTGTGGTACATCTACACAATGGAATACTACGCTTCGGTAAAAAAGAAGGAATTCTTACCATTTATAAGAGCATTCATGGAACTGGAGAGCATTATGCTAAGTGAAATAAGCCAGTCAGAGAAAGATAAATATCACATGATGTCACTCATTTGTGGCATATAATGAACAACATAAACTGATGAACAAAAACAGAGCCAGAGACAGAGAAGCATCGATCAGACCATCAAACCTCAGAGGGGAGAGTGGGGGTAAGTGGGAGAGATCAACCAAAGCACTTGTATGCATGCATATAAGCCTAACCAACAGACACAGACACCAGGGGGTGAGGGCATGAGTGGGGGTGGGGTGGGGGTTAGGGGGGGTAAAGGGCGAATAAGGACACATATGTAATACCTTAATAAAGAAAAAAAATCATAGATGTTTATAATTATTATAACTTCCTGATTGATTTTTCCTATTATTAAATAATCTTTATCTTCAGTAATAATTTTATTTTTAATGCCTATTTTGTGTAATATTACTATAGCCACCTCAGTTCTCTTTTGTTTCAACTTTTACCATTTTTTAACTTTCAACTATATGTGGTTTTGGGTCTAAAATGTGCCTCACATATAGGTGAATCACATTTTATTTTTAACTCAATTCTGCCAATCTATGCCTTTGATTAAAATTCTTAATCCATTTGCATTTAATATAATTACTGACAAAGTTGGATTTTTCTGCTTTTTTTGCTATTTGTCTTAAGTTTTGCTTTTCACTTTAATATTTATCCATTACTTCCTTCTCTTGAGTTAATAGATATTTTTCTATGTACCATTTTCACTCTCTTGTTGGTACTTTTAGTATATTTTTTGTTAGGGGAGATCTGCTAACAACAGGTTCTCTCAGGTTAATTATTATTTTTAAAAATCTAGGTATGTCTTATCTCTTCTTTCATTTTTGCTAGAAATTGACAACATTTCTTTCAACAGTGCAAAGATGTCATTCTGCCCACTGTCTCTGGATTCCATGGTCTCTGATGAGAAGTTATTTAACTTACTAAGGAATACTTTAATGTAGTAAGTCACTCTCTTGCCATTTTCAAAAACTGTCTTGGCTTTTTTGTCTCATATGATGATGGTGTTCTAAGATAAATCTCTGAGTTTATTTTACTTGAAGCTTTTTGGGCTTTCTTGATGTGTTGATTAATGTTTCTCATCAAACTCACAGAGTTTTTGATTATTATATCTTCAAATATTTCTCTGCCCTTTCCTTTTCCTGTTCTCCTTATTTCCATTATGCACGTATTGACATGCTTGATAGTGTTCAAGGTGTCAATAAGTTTTGTTCACTTTTCATTTTTGTTTCACTTTATCTTCCTCAAACTGTATAAATTCTATTGATGTAGTTTCCAGTTCACTAATTCTCTCTTTTGCCAGTTCAAATCTGTTGTTGCCCTCCTCCCAAGCTTAGTGAACTTTTCATTGCAATTACTGTATTTTTCAACTCTAGAATTTCTATTTGGTCTTAGTTGTAATTTATATATCTTTATTAATATTCCCTATTTATGGATACTATTGTCATGCACATATTTCATTATTTACATGGTTTCTTTTATTTCTTTGAATATCATTTCAATATTTGCATCTATAAAGACACAATTATGTGCTCCCTCAAGGACATTTTCTATTGGTTGCTTTTAGTCTCCTTTTATGTGACATATTTTTCTATTTCTTTGTTCATCTGGTAATCTTTGGCAAAAGCTGTATATTTTAAACAATACATTATAGCGGCATTGGTATTGGATGTACCCTAGTTATTATGGTTTGTTGGTTTTTTTGTTTGTTTGTTTTTTGTTTTTTACCCATGTTGTTGTTGTTACTGTTGATTATTTGTTAATGATTTTCCTAAAGTAATTCTTCAGATTCTGTGTTCTCTATAGTGTGCACAGATTAAATCTCTGGCAGATTTTTTTTAAGTCTTCGTTTGTTTTTGTATTTTTAAAACTAGTTTCCTAAATTATCATGGCTCAATATAGTTTAGTGGTTTGGCAATGTTTGGTCAGAAGTTCCCCATTTGTTATCTTGACTGTATTTCTCTGCCCTTGCCAATGGGATCTTTGTGAGAAGGTAGAACTTCAAACTTTAGGCAGTTTACAAGATAGCCTTATCTTTCCCTTTTTGTTTCACCAGGTCTCAAGATAACTCACAGGTGAGTTTCTAGAAGGACTTTCCTGTATATATTTCCTAGAAATATATATAGCACTTCCCATGCCCACAGCCTTTTAAATTTCCCCAGTGATATATTGGAGCTTTTCAAAGTTCCCTGTGGTTAACTAGTTCTCCAATATTTCCTTTTATTTTATTTTTTTAATATTTTTTATTGGTTTCAGAAAGAGAAAGGAAAAGAGAGAGGAAGACAGAAACATTAATGATGAGAAAGAATCATTGATTGGCTGCCTCCAGAATGCCCTGACAAGTGGTCCAGCCCACAACCCCAGCACATGCCCTGACCAGGAAGCAAACCATGACTTCCTGGTTCATAGGTAGATGCTCAACCCCTGAGCCACACAGGTCAGGCCAGTATTTCCTTTTAAATGTTTGTCCAGGCTCTTACCCCAATTAAAATCAGGACTCAATGGAGCAGGGTTATAGCCAAATGCTATTTATTGTTTTTGGTGATACCCTAGGAGTTTTCTGTGTTTGTTATTCCTGAGCTAAACTCTGAATGAAATCAAATAGCCAACATCCACAGAAATAGAGTCCCCTTTTCCTGAAAGCTTCAATTGTGGACAAAAAGCCAGTTTTTGGGATGGTGCTTTTATAAGAGATACAAAAGAGGGCAGCCTCTTCTGTTGATCATGAGGTCAGAGGTTTTTCAGGGCTACCACATCAGGGAGCTCAGGAGGGAGGGGGTGTGGGGATAGTCCTGAATCAAAACACCATAGGCTCTTCTGTCTTATTGATATATCCTCTGGACAGACGATGATCACTTCTTTCTCTGAATTTGATCCATTTCCAGAATTCTGAATTAGTTACATTTAGTTGTTTTTCCAGTATTTCTAGTAGTTCTGAGGAAGTATACATTCACAAAAGTTCTCCTTCTGTCATTCTATAAATCATTATTAACAATTACATTTGTTATTTTTTTATCCTAGGTATTATATCATATATAACAGTTGATTATTTCATGACAAGAATTCAAACAAGATAAATCAATAGTTAAAGACATAATAATAAAAGATGACTAGAACATGAAGATGCTTCAAATGTGCCTATAAGTGCCAGACATATTCCTCTTTTAATCTGTCTATCGATGTCTATATCTATAGAGTGGGGGAGGAAGAAAGATAGCAAAATGTGTAAGGAAATGTCAATATACCCATATATGTTGGTTGGATAACAGAAAAAGAAAAAAAATACATTAAATGCACTATTGAACAAATAATTTATATCAGCCTTCATCCCCCGTGAAGTTATGAGAGACCATATATGCATAAATTTCAACTAATTATAGGCTGTCAACAATTCTTAGTTTGTTAGTTTCTCAATATGTGTGTGTGGGCAGGCGTTTTGAAGTGACCCAGAGTATTATAGTAACTTTAGTTGCCACAGTTCATTGAATCATTCACTGTATCCAGTTGCCAACAAAAAAACAGATGGCTTTGGTTACATAAACAAGGTATTGATTTTGAATAACTGAAAGTATTATACTAAAAACTTTCCTAGCCAGTAAAATATTTCTATATTGTAAGTTATTGGGTTTTAAACCACATATATTATTTTTTAGATTTCTTTGTGTTAGCTCTGCAGCACCATTTTTATTTTTGCTCTGGTCTCCTCCCAAGTACTGACTAGAAGTGTGGATATGCCAGCTATGTGATTCTTTCCTCTTACATTGCATGTGCCACTGAATCAAATCAAGCTGGACAAATCATTTGCACTGAATTATAACAATCTATTATAGAATTATAGAATGTTAACTTCTTTTACTTATGGAACTATGCAGATATGCCAAAGCAAATCAGACTTGATAACACAATTATCTTTTTAAGAAATTTCCAAATGCTCATGAATAATTTTTAAGAATCATTGGCTAAGGAAGTTGATATAAACTCCATCATTGTTATATTTTAAATAACATATTCTGAGATTGTAGGATACCTTGGGTATGATTCCACACAATGATTTGAATTTACTAAGTATCTTGACTTTGTTAAAAATGACATTTATCTAGCGTATATTATACCGTTAACAATGGATTGGCTCAGCCCTAAATCTGGTCTTTTATCTGCTCTTTGATAATGGATCTGTGCTTTATAATACTTCTTTGTATCCAGAAAAATGTTATCATTGTTGGTAGATGGTAGTTTAAAGGCATTAAGAGAATGTAATTTTTTCCCTTTCCCTTTGCAGTATGCTCATCTAGTTCTGCCCCTGCAGAGTGGGTGGCTATTTTTCAGCAGTGATTCTCCAGCAAGCAACACTTGGCAACTTCTCATGAACAATTTCCTCCAGGGCAACACCCTCTTCACATAGTGAACATTTTAGAAATGTGAATTCAGCAAAACTGCTAAAGGCAGCTAATGAGTTCTATGGGCATTCCAGATCCCTATCCAGATATTTCCCAGTGATGGCTTTCTGATTAGTCAACACCCCACACGTTCTCCAGAATCTGTCTGGCAACTTTTTGGCAAGACAACCAGTTCTACTACTGACTTTTAAACAGCAATCCCCACAAGGACTATATTTGGTAATTTGCTAGCATCCCAGAAGGCTGTTCTCTGTTTACCATATCATTCTGCAGCTTCTTAACTAGTGGATTTAAACCACATCCCATCTAGTGAAGTTTGAATCCCAGGTTTGTGGAGCACCTTTTCCTTCCAAAACTCTCCCTTTCTTGGATATGCCCCTTCAGCCTTAGGGCATTTTTTGGAATTATCTGTTTTTTCTCACATATAATGTCCTGTTATTTTGCCTGCCTGCTAACAAGCATTTATATTATATTTTTCCTTATCAAATTACTGTTTTGTTTCTGTTTATGGTTGGATCTCCAACTACAACATAACTGATAGCAGAAGTGGTTCCTAGAGATTGACCCAAAAGATGAGGTTTTGAAAATATTTTGATTATGGCATTTGGCTTCAGTGTGGTGCTGATCTCCTTGCCTATAGGAAATGGAAAGCTAGTAACCCATTGTTATAATCAATCAAGCTATCATGTGTGATTGTTTGTGAGGAAGTGCAAAGTGAAGCACATGCCTTGGGAGTCAAAGGGATTATTGCACTTGATCTCTATGGAAATAGCAATAACTATCAGACTGTATTGTGGGACAGCCTCCTTTTAGAGTATTTGAGTGCTAACAAACCAAAAAAAAAAACAAGCTCAGGTCCATTAATTTTCATATCATGTTATAGTGTAACAACCAGAGGTTGTATACACACATACTTTTAAGGGTATTTAGGAATTTGGTTACAAAACACATTGTACAGGGATGGTGGTAATATGAACAACTTGCCCAAAGACATGGGGCAGTGGAATGTGAGACTATGAGGCATGAAGACAGAATAGTGAGAAGAATGGTGTCTACACTATTCTCTGAACCCCAACACTGGCATTCTAAAAGGTGACTTGAGGTCATACCACCCGCAAAATTAAAACCACATGAGCAGACAGGCATTCTCATGAGCAGGAGCTTGCCTGATTCTAAAACCTTTTAGAATAATAAAAATATCTTGATAGAGGTGATGGTTCCATAACATTACTAATGTAATAAATGACCCCAAATTTTATACTTTAAAATTATTAATCAATAATTTTGTTTTATAAATTTTACCTCCATAAAAACATTAAAAAGTAGTAAAATATAGATGAGAACTTAAGTTAATTAGCTAAGGAAAGGTATAGGTCAGTCTGGCCTAAAGACAGCCATGCCATGCAATTGCCCTGAAGCTCTCCATCTGACTCAGAGGATGTTGGGGAGGCACAGAACTTCACAGTGACCAGATTCAAGGCCATCACTTTACAGCTGTGGAAAGTGAGGACCAAAGAGAGAGCCAGAACTAAAGCCCAGGTCTCCTGATCCCAGTACTCTGTCCCTACAGTGACTGGATGAGGGCCTCTCACATTGGGTGAGCCGTCTCAGGCACAGTGGCACCTCGAAGGGAAAGCCTGCCAGCCTCAGGATGATGGATGGCATCATCCTGTCAGCTCTCCCTCTGTTCCTTCCTGACCCTGTTCACACTGCTGGGACATTCAGAATGTGGAAAAATAGACAAGCTTGGGTAACGAATCCACAGAGAAGACAGAAAGTACTCTGTGCCCTTTCATGATCTACCTAGAGCCAATTTCCAAGATGATTCTCCTGAAATAGACCTGGAGAACAATGGAGAAGGAGGCTGGTGCAGCACATGTGGGTCTCCTCTGTAGACCCAAACATACCAAAGTCTTTGAGAACATGGTCTGAATCAGAAAGTCCCTTGAATCCTTTCTTACTAAGGGCACATCTTCCCTTTTTTGTGCACTGGATACAAATAATTAAACTGTCTCACAGAGAAATATTTTAAATAAAGAGTTTTGGCGGTGTTATATTTAAACTCATTCAGTTTTATGTGGTCTTTGAAATACAACATTTGTTTACTGTGCTTTGATTTTTAAGCTTTCCTTTGATGGCAAATATTAATATTTATCATTTTTTTGATGTTGGACTAATGAGAATCTTAAGTAATCTTAACTTTTTATGAGAAGGCATTTAAATATTACAGTACAGTATATGTGTTTGTTTCCTAATTTACAGTCCTCTTGTTTTTAACATCAAGGAGCATTAATTTGTGAGCTGGGTCCTGGGTTGTTGCTCATCACAATGTTCCAGTAAACTTTATATGGTCTGAACTGAAGGCCTGTACCTTTATGTGATGACCAAAGAGAATATGACAGTCCACCGAATCACACAGTGCTCTGGGAAAGATCTAGCCGTGATTTTCACGGAGAAATTGGCACACCTGTAGAACTACTAGCCAGCAATAGCAGACAGGGCAGCATTCCAGGTTTAATGACTGCAAACACAGGTGATACATATTGTGTGCTGGTATACGTGAGACACTGTGAAGGCATGTTTCACATCAGTAATCTCACCTGATCCTCACAACAACTCTGAGACCTAAGTAGTCTCATCGACTGCATTTCACAGAAATATGAGCTGCACAGAGGTCGAGTACGCTGCTCAGAACAACACAGCTAATGAGCTGCCAAACCAGAAGTCATTCCTATCAGAGCCAGATAGTGGGTTCTTTTCTATACTCCCTTAAGATCACCTTCTTGATTCCCCAGTATTTGAAAAAAGAAAAGGTTAGTAAAATATAAATATCATGTCTTCTTTCTTTGGTCCAAATAAAAAATATCTACAGTCAATAATTCTTTACATGGCTTATTTTCTTTCAGGCTATGCCACTAAAATATTTCAGTGGTGATTCTCCTTCACGGGTGCCCTTTAGCCATAACCATATTGAATCCCCAAAATTCCTAGTACCCTAGATGCCCATAAAATATCTGTGCTCATAGTAAATGCATATGTGACTGTTGTGTCTCTGTGTGTGTGTTCCTCTTTTGCAGTCATTAATTCTGTCAGATGAAGCCACAGCCACAGGAGAAATTAGGTTTGTTACATTGGAAATAAAAGAGCAATGAGGAGTTAATGTTCAGATTTGGCACACAGATGGCTCATTTGAGCTCCTAGAACAACGCTATCCAATAGAAGTATAATGTGAGCCATACAGGGGTCGGCAAAAGTAGGTTTACATCTATGAGTACATGAAGCACAGACTATTTATTCTTGTATTTATTATTTACTTGTTAATTATCGCATTATTTATTTGTATTGTTTGTAAACCTACTTTTGCCCACCCTGTATAGATAATTTTAAATTTCCTGAAGCCACATTTTTAAAAAAAGTAAAATAAATATTAATCTTAAACAACTATTAAAAAAGCATTTCAACATATAATCAGTATAAATATTATTGAAGTATATTATGTTAGTTTTGTATTAATCTGGAAAATGTGTTGTGTATTTTATATTTACGGCACATCTGAACTTGAACAATCTACATTTCAATTACTCAAAGCCACTTGTGCTTAGTGATGGTTGCATGACACCGCACAGCCCTAGAAAACACTGCAGTGCTGATGGCTATACGCTGTTCAAAACAGTGATTTAAATTTAAAAAAATGTATTAAAATATTTAAACTTCCTTTGCAAGATCCAGGCATGCCTATTTGAATGTTCATCATTAGCATATACCAGTGGTCAGCAAACTCATTAGTCAACAGAGCCAAATATCAACAGTACAACGATTGAAATTTCTTTTGAGAGCCAAATTTTTTAAACTTAAACTTCTTCTAACGCCACTTCTTCAAAATAGACTTGCCCAGGCCATGGTATTTTGTGGAAGAGCCACACTCAAGGGGCCAAAGAGCCGCATGTGGCTCGTGAGCCGCATTTTGCCGACCACTGGCATATACCATTGGTAAAAAGACCGCAATATGTAGTTGAAAAGGTGGCCATTATGTTTTCAGGAAGGAAGCAAATCCTATTTCATCTGAGTTGGGAGGCTGAGAAATGACATGAATCAGGAGAGAAGCACACAGCCACAGACCGGTTGTGTCTTGGCTTCAGAACCTGCACATTTAAATTCTGAAGAGAAGGGGTATTAGGGTAATCGGAACTCTAAAACATTGGCTAGTGTCAGCCAAAGTGGTTTTATGCCAAGAGCATAGTTTATGGCAAAGGAAAAATAGCTGCACTACATAGGTAGACAGAGAAAAAGAATGAGTTAACAGACCTAAATCTTAATAAATACTTTTCTGGTACATAGGCTATACAACAATTCCATATTTCTGTGCATGATAAAGGGGATCAGTGAGTTGAGGGCCAATGTCCATCCAAGAGCCATCTGGGGAGGGGCAATGGAAACAGAAATCAAAGGCTAGTAAGTGGAACAGATGGAATGCGTGTATGCAGACGACTTCAGGCCAAGCAGGTTAACAAAGAAGGGCCAAAGGACTTTTCCTGAGTCAAAAGACAGAAATGCAAATCCCCAGGGGGATACTGACCAGACAATTCTTCCCTCAGTGGGGATCCAGTACTAGACACAAAACAAAGCAAAGTCCAGAGTTTAAGTAGTGACATTACTCTCCAGTTAGAAACAAAATCAGGCAAGCCTCCTATTATTGATACGCACCTTAAAAAACAGAAACAAATACAAAAATGGGAAGTTTCCCCAGAGGCAGGCCTGTAGTCCAAGAAAAAGAGAGGCTTTTAAGACCCAGATGCACTAGAATAAGTTAATTACTAAGTTAAAGTATTCTCCCACAAACCCTGTGCCTCGAGGCTCAAGAGAATTAACTAGAAACTTAAAAAGCTACAACTTTTCTGCAACTTTTCGTGTAAACTTGTTACCTTATTATGTCTCTATAGGCGATTAGTCTGCAGGACAGTTATTCTTCCTCAAATAGAGGGATTTAGGACAAGTGCCCTTCAGGTCATAAGGGATCTAATTCCAAGGCATCATTTTGGTCCCTTCTTGCATGTCATAAAGATTCAACTGGCGCTAGCATTTCTCAATCTCATAACCCTTGCACCCCTCCACACACTCACACTCTAGTGGTCCGCAGTCACACACTCATTGCCCCAGGTGTCAGCAATGCAGATTCCAAAGAAACTAGGCCCAGGGTCCATTACAAGGTAGAGCAATCCTGCACTGCACTTCATTAAGAGCTCTTTCTGAGTCCGCCCTTAAACTCACCCTGCACAACTTCACCTTCTGCCTCATCTTGTCCATCATTTCTCATGAGCTATCGATAAAGAAACAGCTTTAAAAGAATCCAGGCAGGACTATTTGAAGGAATTTACGGTCATTTACTTATTTTTCAAAGCAAGTATTAGAGGAATAAGCATCACCTTTAACATTTCATGTTTGCAGGTGGAGACCAGCAATGAATTATAGGCGCATGGTCTTCTCACACCACACGTTTTGGTTTCCATAACATACCGCCAGGGATGTCCTTTACAATTTAAGATGTAGCTCCCTTCTCTTCCAGAATAGACTTATCCATTTTCTAAAATTACACTAATCTCCTCTGACTCTAAAAGTAGCTATACAACCATGTCTCTGTTACCTCTTAGATTTGATGAGGGTAGGAGAGATGAGCATTACCCCATCACTCCAGAGGGTAAAGGGAGCACCCAGTTTCACCGGGGACCCGGTGGGAGCCAGGTCACCCCAGCAGCAGGACGACTCTGTGGCCCTAGATGGCTCCCCGCGGGCTCCCCCGAATCCGGGCTCTTGCCCATCCTGGCACCAGCCAGCTCCGCGTCCCCAGGTCCCCACAGGCTCCCCCACGGGGCCTCGGGCTCCCCGAGGAGCACCAGGTGGCCCATGTGGCTGAGGCAGCTTCTACGGCCCCCGGCCCGCTGCGCCCTGCCCACCCAGGCGCCCACTTCAGGGTGGCCAACCCCCCAACTCCTGAGGCCACAGGCGGCTCCCCGGCCCCCAGGTTCCCGGAAGCTCCAGCTCCCCAGGCTTGTCCCCGGGTCCCCGCGAATCGGGCTTCCCCAGTGCCGTCGCCCAGGACACCCAGCTCTGGCGCTTCCACAGCATGGACAGTGCCTGTGGCCCCCAGTGCCAGCCACGGCCCCGCGAACCCCGGCTCCCTGCCAGGCCCCAGGTTCCAGGCCGACTCCTCTGGGTGGAGGCTCTCAACTCACCTTTCTGCTGGAGTCCAGGGCCCTGGAGGCCACGCTGCCCCCGCAGGTGGAGACCGCAGGCCGGTTGGTTCCGGTTCCGGCAGCCTCAGATGCCCGACCTGCCCCATGCGCACCAGGCCCGCCCCTGGGGCCCCAGGCCCCCTGTGCACCTGTGGCCCAGCTGGCCCCTCCGCAGACACGGACTCTGGTTGTCTCCGCGCCTGGAGGCCGGGAGGGGGGCGGGGGCAGGCTCCCCCCTGCCCAGTGCCAGTCTGGTCCAGGCCCGTTAACGTGGAGGGCGAACGGAGGCCCCGGATTCAGGCTGACGCCCGCGGTTCCAGCCTCCAGACTTGGGGAGCCCTGGGCCGGACTCCCTGGGCCTCAGCCTCAGCCTCCGGGGCTCCCACCCAACCAGGCCCCTGGCCGGCCTGGTGCTCCCTGGACGGCAGTGGACCCAGGCCCGGGCCCCCCCTGTGCTCCCCGCAGCTGGTAGGCCCCGGCGGGCCCGAAGGCAGGCCCAGCTGCAGACGTACAGCTCCAGGTAAGTGATCCCCGAGTTCAGAAAAATGCCATCTTCAGTCTCTCCTGTGAAGGGTGAGGGCAGCAGTTTTCAGCCGGGGTGCCACAAGCGTTTGGAAAACACGCCATACCTGACTATGGGGTGAGGGGCTCTGACCTCTTTTCCCTTAGAGTCTATCGAGGCGCCAGGGAATTTTAGCCATGAGTGTGCATGTGCCGTGAGATGAAAAAGGTTTAAGTCACTGGTTTACGGGACAACAGCATTAAAAATAATTGTAACTCTCATGATGTGTTAATAGACACAACATAAAAAGAGGTAAGTGATAACATGGAAAGCATTTTTAAAAGTGGAGGAGGGGCGTCAAAGCATTTTTGTATGCGATGGGAGTTAAATTGTTATCAGGTTGAAATAGACATATCTAGATGATAATTAACATAAGCTTTGTGATAACTGCAAAGCAAGACCCTACAGTAGGTATATAAAAAAAAAAGGTAAAGAAAACGGAATCAAAGCATACCAGCATGGAAGCTTTGTAGCCACTTGTATCTGTGGAAGAAAGTAGGCATATAAAAGGGGAGAAAATTTTAGAAAAACTTATGAATATTTATTGTATCATTTTTATAAAAATACATAATTGAAAATAGAAAAGTGGATAAATAAATTATATCTGTGATACAATGTCAAAATTAAGATTGATATTAATGTTAAATATTAATAATTAATATTAAAATAAGATTGATATCAATCTACATTGATGTGGATCTGAGAAATAAAATTTTGAGCAATAAAAATACACTGCATAATTATGTTTATAAATCATATGAAAATATAGAAATCACATACCAAATTATTTTCTTAATTATATATATGTATATATATGTGTGTGTGTATATATGCATATATGTATGTGTGTATATACATATATATACATATATATACATATATATACATATATATAGATATATATATAGAGAGAGAGAGAGAATGTGTGTGTGTGTGTGTGTATATATATATATATATATATATAGAGAGAGAGAGAGAGAGAGAGAGAGAGAGAGAGAATGCCAAGGCTAAATTTCATTTGAAATAACATAACCACATTTATAATGGCCCACTTTAATTAAAGGAAGGGAAGGAATTGGGACAGGGTTAAATTGATTGGACATAATTTCTTCTATAAAGTTTCACTTTCTATACAAAAACAACAACAACACAACAAACACATTCAAATAAGAAAAACCTGAAAAGGTTATGACTTTCCTTTGTGGGCATGTGAGTGATTGTAGTTTATTTCTTTAGCCCAGAGACTGGTATTAGGAGATTTACATGCTAGTTCACGTTCTGTCAATGAAAGTTTAATGGGGTAAGTACTTATACTCTGGTAAATTTCCTTGTATATAAAATGGAGGACTTGACTTATATAATAAATAATATTTTTTACTATATCTATACCTGTTTTACTGTTCTACTGCAAACATAAGTCCAATATAGGTTATGAGACCCACCAGCTGAATGTTTATAATACCACTAAATCTCACCTTTATTACATAGCTCTTTTCTGGGTTATTCACAGAGCCAACATCTATTCATTTAAAACCTTATTTTAAACTAGGTTATAGTTCCTAGTGAACAATATCAGTGGCTATAGCATTAGTGCAAAAATCTGTATTTTAATGTGTAGCAAATAATCAATTATATCCTTTTCTTACGTGTGCAAAAGTTTACTCTCAAAGTAAGTCTTGGACTAGGAGGCATATAGTCATTTTAGAGCAAACACAATATAAAATGAGAGTTTAAATTTATATGCTTCATAAATGCATTTATTGCCTTAGTTTATATGTTTCTACTGAGTTTGAGAAAGTAAGACCACACAGATTTTTTATCTCTGGGGAGAGATTTATATAACCTGTTGTAAACTCAAGCTGGTTTAGCATGTTAAATAATGATACTTAGAGAAAAAAAATATTTAGCTTATTCAAGAGTACTAAGCTTACTTCTTTTTAAAGTATCAGAGGTATTCATTAAAGCTAAGATTATACATTTTATTATTGTGTGTGATATTTAAGTTTATGTGTCAACTTGGCTGGGCCACTGTGCCCAGATATTGGCCAAACATTGTTCTAGATGTTTCTGTGAGAGTGTTTTTGGATAAGATTCACATATACCAGTGATGGGCTACCTTTTGAGCTTGGTGTGTCAAACTTCGCCAAAAAACTGAGCATAACTCGGGTAGTGTGTCACTTTGAGGAAAAAACATTATTTCGCAAATGTTTCATCCTCAGGAGCAGCAAATGTTTCATCCTCGGCATGCGGCCGCCTCAGCGGCCACGTGTCATCAGAAATGGCTACGCGTGTCAGTGCTGACACGTGTGTCATAGGTTCGTCATCACTGGATACATTAGTGGACTTCGAGTAAAACAGAGTGCCCTTCATAATGTGGTTGTCCTCATCCAATCAGTTGAAGGTTTGAATTGAAGAAAAGACTCACCTCCTATGCAGCAAGAGGGAAATCTACAGCAGACAGCCTTTGGACCAGAACTGTAGCATTCTCTGGGTCTCAGGCTTGCCAGCCCACCCTGCAAATTTTTGACTTCCCAACCTCCCTTACTGATACCAAAAAATGTGTGTGTTGTTTGAGTTTCAGTTCTTGTCTCTCAAAAATCAAAAATGAAGTCCCAGACAAAAACAATTAATGGGAGCACAGTTTATTGGGAGAAGCCAGTCCTGGAAAAGGTGCAGCTGGGGTTCCAGGAGCAGGCCAGTGCCTGGAGCTCCCTTTCCATGTTACAGTTGGGAGTAGTTTGGCATCCAAGCTAATTAAAGTCTAATAGTCCATGTGTGGAGGCCCACATGGCCATACGCCATGTGGGAGCAGGAATGTCCTCCCCCACCACAGGAATGAAAGTCAGGAACCCATTGCATGAGGGAGAGAGCTTGTGCCCAAGGGAAAGCGCATGCCTTTAATTTAGGGGGTGGGTACAGTCTTAGCTCCTATTTGGTCCTTTCAAAGAATTCTGCCTTAGCAATATCCTTTGGATTGGTTTATATGCCTTGTCATTGGTATTCTGCATGCTGCCTGTCTTAGCAATATTCATACATTTTAAAGTTCATGCCTCTCTCGTAAGTGAGTGCCCTTCCTTCCCTGCCCAGTTGGGATGCCTTAGTAATTCTACCTAGCTTTACTCCCCCCCCCCCCTCCATGGTCCCTGTCTTGGTCTACCTAGCTTCCTTCTGTCTCCTCATTATTACATGAGAAAATGTCTTACAATAAATGTCTTTATATATACAAATTTTTTAGATTCAGTGTTTTTTTTCCCCCTAGAGAACCATGACATATACAGCTTGGTAAGACCTAGATCTAAAGTGGATTTTAAACTATCGCTACATAATGATAAAGGCATTTCTTAAAAATCAGTTATAAATAAAAGTTTTGCTACTTTTATTTTTCTACGACACTCATGCTCAGTAGTCCCTTTTGTTTCTTGCTTTGAGTTCCTAAGGTATATTCCAGAACCTGACCAGCAGAACAAGCTTCACAACATCAGATAGAATAGCATAACTGGAGGGTTCCTGAATAAGTACCTATCTTGGAACTCTTGGAACTCTGGGCAGTGAACACAGAGTCTATTATAGCACCAAAGTACTTCCACACCCACCCAAAGTATTTTCAGACTTGTCAGATCTTTTTTTAAACTTATTTTTATTGTTGATGGTAGTATAGATGTCCTCCATCATTTTTTCCCCCTCCACTTGGCTCTGCCCCACCCCAGGCCTTCACAACACTATTGTATGTGCCCACGGGCTATGAATATCTATATCTGTCTATCTATCTATCTATCTATCTATCTATCTATCTATCTATCATCTATCTATATGAAAGGCTAATATGCAAAGTGTCCCCTTGGGAGTTCAACTGGGAGAACGAGAGTTTGATCCCTTGCTATGCCGTGCACGGACCACCAGGGGGTGGCGTGGAATGTGGTGGGCGACCAGCAGCAGTGGCAGGGCTCTGAGAGAGAGAGAGAGAGAGAGAGAGAGAGAGAGAGAGAGAGAGACAGAGAAGGAGGAGGCGGGGAACCTGATTGGCCCTGATCGCCGGCCAGGCCTAGGGACCCTACTTGTGCACGAATTTCGTGCACTAGGCCTCTAGTATGCATATAAGTTCTATGGTTAATCTCTTCTCTCACCCTCTTCCCCCCTTTCCTCTGAGATCTGTCAGTCTGTTCAGTGCTTCCATGTCTCTGTGAAAGTGATCTAGGTTTGGAATACTATAGCTATCAAATAGAAGGGATTCCAGGTTGACTTTAGAGCACAAGCAAATGTCCTGAGGTAAGAGAGTTGATGCATTTGAGCAATAGAAAAATAAAGAAAAATAAGGACAGTTTAGAAAAGCTGTGCAGAAGGTAGAAGGAATTGGAATTTGATTTAAAAATTGCTTTAAAGTTTTTGTTTGTTTTAAAGAAGGTTAAATCTTGTTAGTTGATGCAATGATCTAAAAAAGAATCCATGTAAAATACAATTTATGGAAGAGAGGGCCATTTTTTGGGGGGCCTGCTTGAATAAGTACAAAGGTATGGAACTGAGTACAAAATTGGACAACCTAGGTTTAGCAGAGCACAGATAGCCCCTCTGTTAACAGGAGAGAATGATGAATCTCACTGATTGTGTGGAAACATGTAGTAGTACCTGAATACAGTGATTTTCTTTTGATTGAATCCATACTCTCAGTGAAAGGGGAAGTAAAGTGACCAACTAACAGTAAGGAGTGTTAGTGATTTAAAGACAGATATAAGGAATGAAAGAATGATTTAGGAGCTTGAAAAAAATTGGTAGATAAAGAGAATGTAGTAAAGTAGCATAGAGGGCCCGATAGGTTTGTAGTCTGTAATGTAAAACAAGAATACTCAGAATGATAAAGTGTTTTTCTCCAGTCAGAGTCCAAGATCTGGAGAAGGAAAGTGTTAGATTAATGAAAGCCTTTTGCCTAATTGTTCTGAGTCTCACACTTTTTTAAAATATAATTTGAACATTTGAAACAATGACCTTAACCATTATCTTCCTTTGTTCCTTCTATGTTATCCCCTGGATCACAATGTATTTTCTAAGGATTTTTAAAGCATTCCCTTTCAAATGTAATCTCTTCCCTGTCCCGTTATTTGCCAAATCTGTTGTTTCTTTGAGATTTGTTTGCACTTCTTTACAGCAGTTCTTCAATGCAGCCTTTGTTATTATCTCAAAATCAATTGGCTTTAAAACTAGAGGTTGTAAAATTTTTATGACACATATATACAAAAACCAGAAATCATTCACAGTCTTGGACAGGTTCCCACATATAATGAGTTTAAATTTGGTTCTTAAGGGTGAGCAATATCATATAACTTCAAATTTTTCATTCAGACGAAACTGCTCTGCACTCCCAGCCCCTTGAATGACTAGAAAATGCCATTGTATATTGACAAGTTTACCACTACTCATGTCTCAAACTATTGGAGGTAGGTGGCAAGGAAAAGTGATGGGGATGACTCTTCCTTGTGATGCATTGTGTTGCAAATTATTTGCTGCTTCTGCTGAACACACCAATGCCAAGCAATGACAATTAAGCAACTCAGAGATTACAGTCTCACTAAGCTGTTCAACTCTATGTAGATTCCATCAGTGATGTCCTTCTCTTACCAGGCTCTCCCCACCCTCTGGAAATCTCATCTGTACTTCACAGCTTGAGATCTAGGCACACTTGGGAATAAATGTTGTGTTGATTGAACTTTATTCATTTAGAGGGGTCCTCCAAAATAAATATGAAAAGAAATCTAACATTATACATTCTTTACAACTGCTAAATACCATCTATACTAATAAAAGGGTAATATACTAATTAGACCAGGAGACCTTCTGGGAGACCTTCTGGACGTCCTTCTGGACAAAGCCATGGTGGCGGGGCCGAGGCAGAGGCGGTTAGGGCGAACAAGCCAGCAGGGGGAGCAGTTGGGGGTGATCAGGCCCAAGGGGGGCAGTTGGCGTTGATCAGGCCAGCAGGCAGAATGGTTAGGGGTGATCAGGCAGGCAGGCATGTGAGCAGTTAGGAGCCAGTAGTCCCGGATTATGAGAGGGATGTCCGACTGCCAGTTTAGGCCGGATCCCACAGAGATCCGGCCTAAACTGGCAGTCGGACATCCCCCTAGGGGTTCCAGATTGGAGAGAGTGCAGGCCGGCTGAGGGACACCCCACTGCCCCCATGCATGAATTTTGTGCACTGGGCCACTAGTAATCATTATAAATTAAGAATGCTTGCCTAATAGTTGTATTAGTTAACTACCACACATACTTCCAGAATAATGCTGTCAACACACTTTTTGATAGCTTCTTAATATACAAACAATTTTATTTAATTTTCTATACTGACAGTAGAATGTTTCTAGAGAGATTAAAGACAGTGAAGGTAAACATGTATAACCCCTAGTATCAGGCTTTATGTAATGACTAGTAGCCCATTTGCAGGATTCAATCCTGCAAGCGGCCGCTTCGGCTGCGTGCACTGCCGCTGCTGCAGCCGTTGTGGCCACCACACCTGCACCCACGCGCTGCTGTCCCCCGCTGCACTCCGCCGCGCTCCGCCCTGCCCCGCTCCACCCCGCCCCGACCCGCTCTGCCCCTCCGGAGCTTTCCCTCTGGCAGCCACCTTGCTTTCCGCTTTTCCTCCCTCTTCCTTCTAACTTGTCTTCAGTCTTCACTCTTCCCTCCCTCAGCATATGCAAATTAGCCGCCATCTTTATTGGGTAATTTGCAAACTCGCCCTGATTGGCCGGTGGGCATGGCTTTGGCGTAGCGAAGGTGCGGTCAATTTGCATATTACTATTTTATTAGGTAAGATAAGAAAACATCAACAAACAAAAAGCTTTAAACAATAATAGATATATTTTTATTTTCATTTTTTTATTAAGGTATTATATTTGTATATATCTTACCATTGGCCCCCCCCACCCCACTCCCATACATGCCCTCACCCCCCAGTGTTTTGTCTCCATTGGTCATGCTTATATGCATGCATACAAGTCCTTCAGTTGATCTCTTATCTCCCTCACCTGTCCCTAACCTTCCCGCTGTAATTTGACAGTCTGTTTGATGCTTTATTGCCTCTGTATCTATCTTTCTGTTCATCAGTTTATAATGTTCTTTATTATCCATAAATGAGTGAGATCATGTGGTATTTTTCTTTCATTGACTGGCTTATTTCACTTAGCATAATGTTCTCCAGTTCCATCCAGGTTGCTGCAAATGGTAAGAATTCCTTCTTTTTTATGGCAGCATAGTATTCCATTGTGTAGATGTACCACAGTTTTCTGATCCAGTCATCTGCTGACGGGCACCTAGGCTGTTTCCAAATCTTAGCTATTGTAAATTGTGCTGCTATGAACATAGTGGTGTATATATCCTTTCTGATTGGTGTTTCCAGTTTCTTAGGATATATTCCCAGGAGTGGGATTACTGTGTCAAATGGGAGTTCCATTTTTAGTTTTTTGAGGAAACTCCATACTGTTCTCCACAGTGGATCCACCAGTCCGCATTCCCACCAGCAGTGCACGAGGGTTCCTTTTTCTCCGCATCCTCGCCAACACTTGTCATTTGTTGATTTGTTGATAATAGCCATTCTGACAGGTGTGAGATGGTACCACATTGTCGTTTTGATTTGCATCTCTTGGATAATTAGTGACTTTGAGCATGTTTTCATGTGTCTCTTGGCCTTCCTTCTGTCTTCTTTAGAAAAGATTCTATATAGGCCGTTGCCCATTTTTTTATTGGATCATTTATCTTCCTTTTATTAAATTGAATAAGTTGCCTGTAGATGTTGGAGATTAAACCTTTATCAGTGATAACATTTGAAATATGTTATCCCATACAGTGGGGTTTCTAGTTGTTCTGTTGATGGTTTCTTTTGTTGTGAGAAAGCTTTTTATTTTGATATAGTCCCATTTGTTTATTTTCTCTTTAGCTTCCATTGCCCTAGGAGCAGTATCAGTGAAGAAGTTCTTTCGGCATGCGTCTGAGAGTTTGCTGCCTGTGGATTCCTCTAGTATTTTTATGGTTTCCCATCTTATTTTTAAGTCCTGTATCCATTTTGAGTTTATTTTTGTATATGGTTTTAAGTTGGTGATCTAGTTTCATTTTTTTTGCATGTATCTGTCCCACAGTTCCCTTAGGCTCTCCTCCTACTTTTTAATTTTTTTTTCTAGAAGCTGCTCTAAATGGGTATTTTCCCCACCTTGTCTTCTAGCTCACTGATGCGGTTCTCTGCTTCTTTTAATCTACTCTTGATGCTTTCTATTGAGTTCTTTACAGCAACGATGTCATTTTTCATTTCTTCTTGGTTCTTCTTCGTTTCCTCTTGGTTCTTACTCATATTGTTGAATTTGTCTTCCATTCTTTTCAGTCACCTTATGACCATTTCTCTGAATTCTTTCTCTGACATGTTGTTAGCCTCTATTTCATTTACTTCCTTTTCTGGTGATGCCTGTTTTTCTTTCATATGCAGGCTGTTTCTTTGTCTCCCCATGGTCTCTCTTCTCTGGATGTCTGGTTATGTAGTTCTCTCTCTCCTTATCCCAGGCGAAATCTGACCTTTCCGTGGTGAAGTGTAGAACTCCTCTGAAACCGCATGTTTGCGCCAATTGGGTATCGGTGTTCTGGGGCTCGCAGCTGTTTGGTGGTCGCTGCAGTTGTATTTTTTCAAGCTTCCGATAAGATCCACTTTCGCTGTCAAGATGGCGTGGTTTCCACGTCTGAGCCGGTCGCCCTGAGAGGGAACCCAGCTACAGTGGGGGTTGCCTGGTCAGGGGAAGCCCGTCCAGCAGTCCCCCACCTTCTCCTGGAGTTTAGCTGTCCTTTAACTCGCCAACAAATACTCCCCATGCGACCCTCAGCTGTTCCTTCTTTCTGCTCCGGGACAAGGCTCGGGACCTGTCTATTCTACCGCCATTTTGCAATAATAGATATTTTAAATATATTTTTGTATATTAATACACAAATAATTACTTTATTTCAACTATCTTTATGCATTAGGTACATACACCTCCAGGTTTGTGTCAGAGTTTAAAAAAAGATAGGAAAATGTATTTTATCATTTTTGTGGTGAGGAGAGACATTTTATCTTAATTCTCAGTATAAAATAATGTTTCACATAAGTATTTTATCATCTGCTTTTCACATTATGAATTTTTAAAATAACTCTCGATTAAAAAAAATTGTGTCAGACACATTCCTCTAACTTGTGCCCCCTTTTAAAATTTTGTTTTATTAATTTAATGGAAAATCACAGAACAAGCTATAATAGAGGATTGCTTTATGATATAAACGACTGTATAATAACTTTTTCTTTTTCCTGAAGAAAAGATTGTTTAGAGTTATTTTTAAATTTTTAAATGTTTACATGGGGAAGAAAGTAAGGGCAATTATTAATGATTCTACAATTGTATGCAAACTATATAGTGCTTGTAATTATCCATATTGTATTTTAAGGCAATGAAGTATAATTAAAATATAACATTATTATGATTACTTTTTACATAAAATTGTTAAGAAAGCTGATCACACAAGCTCTTCGTCATGTTTAACACATTATATTTTACTCAAATTGCCATTTAAAACTAATTATATATTAGTGTTGCCTTCTTCAAGACAAAAAAATCTACACACATTCTCATTGAATTAAAATCAACATACTATTTTGCTCCAGCTAAATACAAATGATAACAAAGTTTTCACATCCCCATATAGTCTTGACCTTTCAGCTAAAAAGGTCTCCTCTGCTCATGTCATTTTTAAATGATTATTTCCCCATTTCTTAGTTCATTATTTTTTACCATTCTTATATAAAAATCAGTTACTGGGTTCTCTATGATAGAAGCTCAGACATCCTGACATGAAGAGCTCTCATTTCCCTATGGAATTATTTAACGTGTTATGCTTTTATTATTATCCAAACTATTTATGCTTATTAAATGCAATTATTTTATCTTTATCATATTTGTTTCTTATAAGTTTTTGTTTCCCAAATAAATTGATTTTTTCCTTCAATATATCTTATCCCGCTGAATATTTTTACCCCTCTCCAGCCTTCAGGAGAATAGCAGATCTCTAATTGTTGAGCAATGGATTACTCAGTGGTGGATGAGGGCATTGCTGAAATAATAGGATGTTGGTTGTTATGAAATAGTTATTAATTTTAAGGTTTTAAATAGCAAGTCAACTTATATTTTTATTAAATACAACAAATTTTGTTACAATAGGTAATTCTCAAAGCAGACTAAGCGATCAGTAGTATTAATTCCTATACTTTTTTGCCTTAAGTTCTGTCATTTCCATCATCTATTGTTTATCATCTATATTTTATTACTATATATCAAATACAATTTATATGTCCTCAATAGATGTTTCCTCAAAATTTTAATACACATTTCAATAAAAATAGTGTATATGTTCTCAACACATAAAACACTTTTTTTCTCATGTCGGGTTGAATGCATTGCATTATTGATGACATATACAATCTAGAGTTACATTCATCTTTAGCTTTTCTTTTATACAAAGAACAGATTGCAAGAGAATTTATGATTTCATTGTTCATGCTCAAGGCTTTTCTGCACAATTGATGGCTCACACATTTCAAGGAATATTGAAATTAATTTTCATGATGACCCTCATATTCTGCAATAAGCCATATCGCCTTTTGCTTACACTGCAAAGATAAAAGTGATTGACAGAAAACACAACTATTTGCCATTTAAGTGAAGGACAAAGTCATATTTTCAGAAATGTTAGCTACCACTAGAGAACAGTATTTGCTTATAGAAATAAAGCATTGAAAACATTGAAGGGTGATATTGTTCTATTTTAATTTACTAGTGTTATAGACAGGCCTCAAAACCAGAATACACAAACATTATGTACAGTAAACTTACATGTTTTATTTTAAATATGCCCATTGTTTATAAAAATACAAGTTAGATTAATTAAATCTATTTTGTTTATACAACCATTAACTTAATATTATATAGCAGAGTCAGAATCACCTGGTTTTACATTCTTTTATTAGTTGTTAGATCTTGAGATAGCTACATACACATTTTGTTAATGCCCCATCTGTAAAATAGGGTTGACAATAGTAACAATTATGTAAAGGTTATATTTGCATTCAGTTAGTTTACTCCTAAAGATTCTTTGCACATTGATTAGCACATATGTACTCAATAAATTTCAACTTTAATAATAATAAATTATTCTTTCATAGAAGAAAGATTTTCATTGAATCCATATCTATCCTACATTGCTATTTAAAAACACACTAAGGAACTTCCAAAATCTTAATTATAACCACAGACTTTTAAAATAATCCAGCAAAGTTATTCAGCTTTGATGTGTCATTAACCAATTCTGGGAATATTTTATTCCTAAAATTCTTATTTAAAGGTGAAACATCATGTAGAGCATTGGCCTGCGGACTGAAGGGTCCTGGGTTTGATTCTGGTCAAGGGCACATGCCGGGGTTGCAGGCTTGATCCCCAGTATGGGGTGTACAGGAGGCAACCAATCAATGATTCTCTCTCATCATTGATGTTTCTCTCTCTCTCTCCCTCTTCCTTCCTCTCTTAAATCAATAAAAATACATTATAAATAAATAAATAAATAAATAAATAAATAAATAAATAAATAAATGTGAAACATCATGAACTTTACTACTCAAACAGAAATTAAGCTTGATGTTATAGTAAAATGACATTCCCAGTGTAGGGAAAGAACAAAAAGACGAGCAATGACTAATTGTCTCAAACCTTGTTATATGCCTTCCTCAGTAAAAACTAGAAACACTATTAAGGCTATTCTCAAATAAGTAGCCATCACATTTTACATCATTTATCGACTATGTCACTAATCATTTTAGACTTAAGAATAAATGCAATCAATTTTACAACAGTTCACATTCTATAACATATGATGTTTATTTCCTTTGGTTTAAATGTACTCCTGCCAATTGTAGCTTTAAGAAAAATAATGGCTTTAATTCTGGTTGTACAAACACAAAATGATTTATTATTTTAATACAATATCAACAGTGATGGCTCACACATTTCAAGGAATATTCAACAAATATTAATGATCTAATGTTGCTTAAAGTAATAAACCTTTGCCGACATTCATTGTAGGGGATGGGCCACTAAGATGGACCTTTGTTTATGACAAATTTTCCAAATTTATTTAATCACAGGTCCTCTGCCCAGGCCTTCCCTTTATCGACCCTCCCTTTCTTCTTACATAACAACTAAATAGCACATTATATGTAAAACATTCTGCAGACAGTAATATCAAGCTAATTATGACAAAGATTATAGCTATGTTATTATTGATTTTTAGATAGTTTCTCCATAAGTTTATAATGAAGAAAAAAAGGCTGTGCTATACATTTCATATGTACACATGGCAGATTTTTACTTTTTCAGACTCACATAGTAATAAAGTAAGTTCCCATATTAATTGCAGGTTTTTTTAAAAAAAAAAATAGCTTGGCATAGGTAAATTATAATTCTATCAACTTCCTTAAAATAAGATGGAACTGTTAGTAAATTCAAAATATATGAATCTGCATAAATCCTACCCCTATATGATTGTATTTTCTATTTACACCTATTTAAGAATCATGTGATTAGCTTGTTAAAAATATCCTTTCCTTTTATCCCACTTCAGATCCAACTCAAAATTACTGAGGGTTGGGACCCAGAAATTTGTAATTTCAAGTTATCATCACAAGTTTTTCTTATATAGTGTTCATAGATTGAACACTACTGATCCTATAAAGATAAAATTAATTTTTTAAAGTTTAAAATACATGATTAAATTTATAATTCTATGTATATAATCTATTATGATCTAAAGTATCATTTATACTATTGAAGTTGACAATATTTTTAGATGTAGTATTATGCCTTTGTGTTCAAATAATACATAAATATTAATGGTATAATAAGTATATATTTAAATGTCTGGGATATTTTCTATAATTACTTGAATGTATCTGACTAAATGTTTCAAATCTATTGTCTCAGTAGAGAAAGCATTTTTGAAAATTTGAAATTCTTGCCGAAACCGGTTTGGCTCAATGGATAGAGCGTCGGCCTGGGGACTCAAGGGTCCCAGGTTTGATTCTGGTCAAGGGCATGTACCTTGGTTGCAGGCACATCCCCAGTAGGGGGTGTGCAAGAGGCAGCTGATCGATGTTTCTAACTCTCTATCCCTCTCTCTTCCTCTCTGTAAAAAATCAATAAAATATATATTTTTTAAAAAAAGCACACATTTAAAAAAAAAAGAAAATTTGAAATTCTTACCTTGTACTTGTGTTTCCTTCCTGTTTTGTTTGTTTGTTTTGTTTGTTTGTGTTTTCTTTGTGTAGAATTAAGTGAGCTACAATGGCTAATCAGTTTTATTCTAACAAACAGGAGTAAGACATAAATAAAAATAAAAACATAATCCTATATAATAAAAGGGTAATATGCAAATTGGCTAAACGGTGGAACGAACTTTCACTATGATGCACAATGACCACCAGGGTGCAGATTCTCAACACAGGAGCTGCCCCTGGTGATCAGTGAGCTCCCACAGGGGGAGTGCCACTCAGCCAGAAGCCCAGAAGCCAGGCTCATGGCTGCGAGTGTAGTGGCGGTGGTGGGAGCCTCTCCCTCATCCATGGCAGCACTAAGCCGTCAGTCAGACATTTCCTGAAGGCCCCCCGACTATGAGAGGGTGCAGGACAGGTTGAGGGACCCCACCCAACTGAGTGCACGAATCTCATGCACTGGGCCTCTAGTAACACAATATTATGCTAGGTTTTCAGTTAGGGAGATGGTAAGTGCAAGATAAAGGGTATAATTAGATATAATGGAATCAATTGACCTTTTGAAAATGGGAGAATAATTTAAATTTATTTTATTATATTAAATTAAAATTTGTTATATTTAACCTCATGAAGCATGGAGATATAGCTAAAATTATAGGTATAGTTAATATGTGAGAAAATGTTAAGTATGACAATTATTAGGACTGATATTTTGGTGATATCTAGGTTAAAAAGTATGAATCTTATTAAAAATGAAAATGTGAACATTTAACAAAAGCCAAAGCCACCTTTGATAATTAACAGACTGCCAGGCATATAAAATGAGATGCTGGGGATTAATTGGCAAAGGGAGGCTGGAGTTTGATGACTTCAAAACTCTGCTTATTAGAACTGTAGTGAGGCACAGGGGAAAAATACTATGGGAGTCACCTCTGTGAGCACATACATTTCAAACTCCATTCAGCCTCTTCATTTGGACTGGCAAAATGTCCTTAAGAAAATCTCCCTGAGGGCCAAATCTAAGTACTGACATATATGTTGCAGTATCTGTTCTGGGATAAATATAAATGAGTTTCCATGAGTGAAGTTAAAGTGCAACAAGAAGAACATAAAACAACTGTTTCAGTTTAATATTTTTTTCAAAAAGCTATCTAAAGTTTTTATTTAATCACTGTTTCATCTGCTTAAAATTTAACTTTGCAGAGTGAAATCACATTTCATTAGTTATTATAGGAGGTCGAATGATGCCCTCTTTTATAGACATGTTCTGATCTCCAGAAACTGTGAATGTTACCTTATTTGGCAAAATGACAGCAAACAAACAACAATAATACTTTGTTTGTTTGTTTAAGAAACAAAAACCACCCCCTTTTGAATTGAATAAGGAAGCATACTTGCTAAAATCATTTGTATTTCCAGCATTTTACTGTATTTCAATTATTTCTTTATGACATTGAGTCACAAAGAATTGTAGAAAAAAACAATTTTAAAAACTAAATACTTAACAGTAAGTATTAATATATTGTATTTACTTATATTCATTTTTGCCTCTGCTGAAATTTTTGACAAGATTTATGAATGGTCAGTGTAAATTCAGCCTTACTTAAAAGCATTTGGTTTGCTTAATGAAAAACTGACTCTACACTTCATGTTCCAACCATACTTACCACAGAATTCAACATATTCAGATATCAGAGGTATTGCTATGCATATCCTTAAATCGCACACCAATATATGCTATACATTATTTTTATAACATTCAGTTGCAAATGCAGTTGTATATCAGATCTCCTTTAAATATATACAAGTTCTTCCCACAGTGTTTTCTTGAAGTTACAGATATAAATATAAAATTGCCAATGAATTTAAATATGTATGGATATAGATAAATATAATATTTCACTTTAGCAAATGTTTAATAGGCACCAAATGTATGCAATATATATTGCTGTATTCTAGATAAAAAAGTCTAAAATATGTGACTACTTCAGCAACTTTGAAGTCAAATAACAGAGGTATAATATATACACAAACACACCACAACGTTATTATAACACAGACGTGATAAAGGTCAATATACTTGGAAAAGCAGAGATGAATGTAAGTGCTTAGGGAAGGAACAGTTTCATTTGAACTGAGGGAATCAAGGAATTGGGACTCCGGGAAAGTCGCTAGGTGTGTCATAAACACTGAATCATATTTAGATTTACTAATATAGTAAGGAGAAAGAGGAGAAGGCAGAATATTTTTTAAAATAATAGTTTCATCATGTCACTGAGACTATCATGGTCTCTACATCATACCAAATAATTCCGTGTAAGCATAACATTCATGTGTTAATCATTTTTCAATTACATTTATAATCTATGTCATTGCTCACTCTAGCACCAAACTTGAAATCCTCTCTAATCTGCCTCCTCACAAGTCCTAATCATCAGTCAAGATAAAACTCAAACCCACTTTCAAGCTCAAGCCATCATGTTCTATCTTTGGAAATTCTCTTGCCTTTATTTACATATAACATGTTGATATTTGAGATATCCTGTCTTTATGGATATAGTATCTGTGTACATATTATTCATATATGTAGGCATTATATAGTATGTCCCAAAAATGTATGCACACTTTGAATGATTATAAAATCAGTGTTTATTAATATACAGTTCATTTTAAAAATGCAAAAGAATATACAGAAATTACTTTTTTTTGTTGATGCCTGTTTTCAAACCAATGACCTTTCTGGTCCCTGCACTGATGATAACGCAAAACAATGGAATTGCAAACATCAAGAATCAATTCGTCAACTGTTGCCAATTTTGTAGTGTAAACTTTATCTTTTATGTGTCCCCTTAAAAATTCTAGTGCATAAATGTTCTTTGTCCAAAGCTTAATCTGGCTGCACCTATTATTTCAAATCAGTTAAACCCCAAAAAGGAGTGGACATTAAGTGAATTATCAGCTGTTAAAGTGTATTTTCTCTTTAGGTTCTAAGTGATATGCAATAGATAGGTGTTTTTGGTAAAGGAGTTGTAATTGTCACAGTCATGCATTGCATTAACTGCCTATCACTTGTAACTAACACAAACTGGGAGGCTTAAAACAACAGAAATTCTCTTTCACAGTTCAGAAAGGTCAGAAGACTGAAATCGAGGTGTTAGAAAACTTGGTTTCGCATAGGATCTGCGAAATAGTCTTTTCCATTCTTCTGTCCTAATGTCTACTGGTTGTCAGGAACCCTTGGCATTACTTTGGCTGACAGCTGCATGTTTACAGTCTCTACCTGTCTTCGCACGGCCTTGTTCCTTGTGTGTCTGTGTGTATGTCTGTGTGCCCTTTTCTCTTTTTATGATACTATCATTGAATTTAGGGCCTACCCTAATCTGATATGTTCTTATATTAATTTAGATAATTGTACCTGCAAAGATCCTATTTCTTTTTTTTTTAAATTTTATCTTATTGTTTAAAGTATTACAAATAGTAGTACATATGTCTCCCTTTTTCCCCATTGACCTCCCCCTGGCCTCCCCTACTCGCCGGCACATGCCCTCACCCCCTCCCACCCGCCCAGTGTCTTGTGTCCATTGGTTATGCTTATCGCATGCATTCAAGTCCTTAGGTTGATCTCTTACCTCCTCCCAACCCTCCCCTGCCTTCCCACTGTAGTTTGACAGTCTGTTCGATGCTCCTTTGCCTCTGTATTTATTTTTGTTCATCAGTTTATAATGTTCTTTATATTCCACAAATGAGCGAGATCATGTGGTATTTATCTTTCACTGACTGACTTATTTCGCTTAGCATAATGCTCTCTAGTTCCATCCATGCTGTTGCAAATGGTAAGAATTCCTTCTTTTTTACTGCAGTGTAGTATTCCATTGTGTAGATGTACCACAGTTTTTTAATCCACTCATCTGCTGATGGGCATTTAGGCTGTTTCCAAATCTTAGATATTGTAAACTATGCTGCTCTCAACATAGGGGTGGCATATATCCTTTCTGATTGGTGTTTCTGGTTTCTTGGGATATAGCCCTAGAAGTGGGATTACTGGGTCAAATGTAAGTTCCATTTTTAACTTTTTGAGGAAACTCCATACTGTCTTCCACAGTGGCTGCACCAGTCTGTATTCCCACCAGCAGTGCAAGAGGGTTCCTTTTTCTCCGCATCCTCTCCAGTACTTGTTGTTCGTTGATTTGTTGATCATAGCCATTCTGACAGGTGTGAGATGGTACCTCACTGTTGTTTTGATTTGCATCTCTGGGATGATTAGTGACTTTGAGCATGTTTTCATATGTCTCTTGGCTTTCTGAATGTCATCTTTTGAAAAGTGTCTATTTAGGTCTTTTGCCCATTTTTTTTTTATTGGATTGCTAATCTTCCTTTTGTTAAGTCCTGTTTCTAAATAAGGTCCTATTCTGAACTTTGTGTGGACTTAAGTGTTTTTTTTTTCCCTTGGGGGGGTGGTACTAATCAGTCTACTACAAACATTAATTTGGTCACTGAGTATTTGCTGATTATCTACCATGGGAAAAAACTCAGTTCATATTTGCTATCAAGTTAACTTTAAACCATTCACAAAAACAAAGAAAAATATGTGCTCTTCATTTTATTTTCTATAACAAATGTTCTTTGCTGTGTTATTTATGCAGCTGAAATTAAAGTAGTTTATTAAAATATAATATGTTGTTAATTTGCATCAGTAGTCAATAAATTTTCACTGTCCCCAAATCAAAGTTATTTTTTAAATTACTGTAAAAATTTGTATTTGTAATATTTCTATACAAATATTTGTACTAATAATTTTTATTTATTCAAATTTGGATCAACAAAATGATTCCTTAATTTATTTCAAAATTAATAAGGAAGTGAAGATATAAAACTCAATATGAAAAAATTCAATGTGAAAGGGAAACATCCTTATGTCTACTTTTACCTCCAACTACCACATGGTTAGCTTAGTACTTTCAAAAAAAGGATAAACAGCCCTAACGGGTTTGGCTCAGTGGCTAGAGCATAGGCCTGTGGGCTGAAGGGTCCCAGGTTCAATTCCGATCAAGGGCATGTACCTTGGTTGCGGGCACATTCCCAGAAGGGGGTGTGCAGGAGGCAGCTGATAGATGTTTCTCTCTCATTGATGTTTCTAACTCTCTATCTCTTTCCCTTCCTCTCTGTAAAAAAATCAATAAAATATATATATTTTTTTTAAAAAGGATAAACATTATGAGTTTACAAAAGTTATAAGACCATAATTATAAAAACAGTTATTATTTAAAAAGATGTAATATTGATATATAAATATAATATAAATTGTATACATTAATATATATTAATATATTCTCTTGTATAGTATATTGCACATACATTTTATTCATCAAACATTTTTAGCCAAAGTTAGTATTAGAATATTCCTTCTGGCAGGTTTCAGATTGCTATGTACTTAACCACCAATTTAATATTATTTTCAAATAACTTATTTTTTAGGCTTTATATAATGTAAATATATGCCATAAAATCACTATTACAAAACCAAAATATAATATTTACTCAAAGTCTAAGTAGTCTGGATTTATAATATCTAAAATTAAAACAATAGCAAATTTACTATTCTGAAATATGGCTTTTTCTTCTCACCAATTAATTTAAATTTAAATATGGAAGCTTACCCCATCAAAATAATAGAATTATACATATCATCTATTGTGTCATCTTATTTTAATATATTATACCTAAAGTAATATCTTTCCAATTAATATTTCACTTGCCTAATGATTATTACTTGTCAGAGAACAAAGAACAGGACAGTGTTTTCAAATAGTAATGATGAATTTATGATATAGTTTATGTTTTAATTTGTGTTTTAATTGCTGTGTATTGTCAACCAAGACAACTAAATAAAAAAATACTTTGAGATACTTCAAAAATAATATAAACAAATAGTCTTGTAAACACCTTTTTGCATCAAAATATCGGTACAAGTTTTGAATAGTAAAGATTATAATGAGGCAGGTGGCTGAAGCTATCACTTTACAACAGCTGGTAGAATTAAAATAAAAACCAATTATTCATTTTGACATCTAAAATTCTATTTGTTTATTCTGGCGTATATTAGTATTTTCTTTCTCATCTGGATTTGGTAAGTTTCTGGAAAGAATAGGATAACTAAATCAACCTAATTAAAAAAAATTTGGGTGACATTGATTAATATAATTATATAGGCTTCAAGTATACAATCCTGTGTCATCTGAATATTGCATAGTATGCATACCAACCAAAGTCAAATCTTCTTTAATTACTATTCATTTCACATCCTTTTTACCCTTCATTATTTAAACATTACAAGTTTCACATAGAGAGGTTTCTCTGCATGATTTTTTTGAGAAAAAATGTGTAAATTATCTGATTAATTATGTTATTTTATATTTTATATGACATTAATATGTATTTCACAATAAGCTTATTCTGATAAACAATAAAAGCTCTAATAAAATTTTAACAACCTTCATGAATTAATGATAAAATAGATGAACACAAAGTTATCTCAGATCAAATCAAGTATTTAAAATAAACATTTTAATAAAAACAATGCAATCCTATCTAATAAAGGGGGAATATGCTAATTGTCTGCCACGCCCTCAAAGTTGGCGGCACCCACAGCCAATAATGAGGGAATATGCTAATTGACTGTCCTGCGCTCAAAGATGGTGGTACCCACAGCCAATATGTAGGGTATGATAATTGACTGTCCTGCCCTCAAAGATAGTGGCACCCACAGCCACAAAATGGTGGTGTCCAGTCCCCTCAGTCCCCCAGCCACCCAGGGCCAGCCCGAGGTGTAGGAAAGCCTTGGATGGTGGCTGCTCAGCCACCCAGGGTCACCCGAGGTTCAGGTAACTGAGGCTTGTGCTGGGTAGAGTGCAGCAGGAAACCCTATTGCAGGATTTTTCCTGCAACGGGAACGCTAGTTAAATTATATAAGAAAATGATACAATCAGTCTGGATAAAGAGGAAAGAGTCCCCTATATGCTCTTTCTAAGAGACATTCTTTAATTATAAAGACACAAATAGGTGAAAGTGAAAATATGGACAATTATATGTAATGTGAAATAAGCATAAAAACCCTGGTATGGTTATCAAAGTAGATTTTTCAAAAAGAAATATTGTGGACAGATAGGTGAACATAAGTTAATGTTAAAAAGATCATCATCTGGAATTCATAAAACCATAAATATATGTATATTATAATATGAATATATATATTAATAACCTGAAAAATCTTGAAATTGCCTATATATATAGTCTATTTTTGCTTTATGAATTTTGAACACTTATATAAAGTTAAAGTATATATATTGTATTTATATACATAAAAATATATATGTTCAACTTCATGAAGCAAAAACTCACAATAAAAATACATCTATAATTATTATTGGAGCAGAGAGATTAGCTTTACTTTGAAAAATGGATAAAAACAATTAGACAAATATATATATATTTCAATAGATATTTAGGATATTTAAAGAAAACAGTTAAATAACTTGATCTAGTTGATATTTATAGAAAACTCACCCAAACATTGAACACAGCACATCCTTTCCAAGTGTACATGAGTTATTTATAAAGATAGACAATTTTTTGGGCCATAGATCACAAATATTGAAATCACACATAGTATGTTTTCTGACACAACATTAAAATATAGATAAATATCAATAAGATATTTACATGAGGTCATTTATTATAGACCACCATATTTTAGGACCAAATAAACCACCAATTTTCATTTAAAATATGATTGTAACTCTCAAAGAACAACTTGTTTAGGGAAAACAATGATAATGAGGCAACTGCATAATATATAGAAGTTATGCTGGATTAAAATATAGAATGCTATGAGACGAGAAGGGGCCTGGTGAGTTTGAGTAAAATGTCAAAATGATTCTATAAGTAGATACTTAAAGTAAGAAGTACCTTTACTCAAATATTTTAATTAACCTAATGTTTGAATAAAACAAATATTAATTAAATCATTATATTTGTGTGTGTTTTCAAATAGTATGTAAGAATATTCTCTTCATAGAGAATTTCATGATTTTTCAGATAATTCTTGCTCCTTATTGACATAATTGATTCTCAGAAGCAGATTATTTGCACTTGTACATATTATCTGTTATTAAAGACCCCCCCCCAAAACAAAACAAAACAAAACTAGTTTTGACACATTTCTAAACCTACATCTGCAACTATGTCAGCTCATGTTTCAGCAAAGACAGGAATAACTTTGCTAGTTGTTTTCTCACATTATTATTGTTACTAGTGAGCTGGTGCACAAAATTTGTGCACAGAAGGGTGGTTCCCTCAGCCCAGCCTGCACCCTCTCCAATCGGGGACCCCTAGGGGGATGTCCGACAGTCGGACATCCCTCTCACAATCTGGGACTGCTAGCTCCTAAATGCTCGCCTGCCTGCCTGCCTGATTGCCCCTAACTGCCTCTGGCTGCCTGCCTTATCACCCCCAACAGCCCTCCCCGGCCGGCCTGAACTCGCCCCCAACTGCCCTCCCCTACTGTCCTGGTTGCCCCCAACAGCCCTCCCCGGCCAGCCTGATCTTGACCCCAACTGCTCTTCCCTTCTGGCCTGATCTTGCCTTCTGGCATGATCTTGCCCCCAATCGCCCTCCCCAGCCATTAGCTCCTCACACTTCACCCAAATTTTGTGCTGATTGGTCAGTTTCTATGCCAGTCAGCATCTCTGTGCCTATCAACGGGGCCTGATCAGAAAGGCGGGGCTGATCAGCAGTACTGGTGGAGGCCTGGAGAGAAATGGAGGTGTGGCTGCTGGCCAGACTGGGAGAGAAATAGAGAGGCAAGTGTTGATCAAATCTGCCAAGGAAGCAACGGATCAGTCCCTGCTTCTCTCTTCAGGTCTCTCTTTGGCCCTGATTTGCAGCCCCCTCAGCAATCAGTGCTGGGGCACTGTGCCTGCAGTGGAAGCAGTCAGCGCTGGGTTGCTGCTGACTGCAGGACTGACTTTAGGTTGGTCGAGCCTCGGTAGTTACTGGTCATTAGGACCCAGAGTTTTTTATATATTAGGATTAGTAGTATTAGTATTAGTAGTGTGCTTCTTTCCACTAATCAATCATAGTCTGTGTGCTCAAAGGTAAATCATTTTCATCTGAATTGGAGTTTACAGCTGGAGGTCTATCAAAAAGTCATGCTAGGGATATTTTTTAAAGCAACACATTTATACAAAGGGTATGCATATCCCAAAAATAATTTCTACTATTAAATGACCTTTTTAAAGAAAATTCTACATTGTCATATGCAAAGAATAAGATTTAAATGTCTACTTGTTATCTTGGATACTACTAGCAAATAAAGAAATAGAGACTTTCACATAATGAAAAATCTGTGCTGATTTTATTGGGTTCTTTGTTATATAGCTTAATATCTGAATACCTTTAAAACAGTCTAGTTTTTTAAAATGCATAATATAAATGTATAAGGATAAATGTTGTGTTTACTTTAGTTCTACATAAATATATGTGTATTGTTAGACACACACACACATACAATACATATACTAATATGTATACATTTATTCATATATTGTTTTCTTTATAATGATTTTTGCAGTGTTATAAAGATGTGGTTTAGTACTTGAAATACCAACCCCCCCCCCCCCCGCCCCAGTAATCCTAGACTCTTGGAGAACTGGAATAAGAGGGGAAACACAATGACAAAAGGAATGTGTAAAAACTTGTGGGATTTATTATTTGCTGAAGAGAAAATCTCTCTGGAGAGAGCAGTTTGATTTCTTAAGCTATTCCCAGTTGAGTAAAATCACATAAAACACTTTTTGCCAAAAATACCTTGTTAGGAATTTTTAAAAACTCATGCCTTTTGGAGTCCAATGATCTGTATGATATTTATAGCAAATAGAATGTATTTCTTGAAGATCACAATTTATCTAACATTTATATACCATGAAATTCAGTTTTTATTAGAGAAATAAAAGGCTATATGCAACAATACTATGAGGGATTACCTCAAAGCTCTTAAAAGTTATCTAGAGCATGCTCTCAAAATTAGCAGCATTTTACTCAGGGACTTTCATTGTGTTTATGGTATAAGAATCTCATAAAGTAGAAACTTACACTTATATGTATGTGAGTACATACCCATTCATTTGTTTTTAATTTTTATTTATTGATTCTAGAGATAAGAGAAAACATAGATTAGTTGTTCCACTTATTTATGCATTCATTTATTGCTTATTATATGTGCTCTGATGGGGAATTGAACCTGCAGCCTTGGTATATCAGGATGATGCTCACACCAACTGAGCTACCTGGTCAGGGCCTACACACAAATATTTACATTTTTCATATCTATCTTATCTGTGCACTATAATGTCAAAATTATGTATTTATTTTACTAAAAGGAGTATACATATAAAATATTTTTGAGATACTGATCTAGTAAAAAAGAATTATGAAAAGTTTATATGCAGTTAGTTGGATGATCCATCTATTTGACATGAGGGTAATTGCTAAATCTCTAATATTGAATTAGGATATAGTGAGGGTTGGGGAGACATGGCTTTTCATTGTATTTTTCATGATTTAGAATATGTCTGGGACCATTTTCTCAAAGTGGATATTGGAGAAAAAATTCCTCATGCTTCCCTCAGAGGCAGAGAAAAATAAATAAATACACTACAGTATTCTGTTCTTAAAAAGGCCTGCCCTGAGGAAAGACTATTTCACTAAACAGTAATCTAAACAGTTGAGGTTTTACAGAGCCTAAAGGAACTGAGAGAATCCCAAACTTGAGTGTACCCTAGCCTTCCATGATGGGGAATAAAAATACCTAATTCTAGCCTTCTCTAGCTTTTTACATGGAAGGAAGCAGAATAACTAACTCTAGCCCATGTCAGCCATCCTATCTCACTCAAGGAAGGGGGGTGGAGGGAGGAGAATTGCTTATGAAGCTGAGATGCACAGACTATGAGTTCTAATGGATAAAGTAGACAACATGCAAGAACAGATGGGCCTTGTAAGCAAAGAGGTGAAAACCCTAAGAAAGAATAACAAATAAATGATAGAAATAAAAAACATGGTTAAAAGAAAAGAAGAGAAGGTACTTGACTTATTAGTAGACCAACATAACTTAAGATAGAATCAGTGTGCTTGAAGATATATCTTAATAAAGACTTACAAAACTGAAAAACCAAAGAGGAAAAAGATTAAGAGAGGAAATAAAAACATAATATCCAAGGATTGTGGGGCAACTATAAAAGATAAATCATATGAATAACAGGAATGCCAGAAGTTGAAGGAAGAGAGAAAGGAACAGAAAAAAAAAATTTGAAAAATAATGACTGACAATTTTTTTCTGAATTAATGTGAGACACAAAACCATAGATCTAGGGAGCTCTAATAACACCAATCGGGATAAATGCCAGAAAACTAAACTTAGAAAAAGTCATTTTTAAACTGAAAAAAATCAAAGATAAAGAAATACCTTAGAAGTCAGAGGAAAAACAATACTTTATCTACAGTAGAGCAAAATGAGAATTGCATGTGCTTCTCTTCAGAAACCATGGAAACAGAGTGTATAGTGAAATATTTAAAATGTTGAAAAACCTACCAACCTAGAATTCTGTATTTTGAGAAATTATCCTTTAAAAGTGACAGAGAAACAAAGACTTTCTCAGACAAAAACTGAGAAAATTAATTGCCGGAAGACCTGCCTTGTAAGCAATCTTTTTAAAAAAGTTTCAGGAAAAGGAAAGTGATATCGGTCAGAAACTCAAATCTACATAAAGAAAGGAAGGTCGTCAGAGATGGAATAAGTGAAGGTAAAATAAAAAATTTTTGTTTTTATTATTTTTAATTGATATAGCAGATAATAGTTCAAAATTATATATTTCCAAGTGAAATGAATGACATAGTGATACAAAAAAGGCAGGGGGTATTAAGGTTATTTTGTTACAAGGTATTCTCATTACCTTTGAGGCAGTACATTGTTATTTGAAAGTAGACTTCGATTAATTTTAAATGTATATTGCAAACTCTTGTTCAAAAGCTAAAAAGGGGTGGAGAGAGTAGTATAACTGGCAAAAATAAGAATAAGGCACAAAAACAGCAAACAGAAAGCAGTAATATATCTTGTAGTTATTCATTCAACTATATCAATAATCACTTTAAAGTCAATGCTCTAAATACACCCATTAAAAGAAAGAGAGTGTCAGAGTGGATCAAAAACAGAACTCAACTATATGTTATCTTCAATAAACCAACCAAAAATATACAGAAACATGTAGATTAAAAGTAAATGGGTAGACAATATTATACCATACTAACATCAAAAGAGAATGAAATAAGCTATATTAATTTCATACAGAGCAGACTTCAGCATACAGAAACTTATCTATTATAGAGAGGGATATTAAAAATGATAATGGGGTCAATTTTTCAAGGAGATATAATAATTATTAATGTGTATATGCTTAATAACAAAGCCTGAAAACACATGAGTCAAAAACTGAGAACTATGCAGAGAAATAGATGAATTTACTATTATGGAGACTTTAGCACACGTTTATTAGAAATGCACAAATCTCTATAATTCCTACAGTGATTTGTCGCTCCATTTTCAACAGAGTTTTGAAATCTGAAATAAACATTTTGTCCATTTGTATCTCTGTTTCAAACGCAAATTTTAAAAACCAATAATTACTCCAAATATCTCAAAGTTCGTTATATAAATCTATATTTTCTGCCTATGGTAATAAAAGGAATAACTATATAAAGTCTAATGAATATATTTTATGAAAAATCACATTGGTTTATAGTCAGAAACACTGAGTATAAGTAAAATTGTCACTATTTGTCTTGGTCAATATGGAAGGAATCTTAATCATAAATATTAGTTACTTTGGAAGTAAAATAAAATACTTTGATTTGCATAACTAGATCAAGTTTAATTTTCCTCTGATTCTAAATTTAGATAATAAGAATGTATATGAATCCCTGCAATGTGGTTATATTTTTAAGCCAAAATGTTCAGCATTTATAAATGCTTATTTTAGATTTTATGCTTCATCTGACAACAAATCTAAAGGGACACAGTAAAAAAATGTTTATTCTATGCATGAACCTTTTAATTCAGCTTCTTAAATGTTTACATGCTTAATTTCATCAATCAGGCTTTTAGGATGAAAAGAAATCCAATCGTCCATAAATTTTACTCCCCTGGTGGTGTTCAGATGCAATGTGCTGGATGCAATATAAATTACTGATTTAAGAGCCAGTGAATAGGACAATGTCTTTTCCAGACAACACTAAAATTAACCCATTTCTTTTAGATATAATTTACAATGTAATGTGTATGATTATTTTTTAAAATTCTTTATTGTTTAAAGTATTACCTATAGTATTACATGTCTCCTTTTTTCTCCATTGGCCACACCCACCCCCCAGCACATACCCTCACCCCACTAGTGTCTGTGTCCATTGGTTATGCTTATATGCATGCATACAAGTATTTTGGTTAATCTCTTATCCCCCACATCCACCCTCCTCTGCCTTCCCTCTGAAGATTGACAGACTGTTCGATGCTTCTATGTCTCTGGATCTATTTTTGTTCATCAGTTTAAGTTGTTCATTATATTCCACAAATGAGTGAGTTCACGTGATATTTTACTTTCTCCAATTGGTTTATTTTGCTTAGCATAATGCTCTCCAGGTCCATCCATGCTGTTGCAAATGGTAAGAGTTCTTTATTTTTTACAGCAACGTAGTATTCCATTGTGTAGATGTACCACAGCTTTTTAATCCACTCATATGCTGATGGACACTTAGGTTGTTTGCAAATCTTGGCTATTGTAAATTGTGCTGCTATGAACATAGGGGTGCATATGTCCTTTCTGATTGGTGTTTCTGTATGATTAAATTTTAAAAATCAAGTAACATATATAATGAAAATATCAATATCAATAAGCATTCTGAATTTAATCTATTTGAAATATTAAACTTTGTTTCTCTAACGTCTCCCATCATGAACAATTTGGTTCTTAACCAAGTTTTTCACAGAAAAAATATCTCAGTTGTTGAACCAAACTTCACTTTTAGACCTGACAACCCTTTCATGCTGACACCTCAGCATAACAGAAAGCATCTCTCAGGCAACAGAGGAGAGAAGACTTTTGTTGCTGGCTACATCAAAGATTGGTACAATTATAAAACATAAAGGGGCCATCAAGTATACTAATGTTGCTAAGGGTATGGAAGAAACACTGATCAATCAAAGAGATAAAAACTGTTGTTGATTTGGATAAAGGAAAAGGACAGCATTTCCAGGCATCGATAAGTGTAAAAATGAAGAGGCTGCATGCTGACCTGAAAGACAACCCCTGGATCTGGTGCTGAAAATGATTCCTTTAAGGCTGTTAGGGGATACATGAAGAAAAGAAGTGCTTATTTATAGATTAAACAGTATATTCGATACTGTTTTCATACATGAAGAAAAGACGTGCTTATTTATAGATTAAACAGTATATTCGACATATATATAAGAAAGGTCAAACATAATTATTTGGGAATGTGCAATCGATTAATTCAATTTACATTATTTCTAATGGGAAAAAATGCTTCGGTTTTCAAGCAAATCACTTAAGTTCAAGAACTGAGGTTCCACTGTAATAGCCATCCATTAATAAGAGGGAAATCCATTTTATTTGTTTGTTTCTAAATATATTTTTATTGATTTCCAAGAGGGAGGGAGATATAGAAATAGCATTGATGAGAGAGAATCAATGATTGGTTGCCTCCTGCATTTCCCACACTGGGGATCAAGCCTGCAACCTAGGCATGTGCCCTGACTAGGAATCGAACCGTGACCTCTTGGTTCACAGGTTGATGCTCAACCACTGCACTATACCAACCGGGCAGGAAAACCATTTTAAAACAAGGAACTATAACTGGAGGGAATTAAGTTATTTTTTATAGGAATATTTTCTAGCAAAAAAAATTAATGTAAAGTTTAGATAAAGAAGAATTTATCTAAAATGAAGGCAATTTTTACTTTGAGAATAAGAGCAAATACAAATAGCTTTCAAATAGACTCAATAGTGGAACATTAAAAACATGTTTAACCCATTAAAAAGTAAAACAACAAGTTTTTGCCATAAAATTGTGGTGGATTTATTTAGTTTTTATTACTTCAACATAATAGACACACATAGTTAAAAAGGTAATTACTTATAATATGCTTTTGGAAATATTGTAGTATTGGGGACTTTATAAAAACGTATACTGATGATTAATATACTACTGAAACTGTTTCATCTTTCTGAAAAAAGTCACATTTTACCATGTGTTCCTTTTATCATCCTGTGGCTCATTGACTGATTTTAACATTTACTGTGTAGGTTCCATGAATGAGAATGTTCAAGCACATCTCTCAAGGAGTGACATATTCAATATTGGATTTGTGATCATTTTTATGGAAGGGTGGATGGTATGAAATAGTAGATTAATCTCAGTTCTTCTGTTCTGAGAGTAGGTTACTCAATTTATCTATTAACCAGTGAATTTTAAGTGAAACACTACATCCCAAATTTGTTTATACTGACAACTGTTTATGTTAAATAAATATTTAATATAAATTTTTATAATGCATTTCACTTGGCCAATTACAGTAAGATAGAATACTTTTAATTTCCAATTTTTTTTTCACATGACATATGTGGTATATTGTGGACACAAATTTTATTTCAAAGAACTATTTTTGATCAAATAATGAATTGAAATTTATGGTGATATTAAAATATTTTCTTATTGGCTTAGGCCCAATAAGTGAGATTTTAAAAATTAGTATAATAGTAAAAATAATGTTTTTACTATTAAGTCCAATAAATGCTTTACAGGAGTTAATACAGCCTTGTTTGAAAAAATTAATACATGTGTCAATATTAGAAAAAGAATTGTTAATATGGTTGATATTAAACTTATAATTATATATTGAAATAATCTTGTAACACATGATTCCAAATAGAAGAGAACATTTAAAGAGATAGAGGGTATTTATTTTGCTAAGTGTTGAGAAGAGGAATAAGCATCATTATAGCTACTCCAATTTTAAGTACATTAACACTGAATTGACTCTTCATGATTCAAATGATTCTTGACACAGTAAAAGATCCATTTATGCAACTTAATTTGGTCAAGTAGAGAATTCATGTTAATTTAATTGCATAAATTCAGGTCATTGGCAATATATTTTTTTGATTTTTTTTACAGAGAGGAAGGGAGAAGGATAGAGAGTTAGAAACATCGATGAGAGAAAAACATCGATCAGCTGCCTCCTGCACATACCCCACTGGGGATGTGCCCACAACCAAGTTACATGCCCTTGACTGGAATTGAACCTGGGACCCTTCAGTTCTTGGGCAATACTCTATCCACTGAGCCAAACCGGTTAGGGTGGCAAGATATTTAATGAACATTTAGGTCTGATGTGTTCAATCTACTTACTCAGTTTTACATCATATAATATTCTGGTGAACTATTTCATAGAACCATTTGTTTGTCTATGTGTTTTTTAATGACAGCAAGGAGAATTAATTTCAACCTAGATAGGCTTGCCTCTCACATGACTTGAGCCAAATGAAAATGGAGGTCTAAATACCAATTTACACATTTCAAATTGTAAATCAAGCTAGTGAGGTGGTAAATGAAATATATTATGTCTCATATTGAGAAATTTATCTTGAAAATTACTTACAATAAAAGGTTTGGACCTAGAATTCTTTAGCTCTTTGGAGTCCTACAATGCAGTGTGATAACACAGAGAGAGTGGTTCCATTACCCCTTGTCTATCCACCACCCTTCTCTCCCAACTTCTCCTAAATGTACTAGTATGCATGACACCTCAGTATGTATGCATGTCTACACTCTATTTTCAGCAACCTCCTTGTCCAGCAGAGCCACCATGTGAACATTGCTCTTATCTGTGTGGACACAGTGGAGACATAGGCCATTCTTCCAGAATCAAATTTTCAGATAACAAGGTTGGTACATTTGGGCAGAGAGCTATGGAATCACAGGGACCTGAAGCATTGTCTGTTATATTGGTTCCCTAGAGCTATCATAACAAAGTGCTACACACTGGGTAGGTTATGCTAACCTAACACATTAAAGATATAGTAATTAAAACCTATTAAGCTCTTCATAATTAAACTGCTACAACTAAAAGACAAAAAGAAAAACTTGAAAGCAGCTGGGTGAAAAATCCAAGATGAAAATAATTGAAAAATTACTTCTCATCAGAAATAATGTAGACCAGGAGACAATGGAATAATATTTTTTAGGTGCTAAAATTTTAAAGATAAAAATGTCAGAAACAATTTTTTAACTATGAGCATACTTTTCAAAATAATGTGAAAATATTTGCAGATAAAGAGAACTGGGATGATTTACATGTGCTCAAGGAGGAATGCTAAGTGATATTTTTCAGAATGAAGGGATATAAGTAAAGATGACATTTCTTGAAAATGTGTTAATTTTCTTTAGAAGGCAAATATCTGTGCAAAGAAAAATAATATAAAGTGGAGTCATTCATGGGATAATGGACTTATCACAAAAGCACAAAGAATGGGCAAAGTAAATGGAATTGCATTATTTTTTAGTTATACATTTTTCAAAGTGGGAAGTTAATGTAATTTAGGAAATGGAAAATATAAGGTGTGACATAAGTATGCCAAGTGGAAAGTTGAAAGTGGACAGTGTCAAAATGTACTGTGAATTTTAAAGTGTAAATCTTTATCAATATTAATTCTAAATAGTCTTTGATAAGTTAAATTTGTACACTGATAGCCCCAGAACAGCTATAGACATAATAATAAAAATAAGTCAAGTTATGATGCCAGTAGAATAAATCAAATTTAATAGTACATACTATATATATAATGGAATACTATTTAAGAATATCATTTAGCATTCCTCCTTGAGCACAAAAGAAAAACTGAAATATTGCCATTTGTGAAAACATGGGTGGATCTTGAGACTATCATGCCAAGCAAAGTAAATCAGATGGAAAAGGCAAGAAACACATTATCCCATATATGTAGAACAAAAAAATGAAAACAAGTGAACAAAAAAGACATACAAAAAAGCATAGACACAGACAGCAGTATGGTGGTTATCAGAAGGGAAGCAGGGATGGGTGGTAGGTAGTAAGTAAAGGGGTCAAATACATGGTGATGAAAGGAGATTTGACTTTGGTAAATACACAATACAATATACAGATGACATATTACAGAATTGCACACTTGAAACGTATATAATTTTATTAACCAGTGTCACCCAAATAAATTTAATTAAAGAAAAGAATAGTTAAAATATCTGATTAACTCAAAATAATTCAGAAAGGAAGCAAGAGAAATATAGAAAAGTGAAATGGACAAATGGACATCAAATAGCAAGATGGTAGACTGAAATATAAGCATATTAATATTACGCTTAACATTATGACCAAAATTATCTATACTAATAAAAGGGTAATATGCTAACTAGACTGGGTCAACTGGACATCTTCTGGTCATCCGGTCCTCCTTCTGGACAAAGCCATGGTGGTGGGAGTGGAGGCAGAGGTGGCAAGAGGCGATCAGGCCGGCAGGGAAGGGCGGTTAGGGGCGATCAGGCAGGCAGGCAGAGTGGTTAGGGGTGATTAGGCAGGCAGGCAGGTGAGTGGTTAGGAGCCAGTGGTCCCGAATTGCGAGAGGGATGTCCGACTGCCAGTTTAGGCCCATGGGATCGGGCCTAAACCGGCAGTTGGACATCCCCTGAGAGATCCCGAATTGGAGAGGGTGCAGGATGGGCTGAGGGACAATCCCCCCACATGCATGAATTTCGTGCATTGGGCCTCTAGTCCTATATAATAAAAGGCTAATATGCAAATCGACCAAATTGTAGAACTACTGGTCGCTATGACATGCACTGACCACCAGGGGGAAGACACTCAATGCAGGAGCTGCCCCTGGTGGTCAGTGAACTCCACAGGGGGAGCGTCGCTCAGCCAGAAGCCCATCTCGCCAGGAGGCTCACAGTTGGTGAATGCAGCAGCGGTGGCAGCAGCATCTCCCGCCTCTGCACAGGCAGACATCCCCCAAGGGTTCCCAGACTGCTAGAGGGCACAGTTGGGCTGAGGGACCCCCTCCCAGTGCACGAATGTTGTGCACCGGGCCTCTAGTTAAATTTATAAGAAATCAGCACTGAATAATATGTTGCCTAAACTATAAAACAAAAATAGGTTAAATTAAAAATGCAAATTATAAGCATGCATTCTCTCAGCTTTTATCTAAAATTATATTTATTTTTCTGTCATTAATGTTGATCCAAGATCCAAATAGGTGACAACTACAACGCATTTAGATCATAGTATGCTTTTCAATAAACAAACAACAGCAAAACCACTCACATTCTGTGCCTTATTTTTTTTTTATAAGAATCAATTCCTTATGCTTCCTTCCTTTTAAATTTAAATAGTTTGTTATTTATTTCTTACATAGTAGCAATGGGAATGGGGTGAACTCTTATATAACTGCTTCATATTGTTGCCTTAAGTTTGTTCTCAGGGGCTATACCAATAGTTTTTTAACTAGTAGCTTTGGGGAAATAAAGATTTTTATGTTGGTCTATTATGTGTGGGGGTGTTTGAGGGAGAGGAGAAAAACAAGGAATATGGGTTTTAAATGTTTCTTAGGGAGCACTTTTCTACAGCTGATCTCTGAACTGGCGTATGAAAGCTACTATAATTTAATAATGAAATAAATATAAAAATTTAACTTTATGAACTAACATCATGAAAGAGTGTGTATTTTAACAGAAAAAGCATATGATACCAATCTAGTAATGCGGAGGCTAAGCAGTTAACAGAGTCTAAGGAATGTTGCATATTGTATTTTTTTAATCCACACGATCAGACAGTGTAGAAAAAAAGTAACTGTAACAATAATACAGCAAAATGATGAGCTTGATTTTTTTTTAGAATAAGACTTGAAATTGTTCAAAATCCTGTTTTTTTCTCATTTTAAATGAAGCAGTCTTTCATTATTAGAATGAACCAGAGAGAAATTATTCTCTGAAATTAGAAGTCTTTGTAATTGTCAGATAGAATAAACACAATTCCTGGTGGAGTGGCTTTGTGACAGCAACCACCTTTTGTTCATTACATTATCAGAGGATACCCAGTGAATGACAACTTTTTCAATCCTGAACCTGCATTGTTATTTTTTTAAAAAAGGATCACTTATGAAGTTTTTAGCGGTGATAATGTGTACTCCAGCAGATGAGACAAAATGCTAAGCAGCTGCAAGATGTTCTGTTCAAGGAGGAGGATTATGATTCAAGAAGGAACACATCAGGACTTATAAAAACCTGATAGGAGGATTACATAAACTATAGAAAATAACCAGTATTAGCCATCATACTACTTCTTCTACTTGATTTATTGAGATGTTGAGGGTTTAGTAAAGTCACTCTTCATGAAATGCCTTTCAAGTTAAATAGTCCTCCAAATTGAATTTTACTTTTGGGGTAAAAAGTTATTAGATGATAATGATTTGTGATTTGTAAAACATGAATTACAACAATCCCTTTAGATATGATTATAGCCGAGCTCTGCATGCATGCATTATGCTATTGACCTTAACCAGTTATAGCCTATTAACCAATTAAATATTAAATATCAAATAATATCAAACATGAGTAAGATGAGTGATATTCTGGTTAAGTCAATAAAATAATCCTGAGCCTATTTTTTAAAACATATTACAGTTAAAGATTAGTAATATATCATGTTCACTAACAAAACAATCTGATAAAAATATAGATATAGATAATTATAGCTATTATAGTATCAGACAAATTTAAGTAGTTCTTTAATTGTTAAATCCAAACAAAACTCAAATAAAATCCTTATAGTTAGAGAACTATTGCCCTAAAGTAAAAGGACTTACATGAACGTATACTGATACTATAGATGAAACAAGATATTAGAAGACTTGCTTTGCTTTGTTTTGAGGAAAATTATTTAAGTAGAAAGCAAGGTGGAATGAAGAATAGGTCCTTTAGAACAAACTGTTTTACAGATTCTGCCACTTGCAAGCCATGCTGTTATGTGTAAATTATTAAACCTCTCTAAGCTTTAACTCATGATCTATAAACTATGATACTCACCTAAAATAGCTAGTATGATAATGCCTGCCACTTATTGCCAATCAATAAAATTTTATAATGTTATAAATGAATTTACAACATTAATTATATTATTGTGGTTTATTTCTGTTGCTAAATTCGAAAAGGAATGTTTATCACTGGGTAGGATAAAATGCCTGAATGAATAAGTCCACATTCTTGAATAGAAATAAGTTATCTGCTTATAATGTTCCAGAACACTTAAGAAACCACAGAAACATTTATGTAGCATGATACTATCTAAACCAAAACCAAGTTCTGAATTTATGTAAATTAAATATTTTCATGGTTACATCCTACATCTTAAATACACTGCCTAAAACTAACCAGTTTTATTTTACTGATGTCACTACAATTTTTTCTGTATAGAAATTTTTGAAACTTAAAAGATGAGTGAAAGCATACATGTACAATTATAAAATTAGAAGAAATGCTACTTATCTTTTTATAATAAATATTTTATTTTTGTTGTATGTAATTTTTGAAAACTGATCACTTAATGATTACCATGCAGTTTGAGAAACCACTTATTTTGAATCCTATTTTACTTTTTAATTTTATGTCTTCTTAGCTTGATCTTATTCTAACATAATATTTAGGTCATTTATAAATAATGTTAATATTTTAGTACACAGGTATATTAAATTATACACTTAGAAAACAATTACAGCTTTGTTCTTTTCTAAAATTTATCTTTATTGTTGAAAGTATTATAGATGTCCATCTTGTTTTTTTCCCCATTGACCCCTTCCTCCCAGCACCTGCCCCACTGAAGCCTTCCTTACACTATTGTCTGTGTCCATGGGCTATGAATACCCTATATAATCCTACATAATAAAAGCCTAATATGCTAAGTGTCTAGTCATCCGTTCAACCAATCAAAGCATAATATGCTAATGATATGCTAAGGCTGCTCAACTGCTCGCTATGATGTGCACTGACCAACAGGGGGGCAGACAGTAGACCTGTCGACCAGTAGCTATGACATGCACTGACCATCAGGGGGCAGACGCTACAACCGGTAGGTTAGCTTGCTTCTGGGGTCTGGCCGATTGGGACTGAGTGAGACATGCTGGACATACCCTGGAGCCCTCCTGCGGTCCCTCTCAGGCTGGCCAACTTCCTACATCCCTCCCCAGCCCTGATCATATACCAGTGGGGTCCCTCGGCCTGGCCTGTGCCCTCTCTCAATCTGGGACCCCTTGGGGGATGTTGGAGAGCCAGTTTCAGCTTGATCCTGCAAGCAGGCTGATGGACCCCACTGGTGCACGAATTCGTGCACTGGGCCTCTAGTATGCATATAAATTCCCAGGTTAATCTCCCTCCCACTTCCCACCTCTACTTTCCCTCTTAAATTCATCAGTCTGTTCATAGTTCTATGTCTCTGGATTTAATTTCTTTATCAGTTTATTTTGTTCATTAGATTCCACATATGAGTGAGATCATGTGATACTTGTCTTTCTCTGACTGGCTTATTTCGGTTAGCATAATATTTTCCAGGTCCATCCAAGCTGCTGAAAATAGTAAGAGTTCCTTCTTTTTATATAAAATGTGATTAAATTTACTAAACAGGAGGACCCCCTGGTTAAATAAATACTTAAATATATCACAATTAGATATATCTGTCTTTATGTTAATGAAAAACAGCTATCTAAAATTTTCCTGTGGATTGCTTTATCAAAAAAATGTGTTTTTTTTTCTCAAGGATTTAGGGAATAATGGACAAATGAACATAAAAGGTGGTGGTAGTGGTTGGAATGGCTCACTAGATAGGAAAACTATGCTATTAAATTTTTTTTCAACATTTTATTATTTTAATTAGGGTTGACCAGCTCTGATATTTTATTTATTAACTAGAGGCCCGTTGCATGAAATTCATGTACGGGTAGGGTCCTAAGCCTGGCCAGCAATCAGGGCCAATATAGGCCTTCCAGCTGCTGGCCAGGGCCTTCCTTCATTCCATGCCGCCTCCTGGTGGTCAGCGCATATCATAACAAGCGATCATGCTCCTGATCGAACTCCCGAGGGGACACTTTGCATATTAGCCTTCTTTATATATACAGTAGATTTATTTTTAATTTCAACATTGATTTAAAAAATTCACATATATTATAATTCATTATCTCTAAAATATAGAATAGGAAAAAATAAGCTCTTTGAACTCTGTCAGAAATACATGAATGACCTGAATACATTGCTATCATTTATACAAAATATCTTGGATCTCACCTGCTGTTTTACGTTAGAATGTATTTGAAAAATACCAGCCCACTGATTTTTAAAATAAATTAAGTTATAGTTAATAAACACACCTAAGAAGCCATCATTATAAAGAGAAAAACGAATATTTTCTTGGTGTTTTTATTAAAAAAGGAAATAATATCTAGCAATAGTCACTGCCCAACTTTCACTACTATTGGTGTACCTAGGCCTATTTTGACCTACCAGTTCTTCCTAGTCTTGTGCATACTATTCTCCTGATTTCATAATTGAATTTTATGTACTTTTAGTAACTACTTTATAGTAACTACTAATAACTGTAGTTTCCATTTAATAATCTACTGATGGTAACTTAGGCTGTTTCCAGATCTTGGCTATTATAAATAATGTTGCTATGAACATAGGGGTGCATATATTCTTTCAAATTGATGTTTCAGGATTCTTAGGATATATTCCGAGGAACACAACAATCCAATTTAAAAAAATGGGCAAAGGACCTGAATAGACACTTCTCCAAAGAGGACATACAAAAGGCCAAAAGGCATATGAAAAAAATACTCAAAGTGGCTAATCATACGAGAGAAGCAAATTAAAACCACAATGATATACCACCTCACACCTGCCAGAATGGCTACTACCATCAATATATCAACAAACAGCACATGTTGGCGAGGATGTGGAGTAAAGCGAACCCTCATGCACTGATGGTGGGAATGTAGACTGGTGCAGCCACTGTGGAGAAATGTATGATGTTTCCTCAAAAAAAAAAATTAAAAATCTAACTGCCTTTTGACCCAGCCATTCCTCTTTTGGAAATATGTTCTAAGAAGGCTACAGTTTTGAAATTAAGTATTATTTTCCCTCAGGAATAAAGTCGCATTCTAAATCAAGATAAAAACACTGAGTTTCAGTGAATTTCTCAGCCCAGCCTGTACCCTCTCTAATCTGGGGCCCCTCGAGGGATGCCCGACTGCCCGGTGGGATCGGGCCTAAAAGGGCAGTCGGGCATCCCTCTCACAATCCAGGAATGCTGGCTCCGAACTGCTTGCCTGCCTGCCTTCCTGATTTCCCCTAACCGCTTCTGCCTGCCAGCCTGATCACCCCCTAACCACTCTGCTGCCAGCCTGTTTGCCCCCAACTTCCCTCCTCTGCAGGCCTAGTTACCCCTAACTGCCCTCTCCTGCAGGGTTGATCACCTCCAACTGCCCTCCCTTGCAGGCCTGGTCCTTCTCAACTGCCCTCCCTTGCAGGCTGGATGCCTCCCAACTGCCCTCTCCTGCTGGCCATCTTGTGGTGGCCATCTTGTGTCCACATGGGGGCAGGATCTTTGACCACATGGGGGCAGCTATATTGTGTGTTTCAGTGATGATCAATCTGCATATTACTCTTTTATTAGATAGGATAGAGGCCTGGTACAGGGGTGGGGGCCAGCTGGTTTGCCCTGAAGGGTATCCTGGATCAGGTGGGGGTTCCCTTGGGGCGTGGGGCAGCCTGAGCGAGGGGCCTGTGGTGGTTTGCAGGCTGGCCACGCCCCCTTGCAACGCAAACAGAGGCCCTGGTATCTGGAATTTATTTTCCTTCTACAATTGAAACTTTGTAGCCTGGAGTGGAGCCAAGCCTGGGGCTCCCTCCGAGGCAGGTAGCCATTTGTGTTGGGGTTATAATTGAAACTTTGTTGCCTTAAGCGGGTGGGCCCGGCCAGGGTGTGCGGAAAGCTTTGCTTCCCCTGTTGCCGGCAGCAACCCTGGCCTGCTCTCTCAAGCTCCATTCTGCCGCCATTTGTTTGAATTTGTTTACCTTCTATAATTGAAACTTTGTAGCTTGAGTGGAGGCTTAGGCCTGGCAAGGGCAGGCGGAAAGGTTGGCTTCCTCTGTTACCTAGGAAACCTTGCTCTCTGTGGCTGTAGCCATCTTGGTTTGGGTTAATTTGCATACTCGCTCTGATTGGATGGTGGGCATGGCTTGTGGGCGTGGCTTGTGGGTGTGTCGGAGGTATGGTCAATTTGCATATTTGTCTATTATTAGATAGGATATATACATTCTCCCTCTAAGCTGCTAAGAAGTTCCTAAATATTTCAAGAAAAAAATATTAAAAACCCATTTAAAATATTTATGATTTTACTTAAATATGTAAAATGTTTTAAGGTTCTCTTTAATAATATCAATGTGGGCAGGCTTACTTGGTTTTGAAAAAAAAAAAAAAAAGAAAGAAACCAAAATGTGGGGTATTGAGTCCAAGTCTGTTGTCTAGCAAAACTGAAGAATGGATTCATGGACAAAAATGGTTAACAGAGGCGAAGTTTATTGAGAGAAGCCAGTCCTGTAAAAGGTACAGCTGGGGTTCCAGCAGCAGGCCAGTATCCAGAGCTTCCTTTCTGTGTTACAATCAGGTGTCAAAGTCTATTAGTCCATGTGTAGAGTCCCACATGGCCATAAGCCACATGGGCATAGGGGATCATGTCTCCTGCCATCCACTCAAGAATCTAGTGCAGCTGGGGAGAGAGAAGAGAGAAAGAAAGTGCAGGTTTTTAAATCTAGGGGCAGATACATGCCTTGCTAGCTCCTGATTGGTCCCTTCAAAGAAGTTTGCCTTAATAACATTTTTTGGATTGGTTATATGCCTCACTGATTCGTGACTGGTTTTCTGCAAGCTACCGGTTTTAGTAACATTCATACATTTTAAAACTCATGTCTCCCTGAGCACCTTTCCTCCCTCCTCTACCCCCCCCCCCCAGTTGATGTGCCTTAGTAACTCCACCTAGCTGGGATCCTGGTTCTAGTTCCTACCCCCATCCCCCACCCCACAGTGGTCTCTGTCTCTGTCTACCTAGCTTCTCAATCCCAGAGGCATTTGACATGGCAAATCAGGTTTGGCAAGAATCTGGCTGACTCTCACACCAATAAGATGAATCACAATAATCTCTTCAACCAGGAGTCCCACTTTCATGCAGCATGTTCCAATTATTTATGCAGAATGTGTAAGAAGGTTTAGATACCTGTCTTTGTTTAAGGCCACTTATCATTTAGAAACACAATTGAAATGCTTTGATACAGCAATTCAGGATTAGTCCTTCGTGTTTACATGTAATGATAGGCATGATCACTTATATTCTATGATAAAGGATTGACAGCACAAAGCTTTCTTTGCTAAGCAACCTGCACAGTTCTTTAGAGGATGAATGCATGCTAAGACTGCAATTAAAGGAAAGCAGTAGCTCTCAAAGTGTCTCAGAGAGAGAGAGAGAGAGAGAGAGAGAGAGAGAGAGAGAGAGAGAGAGAGAAGAGAAAGGGTAATAAAAGCGTTAACTAATAGAAAGTGTTGCAATGCATGGTTGTACAACAAATTTAACAATTTACATATATGCCTCATTATAGGTTCACAGATTTTAAGTAAGTTTTCATATGCTAAAATTCTTCCACAATAAAATGTTTGCATGTGTTTCATTTATAATCAGTTATACACAATGATTAAAAAAGCTTTACAAATCAATCTACCTTAAGTATAATTTGTACAATTGATGCAACTCACACACATTTTTTTTATTTTTGTTACCATTAATGATTCAGTTAACAGTATAATTTCATCAATAGTTGGACAAAAACTTATTCAGACAAATGCATGAGCAGTAATTGTTATATAAAGTAAATTAGTCAATAATTCAAGTCTATAATCTTAATGCCTAGTAGTTTTAATTGTTTTGACATGTAATACTAATTCATTTATGACTTTTATACATTGCCTTTGGTGAGAAAAAGAACTCAAAAAGCTAATCTACATATACACCATGGTATACGATATATAGCTTCTGTTTAAATATAGTAAGTCTTCAGTATTGTCGATAGGTTCTTATATTTGTGGTGAATAACATATAAGGGAATCAATCTTACCAGAGGCAAATTGACATAAACAAGATTTTAGTTCATGTGGCATCTCATCAACATTGTAATGAAGAAGTTGAAAGAAACAATGTTATTCTAAGACCTGCTGTAGTTTAAAGGGACTGTTTTCAAGTTGTTAGTATAGGAAAACCACAAGCATAATGTAGGGATTTCCTGATTTCAACACAAGGGGCCCCTGAATATTCATGATTTACTATATCATCACAAGGCAATGTAAATTCCTCTGAAAACTTAAGTATTAGCTACATCAAATATTTTTCACACAAGGCATTTTCATGTAAGATATAAAGGAGGTAAGGGAGAAAGTTAGAAAAAAAAGGCAGATATTAAATCATGAACCATAACTCTTATAGACATTCACCACTGCAGCTGATCTTGAAGCCTAAACTGTGAAGGATAGCTTGATCCTACAGACATCCATTTTGTGTTCCCCTTACTCTCTCTGATAGCAACTCAGCTACGCTGGTTCTTGTTCAGGTAACATTAACTTTTTATTCTTGTAGACCAAGCATGTCAACCTTGCGGCCTGCAGGCCACATGCCTTGTTTATTTAGCCCGTGTTAGCCTTTGAGTTTGACATGCTTGTTGTAGACTCTGGGACTTTGGTGATCTTGCCCTAATTGATTGATATATTTTTCCACTTATCAATCACATAGTATAAGAGAGTACTAAGAAACATCTCATTGAATCACCTGGGTCCCAAAGAGTGTCAAAGGTAACAGAAACCACTTTTTCTCTCTCACAATTGGATTTAATTACCCTCTCAGCCAAGTTACTAGAAAACAGTCTTAAGTTCCATTTGATCTGAACCTGTGTTTTTATGGTGGAAGCATTCATCTGTTGGTCAGTTGGTTCTCTAATCTTTTTCCAGGAGGCAAAACACATTGAGTATGTTATTAAGGTCTTAGAGAAAGGGGCTCTTCTCAGTTTTGCTCAGTACTTCTCAGGGCCATATCTTCTCTTTCTGGGAGAGAGGTAGTCATACTATACTGGCCACTGGTTTAAAATATATACTATGTAAAGTAGACTGGTCACTTTATTTGTAGGATTTTATCTTCCATTTGATAACAAATTTAGCCTTCAATAGAATATCCTATATTTCTATCAGGTCACCAGTTCTGACTAATAGGAAACATGTTGATATTAGTAAATATACAGGCAAATTATTATTAAAAGAGGTTTATTGACGTGTGATTGACATATAAGAAACTGTACATGTTTAAACTACACATCTCAATAAGTTTTATATGTGTATACTAGAGGCCTGGTGAACGAGATTCATGCACTGGGGGAGGGGTTTCTCAGCCTGGCCTGTGCCCTCTTGCTGTGTGGGACCCCTCAGGGGATGTCCACCTGCCGGCTTAGGCCCAATCCCCCTGGGCCTAAGCCAGCAGTCAGACATCCCTCTCACAGTCCAGGGCTCTTGCAGTCTGGGACCCCTCTCTCCTTACCGCCTGCCTGTAGCAGAGGCAGGAGAGGCTGTGAGCCTGGCTACTGGCTGAGCGACGCTCCCCCAGTGGGAGCACACTGACCAACAGGGGACAGCTCCTGCATTGAGCATCTGCCCCCTGGTGGTCAGTGTGCACCATAGCAACTTGTCATTCTGCTATTAGGTCAATTTGCATATTAAGGTTTTATTATATAGGATACCCATGCAACTATTATTGCAGAAAGATAGTGAATATATCCAATCACTACCATGTATGTTTTCTTGCCCCATTTTAATTTCTTCATGTTCCTCCTTTCCTATCCCATACCCAAAAGACAACCATTAATCAGCTTCTTTCTATCATTGGTTTATTTTTTGTTTGTTAATGGATGGAGGATAAATCTGGTTTCTGTTCCTCCAGCTTGGTCAGAAATAGCAGTTTTGCGTTTTTTTAACTGTAAAATAATTATCTTGAGAAGGAACAATATTGAGTAGGGCTACATGGCAATAAATACAGATTATTTCAAGTCCATAGCTACTAATGCAAATAGAAGCGCTATTTTCAGGGAGGCAAATGCATAACCAGAATATGTGTCTATTCTTTTTTTTTAAATTATTTTATTGATTTTTTACAGAGAGGAAAGGAGAGGGATAGAGAGTTAGAAACATCGATGAGAGAGAAACATCAATCAGCTGCCTCCTGCACACCCCCCACTGGGGATGTGCCCGCAACCAAGGTACATGCCCTTAACCGGAATCGAACCTGGGACCCTTGAGTCTGCAGGCTGACGCTCTATCCACTGAGCCAAACCGGTTTCAGCTGTCTATTCTTATGAGAAAAAAATCACTATCTAATCCATGACTAAAAGGTAACCAGCCAACTGTTCATTCCATGGTAACTATGTAATTTACCTTTAATGTTAGCAGGTTTTGTACTCAGCAGTATTATTCTGGGGGGGAAACCTTGTAGAGAAATTTACATATCAGATCTTTCACTGTAGTTGTTCCTAGGTGGGCATATTCATTGGATAATAATAGCTGTATATAATATGCTCATACAGAAAGTACTACCCATATTTTTATCTCTTTAGATCTTCTTGCCACGCTAATATTTAAATTTTATTGGATCTGATTTTTAACCATCCTCGCTAGCTTATTAGTTATTGCTTAGGAATCATACCTGGCTATATCTATTTCTCATGTCATCTATATTTCCACATACAGTGATTAAGATATTTCACCCAATATCTCTTTTTTAGAAGGACTTTTTGTCATTGAAGTCAGTCAATAAGTGCAAACCAAATATTATTATTGTGCAGCATATATATTGAACTAGACTTGAAAAATAATGCATATCCCTCTGTAAAAAAGATATTCCACAGTCAACTCCTCATGAGACCCTAGGTATGGCTTGAGTCCTACCATGGAGGTCTGAACCACTTGCTTATGCAAACTATTTGTGTTCTCAGCAACTAAATGGGCAAAGTTTATATATATACACATATATAAATTTACACATACGGATTACCCTTAAAAATGCAGGGTTAAGGGTGCTGACCATCACACAGTAAAAAATCCATATAATTTTTGACTCCCTGAAAAACCTAAATTGTCTTTCAGGAATCATGGGAGATAGGTTCCAGGACTCTCCACTGATATTAAAATCTGTGGATGCTCAATTTCTCTATATATAATGTCATCAATAATGCATATAGTTGGTCCTTCACTTCTACAATCTTTCAACAGTACAACTACATATTGAAAAAACATCAACATATAAGTGGACCCAGGCATTGAAACCCATATTATTTAAGGTTCAACTGTGTGTGGTATAAAATCTACCTTGAACTTGAGTGTTACTATGCAAATCTAATTTTTGATTAGTTTGATTTAATTTATCTCATAAACTGTGTTTTTTGAGGGGTGATTTGAGGGTCATAGTAACTTGTTATCCCCTAGTCAGGAATTTAGCTTCTACCAGGGCTCATTATAAAGCTAAAACCTGGAACTCTTCCAGATCCTCACTGATCTTGGCTGTGATTCTCCAAAGAGAGCTCACCTGAGATTCCATTCAGAACTTATAAATTCCACAGATATTTCTAATAACAGTTGATGGGCTGGATCATAAAATAAGACAGCTTGTACCACAGCTTGAACCTGTTCCAGAGACATATTTTGTTCCAGGATTCATTCAAAATTGGCAAACTTCTTGGTCACCTGATAAATGGGTTAAGCAACATATCCAAATGTAATATATATTTCCTCCAGAATTCAAGGAGACACACCAAGACTTCTGTTTTCTTATGGTGAATGGGCACAAGGGGTCTTTATCTAAAAAGGGCATCTCATAATTTCTCTGCATGAGGGATCTTATATTTTGATGTCCTCAATTGTAATATGATAACAAAAAAGAAAATTGACATAGCCCTATGACAAGTCACCAAGTATAACCTGAGCCTAACATAGATTATTATTTTTTACTTACTGATGAAAATTAGAAAAATGTTCCCAGCATTTGAATTCTTTCAATAAAGACACCACATCTGGCATAGTAGCTATGATTAGCATCATCACCCAAAGAATGACTTAATTGTATCACCATAATTTTCTGATTTATCTGGATTTAGCATTGATCAAAAGATTTACATGGAGATAAAGTGGTCTGAATTCCTCAAGTCTGTGGTGTTAATAAGAAGTCTCTACATACAATTCAATCCAGGATGCAATACTGCTAGGGTTCACTCTTTGTAGGATGCAGGGATTTTCAGGAGCTTCTAACTAGATTTTTCCACTATGTCTACTATCTAATATTGCTCCAAAGGTTATGCACCAATGTGGGAACTTTGCCAGATATTTAGTGTATCTATTCTGACTACATCTTCTAGGGTAGGGATGAATCTTCAGTCCTATTAGACCTTGTTGATTGCATACAGTGTCAGTATCATTCAGAGAGTAAAATGAATGAATTCTAGTTGTAACTGTAACCTAATAGTTTCTTAGAAAAACAGGATACCAAAGTTCTTCCAATACACAGGTGCATGAATAATATAAGCTTGCTATTTTAAGTGTATTTTTACCTTGCTGAAAAGAGGAGTTTAAAATTATATTCTATTTCATTAATTTTTTAGAATGTTCCAAATACCAACATCATAGTTATACTGTAGAGTTAATATTTTAAATAAGGTGGAATTATTGAAATAAGGAGTACATCTTAATTAAAAATATAGACAAGTGCAGTCACAAGTGTTGTTATCCAAATACACAGTAATTCTTTATCTGTAGGAAACAAGGAAATATTAATTAAAATGTATTATGAACTGTGACCAGGAAAAAGATAACATTTCCGCACCATGCTAAGTTAAGAAATTCCTTATATTGGGTATATCTTGAAAGTTTATTTCCTAAAACTTCCATTCATATATTATGTTTTAGAGGCAATTTCAAAACTTAATTTTGAAACTTTAAAATAATTATTTGACTCAGGTAAACCTGATATCTCTACTGATTTCATATTTGATTCAGTTTTTCTATAAAAATCATGTAGTACTTTGGATTTTTCATTTATTATTATTTATAGGTTTATTTTTATAAGCATTGTGTTGGAACAAGAATCTTATTTTGAACCCACAATTTTGTATTCTATTTATGGTTTTGCATGTTTCCTCTTTATGACCATGGATTATTTTGAGATTACTGCTGTGATAATATAGTTTGTAACCTTAGACATAGCCCTCATGGGCTTCAATATATAGAGGTGGACATTTGCTGATAGTGCCCAAAATGAAACAAAAATTTAACACAGATTCCAAATTGAGATGTCGATGTGATGAATGTCTCAAAGTACAATTCATTAGATCAGAAATTGTGCATATCATACTAGAGATATAGACTCGGGTAGAAAACAGAAGGCATAGTAAAAAGCTATTCTATGAATCAGTGAGTTTTAGCCCCAGGTATATGGACTCATCTATTGGTAGAGAAGAAACAAATAAGGATTCTGAGCAATTTCAGATTAGATATTTAATCTTGCCTTATTGTCTATAGCAACAGCTCTTGTCTTAGTGTTATGACAGGTTTTGTAAGAGCATCAAATGAGATTATGTATGGTTTAGTTTTCTAAAGCAGTATAACAAATTACCACACACTTAATAACTTAAGATAGCATCAGTTTATTATCTCACAGTTCTGCAGCTCAAAAATATGGCACAATGTGTCTTGGTTCTGGTCTCATGGTACCACAAGGCCAACGTTAAGGCCAAGTTCTCATTCAGAGACTAGGGAAATAATTTGTTCTAAGCTTATTAGGTATTTAGAAGAATTCAGAGCCAGTGGTAGAAGGATTGAAGTCCCAGTTTTCTTATTTGTTGTAACTCCTGGAGAGTGAACCACAACTTTGATGTGATGCTTCCATCTTCAAATCAGCAGCAGCATTGACAAATTTTCTGTATACTTTTAATCACCGATTTTAAAGGGTTCCTATGATTATGTAAGGTTTAATTAATTAAGCTCCTTTTTCAACTGTGTCGGATAACATAGTCTAACCGCTTGAGAAAAGTCCACCAAATCACAATCCCTATGATTGTATAGGATGTGCACATCAATATGGGGGAAGAAAATCTTAAAGAGCCATTTTTAATTCTGACTATCCCAATGTATATGAAATAATTTTGTAAATAATAGAATACTAACTAAATATCTGGTATAATTTCTTTTTTAATCAAGAAGAGATCACGACTTTAATAATTACTTTATGATGGAAATCCAATCATATCAGATGCCTGTACCATTAAATATGGTATAATTTCTTCACACACATTAAGATTTGGTGACTTAAAAATGTTTAGCTTTATACTGAGCTTTGTTTTAGTTTTAATAGAAATTATACATTTTAAAAATATTATAACATATTAATGCCAAAAGTATAAATAAACTAGGGTGGGATGTTAGTTGGGTCATTTCATGTTTTAAGTCTATGTAGTAAAACTTTATTAGGATTTCAGTTACATGAAGATAATTGAGATTATTTAAATTCAGTTGAGCAATTTAATAGTTTCTTTTAAGGTGTTATCTATATTTATCTTGATTCTCAAGAGCTTATTGGAGCACTTCATTTGTAGTAATGCTAGGGTAATTTATTTTAGACCAAGTTTCCCACTGAAAGTAGTGAGAAATTAGGCAACCTATTAAAAAACAAAACACCACTGTTTGAAGACATTTTAGATTTACCAAGACAGTGAGAATTTATGGGGCCAGTATCAAGGATTAAGGAAGACACAAGTACATGAACACAACATTTAACATTTCTTTCCACCTTGAGGAATTTGTTAATTCCAAAATTTATGACTGAGAAGTGGAGAGCCAGAGAGAGCATTTGCAGACTTCTGTGATTTATTGGACAAAATTATGGTTTGGGGATCACAAAAGAAGAGAAGCTCTGAATAAGACAGAAAGATTTCGCTTGAAACACCAAATTTAGCTGCCATTGGAATAAGAAGCGGAAGCAGAGCTGAGGGTCTAAAGTGCAGCTTCAAATTATTCTAGTGTTGGCAGCATAGCTGCTCTCCTAAGGCAAAAGCCAACTCCCGTTGGAGAAAAAAAACATCATGAACCCTCAAGTGATCGCTATCATTTTTTATATGCCATATCTGACGTTCGATCAAAATAATCAAAATAAAAAATATTCAGGCACATGAAAAAGACAAATTTTAACTGAAAACTAAGAGAAGAAACATAATAGAAATCACTCACAATTTTAGATATTGTGGTTATCATACACAAACTTAAAAATAGCTATAATTAATGTATCAAGTAAGCTGAAAGTCCAAGGGGAATTAATTTTTTATTAAATGTATTGAGGTGAGATTGGTTAATGAGGTTATATAGGTGTGAAGAATATCTTGGAGAACTCAAAAGAAAGCAAATTTACAAACCTAAAATTTAATCGATGGATCCAACTAAAGAAAGAAGTAGATAAGGAAATTATATGTATGAACTCCAGGGGGAAAAATGTACAATACACAAATATCATGAAAGGTATATGAAATTCAGTTAGAAATATAACATGTATATAACTGGAGTCTCAAAGAGCAGAGTTAAGATTTTATATGAAATAAATATTTTAAAAGACAATAGCTTACTGTTAAAGAAAATGCTGAAAAGTATCACACAGATTTGAGCAATGAGATCTAAGCAAGCTAGATAATAATAACAAAGAGAACTGTATTTACACATATTGTAGTAGAACTCACTTGAATTTATGAATATGAGATCATAGCAATCTTAGAACCAAATATATATAAAAATAACAAAGTTTATACTGACTCTCATAAAGGAGCAATCTATGAAATGTCAAACATCCCTAGACTTTCTCACAGTAAAAATAATTTTGTTCTTAATAATTTACTGAGATTCTAAATATTTTAATAAATCTCCATTGTTTTGAAGTTAAGTACAAGTTAGTTAAAATATATATAATTCTCTTGCTATCTAAACAAAAAAATAAAAATCTTCTATTTGTTAAGACTGTATTTAGTAATTCTTTTCTTAAAGATGAAATTATCTCTTACTATCTACCTTTAAAATTTACCTATGCATAAATTATGGAAAATTGAATCACTGCTTCAAAAAAAAAAGTAGAGTACCTATCACCCCAAAATAAATTAAAAATAAATAAGTAAATAAAGACAGCTGAAAGATTTTGGGAAGTAGAAGAGTGAAGGGAGGATTTGCTGTATAGCTCTTACTATGTTTTTAGTCCTATAACTTTCCATTTCTTCTTTTTTCAACTTATTTCTTTGCTAAAATTTTCCAATTTTTTCATCTACTGCAAGATAAATTTTAATTATGTCTTTAATCATTTTTGATGGCTGCTTCAAAATCATTGTAAGATAATTACAATATCTAATTCACCTAAGTGGTGGCATCAGTTGATTGACTTTTTACATTCAGATTGTAATTTTCTTGGTTCTTTTTATCATGGGTGATCTTAGATTCTATCCTCGATATTTTACCTATTATGTATGAGTCTGGATCCTACTTAAAGCTCTGCTTTTAACAGGAAGTCACTCTGTTGAAGTTTAGCAGGCCATCCTTGGCCTATATTTGTGGAGTGTATTTTAAATGCCATTTTGTAGTAGCCTTTGCTGTGTGGCACTGACAGGCCTTACTCTGATCTCTGCTGATGTAGTCTGAGATGGCTGAAAGGATTTCCCCACCCTGGCTGCTGAGTTTCTCTCAGTGGGGACATTAGGATCCCCTACAGATGTTTCTCTGGGGCCCCTGTGTCTCAGGGCAGGGAAGGGAAATCTTAGGCTCCAATAACAGTATCCAATAACTTCCCTGGATCAGCCTCCTTATTCTGGCTGCTTTCCTTTTTTCACTCCCGCCCACCCAGCCCTGTGCCTCTGGATAGCAAAGGGGTTTTGTTTTCCACATATGTCAACTGGCTGTAGCTCAGTCCCTCCTGTGGATTTCTTTGCCTACTTGCTTCATTTTCTCCTAGTTGGGGAAGAAAAATCTCAGGATATTCAGGTCCTGGGTTAAATAGGTTTATGGGGCCCTAGCAGGTTTGGCTCAGTGGATAGAGCCAGAGAACTGAAGGGTCCTGGGTTCAATTCAGGTCAAGGGCATGTACCTCAATTGCAGGCTCAATACCAGGCCCTGATGGGGGCGCATGCAGGAAGCAAATCCTCTCTCTCTCTCTCTCTCTCTCTCTCTCTCTCTCTCTCTCAAATCAATGGGAAAATACCCTCAGGTGAACGTGATCCCTCATATCAGTTTTGCATTTCCAAGGTTACAACATGTTTTAACCTTAGGGACCCCAACATTAAAAGCTTCTATTCCCATTTACACTCCCCATGCCCCCCTAGATTTGGGCATATGACTGCATTCTGACCAATGATGTGTAAGTATAAGCATTGTATCACAGTTTATAGGAAGCTTCTTAGGAGAGAGCAAACTGTCCTTTTAAATTTCTTTCCTTTGCCTGGCTCTTGGAAGAGAGAATTTGACACATTAAACTAGAAGACTGAGGCGATGGAAGGAAGAGAAGAGAGATTGAATGACTTGGCCCCTTGGTACCTGACACCGAGAGCTCCTAACTAGGCACTGAGAGTGTACCCAGAAATATACCCATGAGAGAAAAACCGTACATATTTTCTAAAGTATCACTATTACAAATTTTCATCATTCATAAAGTTAATCCTAATATAAAATGTCCTGCCTGAAAGCAGTGTCCTGCTAAAACTAAAGCTTAAATGGTGTCATTGTTTTTGCTGGTGGTAAGAAGATAGATTTTGCAGATGGAGAGGTATAATGTGTTTTTTCCTTTTTTTAATATTTATTTATTTATTTTTATTTTATTTTTAAGGTATTATAAATAGTAGTACATATATCTCCTTTATTTCCCCCATTGACCTCCTCCCGGCCTCCCCCTACCCCCTGGCACTTGCCCTCACTGCCCACCCCCCGCCAGTGTTTTGTGTCCATTGGTTATGCTTATGCATACGAGTCCTTCAGTTGATCTCTTACCACACCCCCCAACCCTCCCCTGCCTTCTCCCTGTAGTTTGACAGTCTGTTCAATGCTCCTTTGCCTCTGTATTTATTTTTGTTCGTCAGTTTATAATGTTCTTTATATTCCACAAGTGAGTGAGATCATGTGGTATTTATCTTTCACTGACTGTCATATTTCACTTAGCATAAGGCTCTCCAGTTGATCCATGCTGTTGCAAATGGTAAGAATTCCTTCTTTTTTACAGTAGCATAGTATTCCATTGTGTAGATGTACCACAGTTTTTTAACCCACTCATCTGCTGATGGGCATTTAGGCTGTTTCCAAACCTTAGCTATTATAAATTGGGCTGTTATGAACATAGGGGTGCATATATCCTTTCTGATTGGTGTTTCTGGTTTCTTGGGATATATTCCTAGAAGTGGAATTACTGGGTCAAATGGCAGTTCCTTTTTTTTTTTCTTTTTTTTTTTTTTTTTAGGAAACTCCATACTGTCTTCCACAGTAGCTGCACCAGTCTGCATTCTCACCAGCAGTGCAGGAGGGTTCCTTTTTCTCTGCATCCTCTCCAGCACTTGCTGTTCGTTGATTTGTTGATGATAGCAATTCTGACAGGTGTGAGATGATACCTCATTGTTGTTTTGATTTGCATCTCTGGGATGATTAGTGACTTTGAGCATGTTTTCATATGTCTCTTGGCTTTCTGAATGTCATCTTTTGAAAAGTGTCTATTTAGGTCCTTTGCCCATTTTTTTTTTTTATTTGGATTGTTTATCTTACTTTTGTTAAGTTGTATGAGTTCCCTGTAAATGTTGGAGATTAAACCCTTATTGGAGATAACATTGGCAAATATGTTCTCCCATGCAGTGGGCTTTCTTGTTGTTTTATTGATGGTTTCTTTTGCTGTGCAGAAGCTTTTTATCTTGATGTAGTCCAATTTGTTTATTTTCTCCTAGTTTCCATTGCCCTAGGAGCTGTATTGGTAATGATATTACTACGACAAATGTCTGCTATTTTGCTGCCTATGGCTTCTTCTAAGATTTTTATGGTTTTCCATCTTACCTTTAAGTCCTTTATTAATTTTGAGTTTATTTTTTGTGTATGGTGTAAGTTGGTGGTCTAGTTTCATTTTTTTTGCAAGTATCTGTCCAGTTTTCCTAACACGATTTTTTGAAGAGATTGTCTTGTCTCCATTGTATGCTCTTACCTCCTTTGTCAAATATTAATTGAGCATAATGGCTTGTGTCGATTTCTGGGTTCTCTGTTCTATTCCACTGGTCTATATGTCTGTTCTTGTGCCAGCACCAGGCAGTATTGAGAACAGTGGCTTTGTAGTATAGCTTGATATCTGATATTGTGATCTCTCCAACATTGTTCTTATTTCTCAAGATTGCTGCAGCTTTTCGGGGTCTTCTTTTATTCCAGATGAATTTTTGGAGAGTTCTTTCTAGGTCTGTGAAATATGCAGTTGGAATTTAATGGGGAGTGCATTGAATCTATAGATTGCTTTGGGTAGTATGGACATTTTAATGATGTTGATTCTACCAATCCATGAACATGGTATATTCTCCATTTACTCATGCCTTCCTCTCCTTTTTTAGTGTCCTGAAATTTTCTGAGTACAGGTCCTTAGTCTCTTTGGTTAACTTTATTCCTAGTTATCTTAATATTTTTTTTTTGTTGCAATGGTAAATGGGATTGCTTTTTTAATTTCTCTTACTGTGAGTTCATTATTGGTGTATAAAAAAGCTGTAGACTTCTGGGTATTAATTATGTGTTTATTTCTTTACTGAAATGTTAAAATACTCAGTGAGCTTATCTTTAAAATACCATGAAAACCAGTTTACAAGGCATCTGAGGTCTTAGTATCAAGAAAACCTATAAGAACAATTTGGAATGATAATCTGTTGACATTTTTTTACTGCTCTCAGTAAAATTGTATGAGAGAGGAGAACTGAAAGTAGAGCTAGCCCATCCATGGACAGAGATAATATACACTTACTGGATTCACTCAACTTTGGAAGGTAGAAAAAATAATTTTTTTTTGTCCCTCAAATTGAAGTAGTTATTAGACTTTGTCCTTTTTCAAGTTGTAAATTCTACTTTTATATATGAGGATAAAGTTGTTGCTTTCCATTTAGACCAAGTTTTTATTTTCAGATGGTATGATAGACCAAGTAAGGGCAACCCCCAGTTGACAGCCAGTAAGGAATCAAGAGTATTCTTCCTACAAGCTGTGGGGACTAGATTTCTCCAACGATTTCAATGAGCTTAGAAGCAAATTCATACAAGGGTCTCTTGATGAGCCCAGCAGGCCAACACCTTGATTTCCACCTTGTAAAACTTTAGATGGAGCATTCAGGTGAGCCATCCTGTTCTTTTGACCTACAGAATGTGAGGTAACAAATGTGTCTTGTTTTAAGTCACTGTGTTTGTATTGATTTGTTACGACAGAGATAGAAAACCAATACAGATAGCTATGATGTAGCTACTGTTTTTTGAGGTGAAGAGGTCAAAATGAGGGAGTTAGAGAAACCAGGAAGAAAAAGACCAGAAATTCAGACTAAAACATTGTACATATACTTTTTATGCCCACAATCACCACTTCTATTCAATGTAGTATTGGCAGTCTGGGAGAGGGTCTGAAAGGACAATGGGATACCAATTTAAGGTATTCTCAGTTAGGTGGTTGAAGCAAAAGATACTATTTATAAAGATAAATAAATGTAAAATTCATTATTTAGTGTCATTCTAAAAAATAAGATAAAACACTGTATTTATAAAAATCTGTTTTATGACAGCCTTACCAGACCTGTCTAGAATGTCTAGCCAAGGAACTAAGTCAAGCTCTAGGACAGAGGTGTTACAATTGCTATCATAGCAATGCCTACTTTTCTTCATTGTCCACCCAATCCTGCCTGAAATTGTGAATTTGATACTATCCATCCCATTTCTATTTCTGTATGCACATTAGACATTAGGCAATGGGGAATGATTATATAAATTTTTCAAAATGTATATGTAACTTATTTTGTTTTAAATTATTTTTCTTTTTACATATTTAATGTGTCTATGCACATTAAATTTAAAACTTTCCTTTATTAAACATAAATTAAAATATATTGTATTTCAATAATTTTCTTAGGTAAGAGAGATATCAGATTAGTAAAAATTGCTACCCAAAGTTTAATAGTAGAATGTCTGGCTATTTTATGGCTAAGATGAATTTAGACTCTCATCAGTAGGTAATGGTAACTCACATAGGAGGAAATCCTACATAATAATAGACAAATATGCAAATTGACCATATCTCCGACACGCCCACAAGCCACACCCACCATCCAATCAGAGCAAGTATGCAAATTAACCCAACCAAGATGGCTACAGGCACAGAGAGCAAGGTTTCCTAGGTAACAGAGGAAGCCAAGCTTTCCACCTGCCCTTGCCAGGCGTAAGCCTCCACTCAAGCTACAAAGTTTCAATTATAGAAGGTAAACAAATTCAAACAGAAATGGTGGCAGAACGGAGCTTGAGAGAGCAGGCCAGGGTTGCCGGCGGCAACAGGGGAAGCAAAGCTTTCCGCACACCCTGGCCGGGCCCACCCGCTTAAACTACAAAGTTTTAATTATAACCCCAACAGAAATGGCTACCAGCCGCGGAGGGAGCCCCAGGCTTGGCTCCGCTCCGGGCTACAAAATTTCAATTGTAGAAGGAAAATAAATTCCAGATACCAGGGCTTCTGCTTGGGTTGCCAGGGGGCGTGGCTGGCCTGCAAACCACCACAGGCCCCTCGTTCAGGTCGCCCCACGCCCCAAGGGAACCCCACCCTGATCAGGGACACCCTTCAGGGCAAACCAGCTGGCCCCCACCCCTGTACCAGGCCTCTATCCTATCTAATAAAAGAGTAATATGCAGATTGATCATCACTGCAACACACAATATAGCTGCCCCCATGTGGTCAAAGATCCTGCCCCCATGTGAACACAAGATGGCCACCACAAGATGGCCAGCTGGAGAGGGCAGTTGGGAGGCACCCGGCCTGCAAGGGAGGGCAGTTGAGAGGGACCAGGCCTGCAAGGGAGGGCAGTTGGAGGTGATCACCCCTGCAGGAGAGGGCAGTTAGGGGTGACCAGGCCGGCAGAGGAGGGAAGTTGGGAGCAAACAGGCTGGCAGCAGAGTGGTTAGGGGGTGATCAGGCTGGCAGGCAGAAGCGGTTAGGGACAATCAGGAAGGCAGGCAGGCAAGCAGTTGGGAGCCAGCAGTCCTGGATTGTGAGAGGGATGTCCCAGATTGGAGAGGGTACAGGCTGGGCTGAGGGACAACCCCCTCCGTGCACGAATTTCGTGCACCAGGCCTCTAGTATGATACATAAAAAAGAAAAAGCATGGTCATACAACCTGGTGTTTTTTTGTTGTTATTATTTTAAATATATTTTCTATTTATTTCAGAGAGGAAGGGAGAGGGAGAGAGAGAGAAACATCAATGATGAGAGAGAATTATTGATCGGCTGTATCCTGTATGCTCCACACTGGAGATCAAGCCTGCAACCTGGGCATGTCCCTTGACTGGGAATTGAATCATTACTTCCTGGTTCATAGATCTGTGCTCAACCACTGACCCACACTGGCCGGGTTACAACCTGGTTTTAAATGGTGACTCTGCATGAGCTAGAAGTGTAAATCCTAAGAAACTTATTTTATTTCTCTGTGCCTCAACTTTCTCATTTTTAAAATGGTAATGTGACATTTTCTGATTGAAACTATTAGTTATAATGAAGTTAAAGGGCTTAATCCACTGTGGGTTACATTGTGATGTGTTCATAAAGAATATTGTTTTTGCAATGACTTAGTGGTAATAGATTTTGGTGGGATCACTTATATGTGGGGAATACATTCAGATATTTGGATCATATTCCAAATCACCCAGAGGTACTGGATTTTAGGTGGATTCATTAACTGAATGGGCTTTTCATCTGTTCCCTTTGGAGAATGGTGGCAGTAGTACAATACATGTAAACAAAACAAAACAAAATAAAACAAGTAAAAGCATATTTAAATAGTAAAAAAAAAAAAAGATTTTGACAAAGCTCACTGGTTGCAGTCTTACTATTTAGTTGGCCATATGGTTCTCCAAAATGAAGACTACATTCCATCATACTAATACCTGGAATATAGGTAATATCATATTGTCCCCATATTGGGGACACCTCTAATGCATGGAGCACTTACCAGACATTAGAATGCTTGCTCAGATTTTAGTATTAAAGAAAAACAAAGTTGTGTGTGTGTGTGTGTGTGTGTGTGTGTGTGTGTGTGTGTGTGTGTGTTTTCTTAAACCAGGGGTCCTCAAACTACGGCCGCGGCCCACATGCGGCCCGCCGAGGACATTTATCCGGCCCACTGGGTGTTTTTGCCACCGCTGCTTGTCCTGCTTAGCAGCCGACTTAGCAGTGTGCATAGGAATTTGTTCATAGTTGTTTTTTTTTTAAACTATAGTCCGGCCCTCCAATGGTCTGAGGGACAGTGAACTGGGCCCCTGTTTAAAAAGTTTGAGGACCTCTGCCTTAAACCATTGTCATTTTAGAAGCCCATTACTCTCAGCTAAAACCTATCTTAATAAATTTTCTATTTAGAGATTTTGTCAAATTGTTGATATTAGCATCAGAAAGAGAAATATATAAAAGTGATTCCCTATGTGAAACAAAACCAAGTAAGAGAAAAGATGGAAAAGGAAAGGTGTTTTTTTATTTTAAGATCCTCAGTAAAAATGTGATACTTAAAAATTTGAATATGTATTTTGCATATATATTTTTGTGTATATATTAAAAGTTAGCATAAAATTGAAAACAATAAAAGACAGGATAAAAAAATAAGTAAAGATAGTTAGGTTTTACACATGCCAGGGAGCACCAAAAGCTGGAGAACAGCGGAAGTGGAAAGATGGTTGCATTTGTTCAACAAAAGCATTCTTTTCTCTGTTTAATATAGTGAGAAGCATTATATGAATTTTGAGCAGTCAAGTAAAATCCCTTTTTTGGACATTTTATATTTTGACTCACCTAGCATCATGCATTTCTTCCAAATTGGGATGAAATCCCTGTTGTATATTTACTGATACAAAGTAGAGCCCCACCTCTCTCTGAGTGTGAAACCATGGGGAAGAAACACACCTTTTCTGTATTTTTTTCATCGTGACATCTATAATGTGACAGGATCAGGTTGAACTTTCGGGCCTGTTTCTTTGAGCTGTGAAAGAATGATGCATGAAGGAGGCTGTGTCAGGAAGAGGAGATGAAACAAATTGTGACTTTTCGTAACACTAACCAAGCAGCATAGTCATGGCTATGTAGGTGGCTGTATCTGTATCCTGCATTCTTTTTTATGCTTATCTAAAATTTCTATATCTATTCAATGTATTCACTTTCTGCTTAATTTAGTCAGAGGCAATTTCTTGTTTTGTATCATAAACCCGGCTTGGTGCTCTACCTCTCTAATTAAATTTCGTACTGCTCCCTTCTCCTTTCTTCACATTCAGCATTGCAGTCTTATTTTCTGTTTCTTGAGCCCAGCATGCTTCTTTTAGCCAGGGAGGCCTGGAAAATGCTTCCCCTCGGTCTAAATATATCTTCCTACGGAAGTTTGCATGATTGCTTGCATTTAGATTTCCTCTGAAACACAGAATTTCCTGGCCCCTTTTCACAGTAGTTAGAATCAACTGAAAATTATTATATGTTTTTGTAATTGTTTATATTTGCAATTATATTTTAGTTTATTTTTAATTTTTTACTTGTCCTTCCCACTAAAATATAATTTCTCTGAGAGATGGGACCTCGTATGGTTTAATAATGGATCTGGCCCACATATAATCCAGACTAACTCCTAGTGTAATGTTTTCTATAGGAAAAACATAAATCAAAGGAAAAAGTGAAGTTAACACTCCAAATCTCCTGGTCTGGAAACCAGAAGGGTGTACAATAGCAGCCCCGCAAGACTGTTTATTTGTGTACTTTAAAATCTTCTGCCTGAGGGACTGGTTTCAAGCAGTTTGAAGCTAGGTGCTCAATGATTTCCTTTCCTGGGGGCACTTCAGAAGTAAGGATGCTCACAGACTGAAAGTGAAAGTATGGAAATATACTCCATGCAAAGAGAAATGAAAAGAAAGCTGAGATAACTATAAGCCTATCACACAGACAAAATAGACTTTAAAACAAGGACAAAAATAAAATACATATAAAATCATTACATAATGGTAAAGGAGTCATTTTGCAAGAAAATATATTTGCAAATATATTTGCACCCAATGTAGGAGCACCAAAATATATAAAGTAAATATTAAGAGATCTAAAAGATAAAATAGGCATCAATACAATAATATTATGTGATTTTATCACCCTGTTAACATCAAAGGATAAATTATGCAGACAGAAAATCAATAAGGAAACATTGGCCTTAGACCAGATGAAAATCACTGTTTTTGCTGATAAAGCCATGTTGGTTATTTTTAGCCCAGAATCATGAAGACTACCCTTGCACAATTAAGTCCCACATGCAGCTGATGCTATTAGGCCTTCCTGCATTAGAGATAGTGTGCAGCTGTAAAATATTAAGGCCTAAGAAGACCACAATCAAAACAAATTTGAGCATGCCTAGTGACCCAATCCTAAATTTATAATCATTTATCACTTAATCTTCTCCTATGTATATAGAGTAAGGGGGCAGAGAGACATGGGATATGCATCAAATAAGCTTTGACCATTGAGGAACCCTATCTAATATCACAGAGAGATTTGCTAAAGGATATACCTATACTAATAAAAGGGTAATATACAAATTGGTCAGGACGCCCGCACAGTAACGACCGAACAGCAGGCTGCGTGGGGCAACAGGCTGGTAGGGGGGCAGTGAGGGGCAACCAGGCCAGCAGAGGGGGGGGGCAGTTAGGGGTGACCAGGCCGGCTGGGGGGGGATAGTAGGGGGCGACCAGGCTGGCAGGAAGGGGCTGTTGGGGATGACCAGGCCAGCGGCAGGGAAGTTAGGGGTGACCAGGCCGGTGGGGGAGCAATTGAGGGCAACCAGGCTGGCAGGGGGCAGTTAGGAGCAATCAAGCAGGCAGGCAACCAGTTCGGAGCCAGCTATCCCGGATTGTGATAAGGATATATATATTACATTTATATATATATATATATATATATATATATATATATATATATATATATATATTACATACTAGAGGCCCGGTGCACGAAATTCATGCACGGGGGGGGGGGTTGTCCCTCAGCCGAGCCTGCACCCTCTCCAATATGGGACCCCTCAAGGGATGTCCGACTGCCCGTTTAGGCCCGATCCCAGGGATCGGGCCTAAACGGGCAGTCGGACATCCCTCTCACAATCCGGGACTGCTGGCTCCCAACTGCTTGCCTGCCTGCCTTCCTGATTGCCCCTAACCGCTTCTGCCTGCCAGCCTGATCACCCCCTAACCACTCTGCTGCCAGCCTGTTTACCCCCAACTTCCCTCCTCTGCCGGCCTGGTCACCCCTAACTGCCCTCTCCTGCAGGGTTGATCACCTCCAACTGCCCTCCCTTGCAGGCCTGGTCCTTCTCAACTGCTCTCCCTTGCAGGCTGGGTGCCTCCCAACTGCCCTCTCCTGCTGGCCATCTTGTGGTGGCCATCTTGTGTCCACATGGGGGCAGGATCTTTGACCACATGGGGGCAGCTATATTGTGTGTTGCAGTGATGATCAATCTGCATAGTACTCTTTTATTAGATAGGATAGAGGCCTGGTACAGGGGTGCGGGCCAGCTGGTTTGCCCTGAATCCTGGATCAGGTGGGGGTTCCCTTGGGGCATGGGGCCGCCTGAGCGAGGGGCCTGTGGTGGTTTTCAGGCTGGCCACGCCCCCTGGCAACCCAAGTGGAGGCCTTGGTATCTGGAATTTATTTTCCTTCTACAATTGAAACTTTGTAGCCTGGAGCGGAGCCAAGCCTGGGGCTCCCTCAGAGGCCGGCAGCCATTTTTGTTGGGATTTATTTATCTTCTATAATTGAAACTTTGTTGCCTTAAGCTGGTGGGCCTGGCCAGGGTGTGCGGAAAGCTTTGCTTCCCCTGTTGCCAGTGGCAACCCTGTTCTGCTCTCTCAAGCTCCATTCTGCCGCCATTTGTTTGAATTTGTTTACTTTCTATAATTGAAACTTTGTAGCTTGAGTGGAGGCTTAGGCCTGGCAAGGGCAGGCAGAAAGCTTGGCTTCCTCTGTTACCTAGGAAACCTTGCTCTCTGTGGCTGTAGCCATCTTGGTTTGGGTTAATTTGCATACTCGCTCTGATTGGATGGTGGGCGTGGCTTGTGGGTGTGTTGGAGGTATGGTCAATTTGCATATTTGTCTATTATTAGGTAGGATATATAATCTTGTCACATTAACTTTAGCATGAGAGATCTTTTAATAAACAAGTACAAATCTTAACATATATACGTAAACTGAAAATAATCATGCTGAGTAGTACAACATATATTCAAAATGTTCTCAAATATCTATATATAGTACATGTATATATACATATATGCATGCAAATGTATATAAAATAAATATACATAATATCACAATGTATAATAAGGACTGGGACACAACTTTATTGTGTTTCGCACACTTCCTCGGGATTATCCATTGCATACATTCCAAAGCCCTTATCTTGATTTGAACAGAATATGATCATTTCTGTTTGACTCAGTTCCACTTCTTTTCTTTTAGTTAAGTTGAACTCATAAGCCTACATTAGCTTAAATGCATCAGTGCAAATCTCTGGTCAATATGAATATAGATATTACAAGTAACTGCTATTTTTAATTAATATGAATGTTTCAACTGGGCATTTCCGTTTTGATACTTAAGCTTTTTTTACTTTTCACTTTCTAAATATCTAAATATCTGTGATATTCAAGTCATAACAGTTCCTGATTAAAATTTTACTTCCTCCACTCAGCAATTAGAGAGATATTTTGCTTTGTGTTCATAACAGTTAAATATCTACATTTTAGGCCAGCTGGTGTTGCTCAGTGGTTGAGCATTGACCCATAAACCAAAAGGTCACTGGTTCAATTCCCGGTCAGGACAGGAGGCAGCTGATCATAATGTTTCTCTCTCATCAACTTTTCTATCACTCTATCCCTCTCCCTTCCTCTCTCTAAAAAAATAAATTAAAAAAAAATCTACAGTTTACCATTTAAATTTTAAAACAACTCATTTACCACAAATACATATGTATGTTACAAGAATTTCATGGAAACCATTTATCCTTATTAAGCCTCTTTTAAGGTGCAGTAAAAAATACAAACTTTCTTGTCTAGAAAATAGCAAAAATATGTGCTGGTCGATTGTGGGTAAATAAAATGCCATTATTATTTAAGAACATAAATTGCCATATGCTTTACATACATTAAACTTTAAAATTCAAGCAATTATATTTTCTTGTCCTTAAAAGAATTTCCATATTTTACCTGATGCTAAATTACTTTATAAATAGCTAAAATAGTACAGTTAAAAACAAAGTAAGGAATGAAATAGCACATGATTGTAATTCTCAGCAGATGTGCTTTAATAAAAGTGGAAGTTATTTATAGGCAACAAATAAATAACTGTAAAACAAACTCTGTTGCAATTATTTAAATAGAGAGCATAAAATTCTGCAGTTGAGAGATATAAAAGTGATAAGAAAGTTTAGATGAAAATAAATAACTAAAAATGTGATTTAGTTATTATCATGAATATAATTTGTAACAGTCTGACAAGTACAATTCTGAAAAATATATAGAGAAAGCTTGGAAATATTGCCAATAGATTTCTCTACAGCAGTTGCAATAGTGCAAGCATATATTTTTTGCTTAGATATCTTAATTTAGGAAGACACGCATGTTTCTTAGAATTTAAAAAAGCTAACCTTTTACAAATGGACTGATGGTTCAAGTTAATTTATAATTTTTTTAAAAAAAAATGATGTTATCTCAGTGATATATAAGCTGCAAAGTAAATTTTTGGAATTTAAATTGGCACCAGAAAAGGTGATGGATCTGACTTAGGCTTTCAGTTTCCACTTTTAAGTAAATGTAATATCCAGGATAGTACAGGGATAGTTCACCCTTTCATTCTCCTTCTAAGCCTCAGTTTCCTCATTTATCAAAATGGGATAATAATTAGCCTGATTAACATATTTTAGTGTTTCAAAAAATGGAACCCAACAATTGTGTTTTTCTTAAAAAACTGAGCCAAGTAATAATTTTCACCCTACAGCATATAAACTCTTTATACTTTAATTGATGTATTAGCCCCAAGGTCTACTCAATATCTCCCTCAAATAAAATCAGCCATACCTTTTCCATGATACCTGGCAGTGTTCAGGGGAGCAAAGGTGAGGCAAGCCCCATATACTCTCTTTGTACAATCCTGCAAAATGTAGAACTCTGTCAGGAGGAATGGAATATGAGTGAAGAGATGTATATGAGAGCATGTGGCTTTTGCAGGAAGCTACAGAGTATGAGATTCTGGAGATTTGAGTAAATATTACTGTCTTAAGAAAAACAAGTCGTGAGAGGTGACATTTGAATGGTAAGGCTTCATTCTTCAGTTACCCCAAAACAACTAAAGCAGAATAGTGAGGAAATGTTTCGTGAGTGAATCATTTCATATCTGCCTCTTTCATACTTAGAAAATTTGATGATTTTTTTTCGATCCATTGCATTTTATACCCTATCAAATAAGTCTTAGATTACATGTCAATTATAGAGCCATGTGTTACTTTGGTAGAAAAGATTTTAAAGTGTTAGTGACCAGCCAGCATGGCTCAGTGGTTGAGCATCAACCTATGAACCAGGAGGTCATGGTTTGATTCCCAATCAGGGCACATACCAGGGTTGTGGGTTCAGTCCCGACTAAGGGGCATTTTTCTCCTCTTATTATAAAATGCTTCATATACACAGGATATGAAAGCATTGAAATAATCTTTAAAGCTTCACCTGTCCACAACACAAATACTGCTGAAAGGTGTGAGAGAAGAATAACGTAATGGAAAGATCTGCTCAGGAAGAGCCTAAGTTCTGATAAAAATCCTGCCCAAAATCCAAGCTGGCTCCAGGATGTATTTTAAATGGCTAAATTTAAACTAAAAAAATTGAATTTATATTTCAGTACTGCAGGAGAGATCATTTTATTTCAGAAATGTTAACCATATAAAATTTTACTCTTTGTACACAGAGTCTAGAGTACATATAACATATCACTTACATTGTGTATGATATAATAAAAATTACTTCACATACAAATTATTATCCTATATAATAAAGAGGTAATATGCAAATTGACCATCATCACTCCAACACACAAGATGGCCGCCCTCATGTGGTCAAAGATGGCCACCCCATGTGGACACAAGATGGCTGCCACAAGATGGCCGGTAGGGGAGGGCAGTTGGGAGGGACAAGGCCTGCAGGGGAGGGCAGTTGGGGGTGACCAGGCCAGCAGAGGAGGGCAGTTGGGGTGACCAGGCCTGCAGGGGAGGACAGTTGTGGGGAGACCTAGGCCTGCAGGGGAGGGCAGTTAGAGGCGACCAGGTCGGCAGGGAGGGCAGTTGGGGGGGGGGGACCAGGCCTGCAGGGGAGGACAGTTAGGGGTGACCAGGCAGCAGGGGAGGGGAGTAAGGGGTGACCAGGCTGGCAGGAGAGCAGTTAGGTGTCAATCAGGGTGGCAGGGGAGTGTTTAGGGGGTGATCAGGCTGGCAGGCAGAAGCGGTTAGGGGCAATTAGGCAGGCAGGCAGGTGAGCGGTTGGGAGCCAGCAGTCCTGGGTTGTGAGAGGCCCAGTGGGATTGGGTCTAAATGGGCAGTCAGACATCCCTCAAGGGGTCCCAGATTGGAGAGGGTGCAGGCTGGGCTGAGGGACACATATCACGCCTCCCCACCCCGTGCACGAATTTAGTGCACTGGGCCTCTAGTTCAATTATAATCCATTGCTAAAAACATGTATAATCAAGATGATTTAGATTTAGAATTAATGGACAAGGATATTAAAATTATGATTATTAATACTATTAAGAAGCAAATCATGCTTATAACAAATACATATACTGGAAATCTCCACAAAAAACTATTATTATAATAAAAAAAGCAAATGGAAATTTTAGAAATGGAAAAGTATCATATCTTTAATTGGAAAATAAATATTATTTGACCTTAAATACAGAATTGAGGTGAAAGAAGAGTCAGTAAACTATAGATAAACCACGAGAAATCATCTATTTTGCAGAAGTGAGTAAAAAATGCAAAGTTGAACAGAGCCCTCAGGGAATATTGAGTAATCTAAAATATTTGATATTAGAGTTTCAAGAGAAGAGGAGAAACAAATGGGAAAATATCTAAAGAAATAATGTTGGATAAGTTTCCTCAAATTAGTACAAAGATTAAATTTATAGGTTCATAAGGTCAGAGAGCCCTGAATAAACACACACACACACACACACACACACACAACACACACACACACACACACACACACACACACACTATTATTGTAGTCAAATTGCTGAAAAAAAAATAGAGGATTCTATATTAGTGATCATAACCTTCATGAATGAAGGGTAAATAAAAATGTTTTCACTTAAAAAAATTTTTTTTGACAAAAGAACTTCAGTACAAGAACTGTTATTAGGATTTTCTTTAGCCTGAAAAGGAATAAAACTACTACATTGAATCTCAACTATGCAGGATGGTTGAAAACACACACACCCATGATTTTTATTCTTAAATATTTTAACCTGTATATAGTTGTTTAAAGCAAAAGAGTATAAGACATTTCATGGACTTAAAGGACACACACGTGAACCAAATGGATGTGAGGTAATAGATATACATTTTGTGTGAAGTGTTATAAAATTAACTCCAATAAAAATTGTAAAAAATTAAGAATCTGCATTTTAATGCCTGAAGTTACCATTTAGCTTACCTTGGTGTAACTTAAACAACCAATATATAGATTACTTTGTAATTAAAAATAATAACAATACAAAGGAAGAAAAGGGTTTTATCTAAACATAGTGAGAGAAAAAGGCAAAGTGAACCTACTTCATCTCCCTGAAGTGGAAGTCATGTGCTTTTGACAAACATAAATGCTTCTCCATTTTGTCATATTTATTTATTGTTATTCAGAGGTATAGTTAATAGTTAAGTTATATATGTAGATATTTTTGCTTTGTACATATTTTAGACAAAGTTATTAAATTCAAACACTTAGGAGTCACAATTTCCTGGTAACTTTCAGTGTCAAATGATAGTCTCCTTTATTTTCTAAAAACAATTTTATAGCTTATTATTCTGATAATACTATAGTCTAAAATCATTTCCCTCTTCATGCTGTTTTCTAGTATAATGTTTCTTTAGGGTTAAATTTTCTTTTTAATTAGGGAAGATGAAACAGTTACAACAAGAAAATATGGCTGGTAGAAATTTGTGTTTTAATGTAATCTGTCTAGTCCTATTATTCAATGTACAAGTTAAACATTTTTATATTACGGATGATTTTAACTAGATTTTGATATTAATTTTTTGTTTGTATTTGTCTGCTCAGGCTACTGAAACAAAATACCATAGACTTGGTGGCTTAAACACAGACATTTATTTTGGAGGCTGGGGATTCCAAAGTCAGGGTTTCATCTCTTACTTCCTATTGAGGCTCTCTTCCTGGCTTGCAAATGGCTGCCTTTTTGCTGTGTCCTCAGATGCCTTGTGTCCGTGATTGCATGTGGAGAAGAGATATCTCTCTCACTTCTTCTCAGGCCACTAAGCCCATCATGAGGGCCCCAATCTCATAACCAAATCTAATTCTAATTAGCTCCCAAAGGCCTTAACTTCAATTATTCAGTTAACACCGTGCCTTTTTCCATGCTCCTTTATTTTCTCTGTAGGACTTCTACTTAAAGGAATCCATTCTATTCACGTTTCTCAATGCACTCCCTTCAAAAATAATAATACCATAAAAGTAGGTCTGAATAAATTGAGAGATCAACTTTGGTCATGGATACAATTTGCAATCCTCCACTTGGAAGACATCAATCTTCCACTGTCACTAATATCATCAAATTCAGAGTAAACTATTCAAAATCTCAATAAGACAGTTTCATGAACTTTTAAATTCATAGTCTAAATTAACATAGAAGAGTAAATATGCATGAATTGCAAAGTATAACTCGTGGTAGTAAGTTGTACTTTTGTAGGCTGTATTGCCTCTTAGGGAGGTTGCTGACCTCATAGAATAGGATAGTTGAGAAAAGAAATGATGCAAGACAGAAAAACCTGATACCTTGGAGTAAAGTACTTAAACATGTTTAATAGAATAGTAAAGTTGCAGATCAGGTCTGAATAAAAAAATAAAATAAAATAAAAAAATAAAAATCTGGCACATCATAGTTCAGAACCTCATCAGGCCAAGAGAGGGACTGTTGAAACTGCAACTATCATGATCGCTGAGTAAAAGCACAAAGTTGTTGGCCAATGTTATTCCTTGTAACCTTGTAGGTTACTCCATACCAGTAGGTGATTTAAAAAAACTCTCAGCTATGAAACTCCACAGTATCATAGTCCTAAATCTCTCTTTTTGAAATTTAATTTATGGGGGTGACATTAAAACAAGATTATTAGACCCAGTCTTGCTGGATCCCTGTTCTCTATCAAATGATCTGGTGAGGAATAGGGAACATTTATTTTGATCCTTTCTCTATAAATTTTATTCAGAGATACTATTTCAAGGCTCTTGTGTGTGCTCTGGAGTCAATTACTCTAATTTACTGACCAATAAAACATTAAAATACTTTAGCATGCCAGATATCAAATTCTATTGTGGAATTAGCATAGAAACAGATCAAACATCAAAGAAGAGAAAATTAATAAATTAGACAAATAAGTAGTGATATATCAATTGAGAAAGGAAGCTGTTAAAATAATAACAAAATATGGAATATTTAATAAATTAGGTTGTCATAATTGGAAGAATTTAAAAGGAAACAAACTGTGCTAATTATCATTTTGCACCATTGAAATATATTACATTAAATTTCATAGATATACATGGTATTTAAATTTATAAGTATACTTATGCATAAAATATATGTTTATTGTCCAAGAGTAAGAATGGGAAATTTATTTTTAAAAATTTTATAAAGTAACTAGAGGACTGGTGCATGAAATTCGTGCACAGGGGTGTATCCCTCAGCCCATCCTGCACCCTCTCCAATCTGGGACCCCTCGAGAGATGTCCGACTGCCCATTTAGGCCCGATCCCAGTAGGTTCGGGCATCCCTCTCACAATCCAGGAGTGCTGGCTCCCAACTGCTCGCCTGCCTGCCTTCCTGATTGCCCCTAACCACTTCTGCCTGCCAGCCTGATCACCCCCTAACCACTCCCCTGCCAGCCTGATTGTTGCCTAACTGCTACCCTGCAAGCCTGTTTGCCCCTAACTGCCCTCCCCTGCAGGCCTGGTCCCTCCCAACTTCCCTCCCCTGCTGGCCTGATCGCCCCCAACTGCCCTACCTTGCAGGCCTGGTCCCTCCCAACTGCCCCCCCTTGCTGGCCATCTTGTGGCGGCTATCTTGTGTCCACATGGGGGCATCCATCTTTGACCACATGGGGGCAGCCATCTTGTGTGTTGGAGTGACAGTCAATTTGCATATTACTCTTTTATTAGATAGGATAGAGGCCTGGTACACGGGTGGGGGCCAGCTGGTTTGCCCTGAAGGGTGTCCCAGATCAGGGTGGGGGTGCCCTTGGGGCATGGGGCGGCCTGGGTGAGGGGCCTGTGGTGGTTTGCAGGCTGGCCACACCCCCAGGCAACCCAAGCAGAGGCCCTGGTATATGGAATTTATTTATCTTCTATAATTGAAACTGTGTAGCCTTGAGCGGAACCAAGCTTCCTGCTTGCTCTGTGGCCGCAGCCATTTTTGTTGGGATTTATTTATCTTCTATAATTGAAACTTTGTAGCCTTGAGCAGAGGCCAAGGCAGGCCAGGGCTGTGGAAGCTTGGCTTCCTCCATCGCTGTGGGCAACCCAAGCCCCCTGCTCTCTCCAGCTCTGTGGCTGCCGCCATTTTGGGGGGGATTTATTTATCTTCTATAATTGAAACTTTGTAGCCTTGAGTGGAGTCCTGGGCCGGCCAGGGTGTGCGGAAAGCTTGACTTCCTCCATTTCTGGGGAAACTCAAGCCTCCTGCTCGCTCCATTGCCGCAGCCATCTTGATTGGGTTAATTTGCATACTCACTCCTGATTGGCTGGTGGGTGTGGCTTGTGGGTATAGTGGAGTAATGGTTAATTTGTATATTACCCTTTTATTAGATAGAATAAAAGCCTGACCAGTGTTGCTCAGTGGTTGGGCATTGACCTGTGTACCAAGAGGTCACCAGTTTGATTCCCAGTAAGGGCACGTGCCTGGCTTGCAGGTTTGTTCCACTGTAGGGAGTGTGCAGAGACAGCCAATCTATGTAGAAATTTCTCTCTCTGTCTCATCGATGTTTCTATCTCTCCCTCTCCTTTCCTCTCTCACTTAATCAATAAAAAAAAATATTAAAAATCCTAATATATAAAAACCCTGGGTGGTAATGACTGGTCACCACAGAGGCTTGACTAACTGGAAGTCAGTCCTGCAGTCAACACTGGTTGCCGTGACAACCCAGCGCTAACTGCTTCACTGGAGGTGAGGTGCCCCACCACTGACTGCTGAAGGGGCTGCAAATCAGGGCCAAAGAGAGGCCTGAAGAGAGAAGCAGGGACTGATCCATTGCCTCTGTGGCAGCTTTTTATCATCATTTGCCTCTCTCTTGTTTTCCCAGTCTGGCCAGCAGCCACGCCTCCATTTCTCTCCAGGCACCAACTGGGGCAGCTGATCAGCCCTGCCTTTTTGATCAGGTCCCGTTGATAGGCCCAGAGACTCTGACTGGCATAAAAACCAACCAATCAAAACAGAATCTGGTTGCTATGAGGAGCGAATGGTGGCCTAGGAGGCGGAGCTTTTGAAATTGATTGACATAGGAACCGACTAATCAAAACCAAATGTGGGTGCTGTGAAGAACCAATGGCTGTCTAGGAGGCAGAGGTTTTGATGCTGACTGGCATAGGAACCAACCAATCAGAACCAAATCTGGGTGCTGTGAGGAGCCAATGGCTGCCTAGGAGGCAGAGCTTTTGACGCTGACTGGCATAGAAACTGGCCAATCAGAACCAAATTGGCCAGCAGAGGAGGGCAGTTGGGGGCTAGATCAGGCCGACAGGGGAGGGCCATTGGGGGAAACCAGGACAGCAGGCAAGGGCAGTTGGGGGTGAGATCAGGCTGGCAGGAGAGGGCATTTAGGGGTGATCAGGCAGGCAGGCAGAGAGGTTAAGGGTGATCAGGCAGGCAGGCAGAGGGGTTAGGGGGAATCAGGCAGGCAGGCAGGCAGGCAGGCAGGCAGAAGCAGTTAGGGGCAATCAGGCAGGCAGAAAGGTGAGCAGTTAGGAGACAGTGGTCCCAGATTGCGAGAGGGATGTCCGACTGCGGGTTTAGTCCAAATCAGTCAGACATCCCCCAAGGGGTCCCCAATTGGAGAGGGTGCAGACTGGGCTGAGGGAACCCCCCACTCAGTGCACGAATTTCATGCACCTGACCAGTAGTAAGTAATAAGATAAAATATTGACAAACATATAGGGAATAGTTAATTCAATTTTCTATGTTATTCTATACATAAGTTTAAAAAATAAGTAGTTTCCAATATTCAGACATAAAAATATTTGGAGAATATATTTTCATTAATATTCTAGGAATAATTTAGATGTTCAAGCATCCAGAGCTAAATTCCTGTGAAATAATATTTCTTTTAACTTATAAAATGGAATAAACTTTTTAAAATTTCAACTGATAGCAGGGTTTTTATTATAAATCAAGAAGAGGTATTGTTAAATTTTCACAAAGAAAATATTTCTTATAAAGAATTATGGAAAATAAAATTTATAAATGAATGATAAAATATTTAAATAATATTTGTGCATATTAAGTATCTGTATTTGAAAAATATTTTTCATTATTTTAATGAGAAATTTTGTTTATTCTTATGATGCAACACCTTCATGAGAAAAGTAAGAAAGGTTAAGGGTAATTTTATCACTTATATATACTGTGAGATGATTAATATATGTAGCTTGTTGGTGAAAGAACTCAATTGCTTAAAGATTTATGAGGCACAAAGCAATGTAAGTGGGTCTCTGAAGACCCACATATGATAATACTTATATAAATCTAGATTCTGACATCCTAGTGGGATTCTTTTTTATATATTCCTAGTAAGAAGTCAGAAATTTAACAAGACAAACTCTATCTTTAAACAATTTGAAATCTACAGTAATACTTTATTCCTATGGATTATTTTCTCATAATAATAGTATAAAAATAAATCTGGATAATATTCACTGTGGGTAACATATAAAGCATTTTTAAATCTCAACTGTATTTTTCTCATAAATCTTTCTTTAAATCACCACACTATCTTAAATTTATTTCTTTTAAAATTGAAGTTCTAAATTGTTTTAATTTTTAATAAACCAGTATTGTTTTTGAAGATTGTAAGTGCAGTTAATGACCTAACTGACCTTCTTGAGCAACCTAAATGATAAAAAGATTCTTGAACATGTGGGTCAAATGAACATTCTCTTCTATTAAATAATCAGAGATTGGTAACAACATTTTGAAATAAAATCTGATCATTTAGTGTATCTTTATTTTGTATATCCAAAAATGGTATTTTAGTTGCAAATCTATGCCATTACAGAACTTCAAGACCTATATTTTAAAAGTAATAAATGACAGTGCAACTATTCCACTGATATAATAGTAGTTCAACCACATCTAGCTTCTCATGCATTTACAGAACTCCATTTGGTATGCATAACTTCTACATCAAATGCTGGCAATTTTGACTGTTTTTAATGTATAAGAAACAAAGTGAAATTTTAATGGCAGCCTCTTGATTATTTGCTTAATGAATTATTTAGGCGGAAGGTCCACTTGAACCTGATACATCAAATCTTGTCTTTGTGCCTGAAGAAAGCTGCATATTGAAAATGTGACTAACTCTATAGGACAGATTATAAACTAGAATCCTTAGCCCTGTTAACTGTGAGAAGCTCTCATGGTCCCCAACTGCTGCCGGTGGGAGTGGGCTTCTTGTGATGTCACAAGAAAATAATTTTTCTAATGAGTGGGGAGAATGAGTGACATTTATTTGTGTGAAATTACACCCCGGGGTTTCTAAGATTCCATTTTCCTTTGTCTCACCAAGGAGAAAGTCCAGTTGTGTCTTGAGTAGGGCTGGATTAAAGCTGTTGCCCCGAGTTTCTGTTCAAGGTTGGAGCACAGGTCCAGTCCAGCATCAGGCTAGCTTAGTCTGTATTCCCACCTGCAGCCCATGGGTCCATTGTATGTGGGGTCTGCAGGGCCACATGTCTATGGAGGCAACAAGGGCAAAGCCAGAACAAGAGAGCTAAGAGCATGAGAATTCCTTTGTTTGGGGATTTTAATCTTTTAAGATTTTGTGTGTAGTGGCCCCACCCATCTGGCCAATGATCTCTATTCCCAGGTTAGACTGACAGGCACCTTCCCTATGTCACCCCAACTTTACTATGCATAGTCCATCTTTCCTTAATTGGAACCCTTTCCTCAAGGATTTGCAAGGAATGGACAGGTGGTTCTCTGGGGATGGTCAAATTGCAACTTCCTGGCAAAGCTGCCCTGATGGCCATGTTTATAATATCTGACTTCCCTTTTGCTCCTTTCTTATTATTAATAACTAGAGGTCTGGTGCATGAAAATTGTGCACAGGTAGGGTCCCTAGGCCCAGCTGGTGATCAGGATTGATCTGTGGGGCAACCGGCAGGGCAATCGGGAGCCCCTGGCTGGCACTTTCCTTGGCCGATCTGGCGCGGCCCGCTCACTGACCCCGCCCCCCACCGCTGCCACGGGTTGCCTCCCTCTGTGGGTGACTTGGGGACAATGGGGAGGGGCCCGTTGGCACCCACCTTGGCTGGCCTGGGGACTGCAGGCTGGGGGAAGCTCCTGTGTTGAGCATCTGAGCCCTGGTGGTCAGTGCGCCTCATAGCGACCAGTCATTCCGCCGGTCGTTCTGCCATTGGGTCATTTAGAAATTTTATTTTAGGAAATATTAATATACCTTATAAAGCACTGAAGTAAAATTATTTTATCTATTTGGAGAAAATAACAATTCCATGAATAGTGCATGTTTTCTCAATATATAAAAACACACCACTTAATTATAGCATATAAACCTCAAAAAACAAAATCACAGTATATAAGTATGTATGGTTTAGCCTGGGAGGAAGTAAATACCTCACCATATTCATTAGCATTTCATGTCATAACCTACAATTCAGAAGTTTGGTGCAATAGAGTGCTAAATCAATCATGTAGAGAGATGTAAAAGTTAGAGATTAAACTAATTTAAGTTACTTTTGTCAATTTTTTTTCAGTGTTTATCTCGTGGTAGAAAGCATGCATTCCTTAATATAGTAATATAATATTTTATGTGTTCTTATTTAAATAAGAATGTTTTATTGATTATAAATACACATTTTCATATTAAACATTTTGGTAATTGAATGTATTGCAATCAATTAGAATGTATTATATCATAGCTTCATTTTCAGCTTTTTCTCTTTTTTAGTAGTGCATGAAATATTTCTTATAAATTATGACATAATATATAATGATATGTTTTAAAAATAATTTACTATATGCATAATGCATGTACTTGGAAAACAAATAATCCATTTGTAAATTCTGCCTTTAGGAAATATTGGTCTAGTGAAGAATGGAAACATTATGTGCTGTTACAACTCTGCCTATAGAATAAAGAAATTTTATAGTTTGGGAGGATAGGAATTTATCTGTGGATTCTATTAATATGTGAACACAAGCAGAAAACAATGCATAGATATTAACCCTTAAGAACTCCATGAATTAACTAAATATTATCCTCATTGTTTAAAAAGTAATTTCAAGAAGCAATTCTATTCAATGGAAGTATAAACTCTTGATAATATATTGATTTAATGAAGAACCACTTAATGAGACATATACATTCATTTTTTGGAGATATTGACATGTTCTGGAATTTGGCACACAATATTCTAATACGCTTCAACTCTTGCCTACATTCAGGGGAAATTTATTTGGTTTCTCCTTGAACTATTTTTCTTATTCAATAATCTATTTCCCATTTCCATCACCCTTGTCATATATATTTATTTATTGGATTATAATGGTACAATTTAAGATATTTCAGTGCAATACCTCCATTTTATTAATTCTTACAGGATTTTACCTAGTTGCTTATTTTTACTATCTTTAAATTTATATTCATTAATTTGTTGCACATTGTTTCATGAGAATCAAAAACCTTGTTCTATAAGTTATACAGAAACTATTATCTCATACCATTTCAGATGTGGCTAAGTAGCAGTGTCTTTAAATTTTTCAACTATGCAAGCAAGGTTGAGATTACCTGCTTTAATTAATCTTTGGCATGTTTTATACTTTCCTTTTTAAATTAAAATCCATTTATTTACCAGTCTGTCTTATTTTCATTGCTTAAAAAGCATAGATTATTTGAACATGAGTAAAAATATTAAACATTAAAAATTAAAACAGTATTTTGTTAGTAATATATTTCTGTTATTTAGAATAATAGTTATATAAAGCCAATATACTGCAATATCAATCATGTTCTATCCATTTATATGAAATAACAATTATCTCCAAATTGCCAAATTCAAGACTAGTGCTTGGTAAACTTTTTCTTAAAGGGCCAGATATCAAATATATTAGGTTCAGAAGCCAAATAGTTTCTACCACATCTGTTCAACTGTGCACTTGTATCTCAAAAGTAGCCCAAGATGGTACAGAAACAAATGGATGTGTATGTATTCTGGTAAAATTTTATTTATAAAAACAAATGTTAGTCCAATAGGCTATAGTTTGCCTACCTTTGAAAGAGATAATTATTATTCATCTTAGTTGACCTTTATTGTTGATTTACTGAAAATTGTATGGTAGTTTGACCACTCATTTCTTCAGAAGGCCCAATTACTTTTTAGTATTAGTACTATTGACCTAAATACTTGAATAAAGTATTCTTGTTTGTTTTTACTAGATACATTTACTCGCTTCATTTTTTGAAAGATACACAATTTTAGTTGTATTTGTAAAGTCAGGATTATAAAATCTGTAACTCTTGCCAAAACTGTATTTCTGTATGCCACCATCATATATTTTAAGTTATATAATCCCACAAAAACCTTAAGTTTAATAACCCAAACTTAACTAAAAAACTATTTCATCCTAGAATTATCAAAATATAACTCAAGGCATGACCTTTCCAGTCATCTCTTATCCAAATTAGAAAATAGACTTTTTGCTAGATTTCTTTTCACCTGAAATATTGCATTTAAGCAAAGACAAAAAGCTTCTAGTCCTATATCCTAAATACTTCATCCTCATTTTTATACTCATAATATTTCTGGTTAATCAACTCATCATTTCTTTGCTGAAATTATGGAAACATTCTTTTTATGGTCCCTTTCATTTTATTTTTTAAATCAGTAATTGTCCACCCTATATTTTTTACACACACACACACACACACACACACACACACACACACACACAGCTGTCTGCCTGCTCTCTATGATTCTGTCTCATTTGTTAGTTCTGCAATTATTCTTAACTCTAGCACCATACCATCTCCCTTCATACCATCCAGGTGCTGTGTCCATACATACATACATAGATCACTCACTTTAATATCCCACATTTAATTTCATAGATTATATGATGAAAATCATTTTTTTTTTTAGCTTTGAGCTTTGTACAAAATGCTCATAATGACTCTTGCTGTTTTTCACTCTCTTAACTCTTTAGTATTTTTTCCTTTCTTTTTCACATTCTCTTCCACTTTACTTCTTGAAATACCAAGAATAATGGTAGTTAAATTAACATGCCATGCTCTCTCATTTTTCTGTGCACATGCTAATTCAACCTCAGATGTCTTCCTCTCCATGCACACACCAACAATTCTTATTCATCCCATGACTGGGTTGAAAATTTAAACATCCTGAAAAATGATTTAGACTGTTTCCTTTTATCCATTTATACACCTGTACATTTTAATTATTACTGCATTACATTATAACATTTTTTTACATTTTTCATTAGAGTATAAAACTCATGTGTATGGAACACTGCTTTTCATAAAAAATCTTAAGTATGTAAACTAATTCTAGATATTGTAGGTAAACAATAAGTTCTTTTAGTGGTTAAGTTAGATAAAAATAAATTAAAAGTAACTGTAAGCAAGAAAAAATGGATGAAGAATAAATTTGAATATTATTACACTTTTTAAATTAAAAGATTCTGCATATTATATTGTATTTTATTTTTATTCAGAATTTAGTTTTTACCTTATTTAAAGTTCTTCCCTTGATCTTACTTTATTTTAGGAGAGATAGTCTAGTTTTTCATATAATGCATGTAATAAAACTATTTCCAAATTCCCATGGAAGGAAAATCAACATAATTTACATGCTTTTATTCACTAACAATTATGAATCATATGCCCTCAATTTATAAGAAAAGTTATGTGACTGTAAATTATAACATGATGCTACTCAATATTAGACATTTATTAAATATCTTATAGTAATTTTGAATATGTCCTGAGAATAGCATTAAATTAAAGTATATTGAAAAATGCATAAACAAATGTCTTTAAATGAAAAATCCAGCCTCTTATTTTTCATTCAGTTGATTATATATTTTAGAATATTCTGAAATATAAATTATATGCATTTTAATATATATTAATATTGATATGCATGTAATATGGTATTATAGGTAGGCAACCTTCCAGACCAGGATTGATTATGAAATTGATGGTGTGGTGGTGGTGGTGTGTGTGTGTGTGTGTGTGTGTGTGTGTGTGTGTGTTTATTCATGAACTCATTTCTTCAAACAAAATCTTACTTGAAAAACCAATATGGAACAACCTAATTTTTAAAAGGTAGATATGCTCTGTTTGAAATGGGAGTCAGGGCCTCAGAACTGCATCTTCCAAGAGCACAGTTCTCAATTCACTGGTTAACAAAAAAGGAAACGTGCATATGTTGTTAAAATAACTGAACTTAGGTCTCTAGTGCCTATCATGTCTTGTTTCATGTTGTTTTAGGTTTGTTGCCCATAATAGATTAAATTACTTGGAGAATACATGTCTGATTACTTTAAGATGATAGGAGTTGAATTTGAGATATTACATATGTTGTATCAATAATAATTTCTAATATTTATATTTTCCTCATTAAAGAATGCATTCAAGTCCTAGCCAGTGTGCCTAGGTTGGTTGGAACGTCCTCCTGTGCACTGAAAGGTGGCAGGATCAATTCTCATTCAGGGCACAAACCCAGGTTGCAGGTTCAAGCCCCTATGTACTTGGCAGCACTTTTAATAGTGGCCAAGACGTGGAAACTGCGGGGGCCTGATGTGGCAGGGGGCCATACATGGCAGGGATCTCCCTTTGCCGCGTCCTGCGCGGAAAGAGAGATGAACGAACCGGTTCTAAGTGGAGGCGGCCAGGGATTGAGAAATAATAGAAATAAAGAAAACAAGACGCAGAAATAGATTCATGAAGCTGGGGCTGGGTGGGACGCCATCTTTCCTCTCTCATGGAGAGGCAGCATGACGACGACACTGAGCCACCCAGCAGTTTTATTTTATATCCCAAAAATCCAGGAAGTAACACCAAAACTTGGGATCAAAGGAGCTTATTTGCATTCTTAACTAGGCCCCAGCATTACTGGATTTACATATCTAGACCCGCCCCTGCTGACACCTGGGCTGCTATGAAGTCAGAACTGATTAACATGTCCAGCCTCATTGGGAAAGCAAGTTCCCAGGGCATGACTCGGCTGATGAATAATTAAGGAAATGCCCAGGTGCCTCCCAGGCGGCCCTCTACAGAAACAACCAAAATTTCCTTCACTAGATGATTGGACAAAGATGACGTGGTACATATATATAATGGATACGACTCAGCCATGAGAGAAGATGAATTACTGCTATTTATGACAACATAGACTTCATTCCTCTGAACTAACTACATGCTCTTAATACACTAATATTAATTGGAGTTTTGAGGGACTAGAATAATATTATTTTAAGAATAATAATATTTCTCAATGAAGCCTTAATTTCCAAGTAGTATAATTACTTCCTATGCATAACCACAAGAAAAGAAAATGCTGCAGAGATATTATTACTTTATCCCATTGCATTTCTTCATATTTTAAATGAAACAATACAAAATATTTATTTCATAGTTCTATTATTTAAGTACATCTTACCTATGCCATGTATAAATATTCATTTAATTACAGAGTATAACCACTTGTAAGTCATTTTGGTTTTAAAGGTACATACTAGTATGTCTTAAGAAGAAAATGCTGCAGAGATATTATTACTTTATTCCATTGCATTTCTTCATATTTTAAATGAAACAATACAAAATATTTATTTCATAGTTCTATTATTTAAGTACATCTTACCTATGCCATGTATAAATATTCATTTAACTACAGAGTATAACCACTTGTAAGTCATTTTGGTTTTAAAGGTACATACTAGTATGTCTTAAGAAGACAAAATTATATAAGGCTGTTCAGGTGAAAGTATGCATCGTTAGTGACATGTCATTGACCATTACCAAAATGCTGTAAAGGTATAGCATGCCAAATGCATTTAAATAGTATTATTGCTTTATAAAGAATATAATAAATAGACATGTGAAAGAGTTTAAATAGATACATCAAAGAATTAGCATTCAGATATCATAACATTTATTTACCCTTATTCATCTGAATTAGAAGATTTCTCATAACCTGAAATTAGTAAATTATACTGTTTTTGTTTTCGTGTATGGAAATATTGTCAGTATCTAACTCATAAATACCAGAAAACTTTTAAAAGTGTTTTTTTGTTGTTGTTTGTTTTGGTTCAAAAGCATATTCCCTTAAAGGCATGAGTTCTACTTTCACAGTTTTCTATTGCTGCATCAAAAACTACTTTACAACATAGTGGCTTTAAACAGATATTTCATTTTACTCATGATTGTATGCCATCATGCCACTCAGATGGTATCTTATCTCTGTTGTATGCATTGTCAGTAGGACAGTTCTACTGGGGCCTGAAAATTACTTTGAAGTTTACTGCTCTCTATAGCTGGAAACTGCTGGATTGACTTCCCAGTGGGTCAAGGTGAAGGATCCTGTCCGTGTGGGTCTATGATGGGCTGCTTGTGCTTTCTCAAAAAATGATGGCTGAGTTCCAGGAGAGAACTGTGTCTGCCAACTAGCAGAGAGTCACGTTTGCCATATTCTATTACTCAATGCAGGCTTGTAGACCCTGCTCAAATTCAAGGGAGTTGACATAGATCTCATCTCTAGAGATAGCATGTCAAAAAATGAGTATCTATTTTTTAATCCCCTACAATTACTAAATATCTCTGCATGAAAGTCTATGGTAATTCGTAGTTATTTGAGGTAACTGTGCATAATAAATATAGATCCTAAAAACAAAAGTACTTAGAGGAATGCAGAATAGATTTATTTTACTGACAATAGAATGATAAACTGAACTTGAGTCTAAGGATTATGATAAGTATTGGGATTCATAAACTCAAGATATTTACCTATCTTGTTAATGTGACATTCCCCATGTGTTTTGAGAGAGAGGCTCAGAAATAATTATCCCCCCACACACACAATTGGAACATTTTTGGAAGGTCTAGTCAGATAATAATAACATACAGACAGTGGTAATATTATCAATTAGATTATAGACAGAGTGTATGTCCAAGTTTCTGATTTTCCCAAAAGTCAAATATAAGAAAAAGGTATGTGTGAAATTCATTTTTTGGAAGGTGAAAGAGAGAATACCTTGGGAGTAGAAATGGGAAGAAATAAGAAAAGAACAGCCAATAATAGAGTTATTATGAATACAGTTACCACTGTCAGTGATTGGAGTTTAACCTTACTGAGAAAATGCTGGAAGCTATTTTAGAATGTACATATCAGAGTTAGTTCCTGCCTCGAGGGACAGATTTATACAATCAATGTCATCAGTCATCTGTTGAAAGCTGCTCCCTGGGGTAAGAATTTCCCTGGTACTTCAAGTCTAACTTTGGGTGGCAGAGCTGGTTATTGAAACTAGAGCAAGCTTTAGGCAAAGAAGCTGGATGCTTGCAGTGAAGCCCTAATTCCCAATTATGATTGTATTTGGAGGTGGGGCCTTTGGGAGATAATTAAGTTTAGATGAGATCATGACAGTGCAGACTCCGTGATGGAAATAGTATTATCATAAGAAGCAGAAGACACCAGAGCGCTCTCCATCAGGTAAGGATACATAAGACAGTAGGCTGTCCACAAGCCAGGGAGAGGACTCCCACCAGGAACCAAATCAACCAGCACCTTAATCTTGGATTTCCCAATCTCTAGAACTGTGATAAGTAAATGTTTGCTGTTTGAGTCTTTGCTGTTTTGTTACAGCAGCTCAGGCTGAATAAGATAGCATTCATATAAGAAATTTATACTATTTCTTCAAAAGTGAAAATATGCTTAGAAAGAACCCTTTTGCTAACAATGCCTTTTCAAATGTTATGCTTTTTTTTTTCTCTTGTAGAAATGATATTTAGAGCATTCAATTTATAGGACACTCTCTCTTTTCCTTTCCGAGAAAGAAATCAATACCAATGGAATGCATAGGCCAGTAGATGGGAGTAATTTTTTCATATGATTTTAGATCCTGAAAAGATAAAGATATATATATGCCTAAGCAACCATTACGACCGGTTGACCAAACGACCTGTCAGCTGTTTGCTATAACATGTACTGACCACCAGAGGGCAGGCACTCAATGCAGGAGCGTCAGTGTGCTCCCATAGCCAACCTCCCACAGCTGGCCAACCTCCCGTGGTCCCTCTCCCTGGATGGCTGGCCCAATCAGCCCCGATCACCGGCCAGGCCGAGGGACCCCACCCATGCATGAATTAGTGCACCAGGCTTCTAATATTATATAAAACTAGAGACCCAGTGCAAGAATTTCTGCATGAGTGGGGTGCTTCAGCCTGGCCAGGGATTGAGGCCTATTGGGGGCAGCGGCCAGCAGGGGGGAGGGGCCATGGGAGGTTGGCTGTGGGAGTGCAGACCACCAGGGGGCAGCTCTGCATTGAGCATCTGCCCCCTGGTGGTCAGTGCGCATCATAGTGACCTATTGGTCAACCGGTTGTTCTGGTTGTTCAGTTGTTCAGTCGCTTAGGCTTTTATATATATAGATAACTGATGCAGGAGATGGTAAATCCATTCACAAACTTCACCTGTTTGAATACCAGCAGTAGTTATTTTGCAAAACTGTTCTGGGGTATGAATTTCTTCTACGTGAAAAGAAATCACAGTATTTTTTTTTTTTGGAATGTAAATATAGTTGAGTAAAAAAAAAAATGTGCATGAGAAATATGGATATACTATTGTGTTTTGAGTGAGTAAGAAGTAATATATTTTAATAATGCCTAAGCAAGAGAAAGTCATTTGAAGGCTATGATTCTATGGTAATTATTTGTCTATGAGAGAATACAAGATTAAAAAGAAATCTATATACATGGCTCTTGAAAAGTCCAATGGTACATTGTGTCTACAGATATCACTCCAGGTGACATGCAACTAACAATACAAATAGCTTAAATTGTCTTTTTGGAATTATAGTTATTCACAAAGTTCTCTTGACTCCTTTTGATACCTGTTCAAGTCACATTAGAATTATATTAGGGGATCCAGTTGGATACTTTTTCTATTTGAAATGTGTTATAAGAAAATTCTATAGAAATTTTGAAAATAATTTAGGACATAAAAAGCTATATAATCTATTGAAATAAGTTCCATATTTAAAATAAAAACTGAAATTCACATTCTCTAGTATCTAACATAATAGATCCTTCTTGTTTCTATTATATGAGATAAAATATCCATTTGCACTATAATGTGAACAAAACAATATAGTTGAGTAAACTAAGAGTGTTTATTCAAGTGAAAAATAATTTAAAAATAAGTATTTCCTACATATATCCTAGATATGTCCAGCTTATAATAAGGCAAACTATTCATATTGATAAAAACAGCTACAATAAAACTGCCAAGTACCTTAACCCTACCAGACCACTGTACCGATTTTTCGGTAATTTTCGAATCTGCCACTATACCGCTGTACCTAATTCGTGGTACTTTGCCTAGTACGTGAAAAAAATGCACCACAAACTAAAAATAACCAGCCAATCATGGTCAAACCTCATGGTTAGCCATTGCAAATGTCTGTCCCCATGTGTTTGAATTGACTTTGTGTGGTTTAACGTGAAAAAATTCTGAAAATTCAACATTTGAGCCTAGATGAGGGGATGATCCCGACAAAAAACCGCTTGGCCATCAAGCAGTATATCAAGGATAAGCCCACAAAGTGGGGCATCAAGTCTTTTCTTCTCTGTGAAGGTGAGACTGGCTACATTTTGAGTGCAGAAATCTACACTGGTGCTGCACCAAGTGACACAGACAGTGAGAGCTCGAGTGATGAGGAGAATCTTGAACCTTATAGATCTAGAGCTAGATTGATAGTAAGATAAGGGGGGGGGTGTCCCTCAAACAGCTGATGGGGGAGATCTAGGTGGTGATGAAGGTTGGACAAGGAATTTTGTATCACCAAATACAGATCTGAATTTCAACGAGGATGGAAAAGGCCCAGTGAACATTCCTGGCTCTATCATAGAGGAGAGTGAACCGATTGACTTTTTATCCTTGTTTTTGGATGATACTTTCTGGCAAAATTTGACAGAGAAAACCAACCTCCGGGCCCACCAATTGCATATAGCAAAGCCCAACTCCTACAATGCCAAAAATTTCAAGGATGCCACAGTGGAAGAAATAAAGGCTTTTCTTGGACTGAGGATCTATATGGAATACTTATGTATAAAGCCCAGCTACCGGGATTATTGGACAAATGAGGGCTCTGACTTTGTTGGGTTTACTCCCGGATTTCGAAATGTTATGACTCGAGACAGATTCTTGGCCCTTTGGAGTTTTTTACACATAATTGATGAGGAAGACACAGATATCGATAAGACAGATAGAATATATAAAGTTAGGCCTTTCTTGGAAAGTTTGCTCCCCAAGTTTCTCCACTTCTATCTGCCAAAGCAACATTTGAGCCTAGATGAGGGGATGATCCCGACAAAAAACCTCTTGGCCATCAAGCAGTATATCAGGATAAGCCCACAAAGTGGGGCATCAAGTCTTTCCTTCTCTGTGAAGGTGAGACTGGCTACATTTTGAGTGCAGAAATCTACACTGGTGCTGCACCAATGCCTACAAAAGACTTGGGCACAGTAGGAAATACAGTCGTTCGTCTCCTGACCTCATGTGCAATGGAAAATAAATCTCATGTGCTTGTCATGGTCTGGTTCTACAACTCTGTAACCCTTGCTAAATATGCACTGTCAGAATTACACATAGGAATTGTGGGAACCCTGCAGCAAAACAGGAAGCAGTTTCCTAAGTCGCTGAAAAGTGTAAAAAAACTTGCTAGGGGTGACAGTCGCTATCTATGTCAAGAAAGTGTAACATGTTTAGTTTGCCAGGATAGAAAGCCCATCACATTTATTTCGAAGTACCATGATCCAGCCCAAAATGTAGTAATAAACAGAAGAAATAAAGATGGCAGTGTGCAAGAAATACAGATGCCACAGCTGGTGAAGGACTATAATAAATATATGGGTGGCTGTGACAAAAATGACCAGATGACCCGCCTTCACCGGTCTCGTCGTCATTACCGCTGGCCCCGGCGGCTTTTCATAAAATTTTTTATGTGGGCCAGTTATAATTCTTATATCTTGTATGCTTCAAAGCAGCAAGCTGCTTCAAAAAAGCCAGTTTATTTCACCAGATTTATTCAGAAACTGTGCCTGCAACTTATTGGTGGATACAGGACATCAGCCCACCACCACCCACAAAAGGAACCCTGCCCTCAACGGATGACCCCAGGCAATCATTTTCCAGAGATTCCCCCTGGGACATCATCTAATCATATCTCTGTTGTGTGCATGGAAAAGCACTCCAGGTACAACAAGAAAAATCCTGGAGTGTCTTACAAAGACAATCCATGCAAGAAGGTGAAGAGCAACATCTGGTGCTCACTTTGCAAGAAGTACCTCTGTGTGAAACAAGGCTCATCCTGCTGGGTGGATTGGCACACAAAGGTGGAATATTGGCACTAGATGAGAGGTAGACCTATTTTCTACAATGTCTCCAAGTTCCATCTTATTCTAACCACTTGTTTGCATGGAACTAACATTTTTCTATATCATGTTGGTTTTTTCTCTTTAATGCCCAGGATCCCAGGTATAGGGGACAGTTAGGTTCAGGGCCTCAGGTCTGGTAGGGTTAAAGTAACATTACAGGAATATCCAAGACATTAAGTTGCATACACCAAATTTTAAAAGAACAGGAAAGTTGAATAAGTGAGCGAGAGCTTATGTCTTTTGGTTCATAAAACAATATTATGTAACTATCAATTCTTAATATTTATGTAAATTCAATCTAACCTATTTAAAACAACAAAAAGAATAGTCACAGAACTTGGCAAGCCAATTTTAAATATCGTATGGAATAGTAAGTGTATAAAAGAATTGCCCAGCCCAGCTGGTGTTGCTCAGTGGTTGAGAATCGACCCATGAACCTGGAGGTCATGGTTTGATTCCAGGTCAGGGCATATGCCCAGGTTTCAGGCTCAATCCCCAGTAGGGGGCATGAAGGAGGCAGCCAATTGATTATTGATGTCTCTCTAATGATTGATGTGTCTATCCCTCTCCTTTCCTCTCTCTGAAATTAATTTAAATAATAATTTCCCAGACAACATTTGTAAATGGATTTTATTCTTTGTAGAAAGGCTATTTTAATTAATGGTGCAAACTATGTATTTCATCACTTCACGCTTGTATCATTTATTTGGAAAAAGTAGTGTTAGGAGAAATATTTAAATGCAATTTTAATTATCATTCATACATTTCATATTTTTGTAAGTAGGCATTATTTGTAAATGATACTGATATTAGTGATAATACATTATACAAATATATATAATATATAATTATTATGTAAAAATAACCGATTATATAAGATACATTATGTATATTTAAAGCATATATACACAAGAGCATACTAGTATATATATACACATATATAGTTTTATTTAAGATATATTTATTAAATAAAATATTTACATGGAAATTATGAGTATGTGTATATCTGAGCCTGAGTCATATTGAAATAAGATTTCTACATATAAATGATTGATTTTTATATCAGCCTCCACATTTTAAAAAGTGTTGAATTGTACTTTTGTTTTAATTACTTGAAACTGGCTTCAGAAAACTATTTAAGCTAAAAAATATGTGAAAACTTTGTAGAAAATTTTCATACAATTCTAAGTCATATCAACATGACTTCTATATTTGTATTTTCTAGTTATATACAACAGTGACAATCTAGATTCCTTTAATAATCTAATCCAAGCTGACTTAATGTTTTATTTCTAAACTAGAGGCCTGGTGCACAAAATTCATGCACGGGAGGGGTCCCTCAGCCCAGCCTGTACCCTCTCCAATCTGGGATCCCTCTCACAATCTGGAACCACTGGCTCTTAACCGCTCACCTGCCTTCCTGCCTGATGCCGCTGACTGCTCCCCTGCCGGCCTGATGGCCCTAACTACTCTCCCCTACTGGCCTGATACCCCTAACTGCTCTCCCCTCATGGCCTGATTGCCCTAACTGCCTAACTGCTCACCCCTGCTGGCCTGATCCCCCTAACTGCCTATCTGCTCTCCCCTCATGGCCTGATCCCCCTACTGCCTATCTGCTCTCCCTTCCTCTCCACACCTTTCAGATCCCCAGTGTAGGCGTGCTGAGAGCTCTCCGCTGCGCCTCCCCTCTGTCCTGATTGGTTGTTACATGACAGTGTCCTGGCCAATTTGCATATCCCTCTATTATCAGTATAGATATCATGTGGACATATTTTAACTGAAATGAGAAACTTTCTTTGCCTACCATGCTGTTTTTCAATTCTTGACTTTATTTCCATCCATTTAAAATTTCACCGTAGTTTAAGGCAAATTATCTTTAAATACTTCTGTATCTCAAATGTTCTTTTAATTTCTGTGAATTCATGTAGCTATCACATGAAAGAGTGAACACCTAATTAAATTTGAAACTCAGGTAAATAATAAATAATTTCCTAATATAATAATTACAAGAATGTGTCAATGCCATTATAACCAACCATGAATATTTGGGACACACTTATACTAAAAATATTCCTGGTTTATGTGTAATTTAAATTTAATTGGTTGCACAGTTTTATTGGCTAAATCTTTTAGTCTTACTACTGCTGCAGTTAATACTTCTGTTACAACTGCTGGCTAACATTTATTGCTTGCTTCATGTGTCATGTACCGTTAAGTATTTTATATGCATTTTCTCACAATCCTCAAAAAAATCACATGTGAGCACTGTTATTAAGCCCACTTTTCCAAAGAGAAAACTAAAACAAATAGGTTAAATAACTTGACACAGATTATATAGAATTCCATCCTATGTAAGATGCTTCAATTCAAATGTTATTGAGTTCAGTGTTATGAGATCTATTCTGTGGACCAAAGGATGTTAACTGGCTACCAGTATGGAGAAGAGAATTTCATAGATGAATGAAAGAGGATTCAATCGCCCAGGTGATTTACAATGCAAAAAGAAAGTTGGCTTATTTCCATTAAAGTAGGAAAGTCTTATTTCCCAAACGTTTTGGTACATTTTTTTTTCTTATTTGTGCAAATTTTTTGTTTTTTATATATTTTTATTTATTTTAGAGATGAGAGAGAGAGAGAGAGAGAGAGAGAGAGAGAGAGAGAGAGAGAGAGAAATATCAATGATGAGAGATAATCATTGATTGGCTACCTCCTGTACACCCCACATTAGGGATCAAGCCTGCAACCCTGGGCATGTGCCTTGACTGGGAATCGAACCGTGACCTTCTGGTTCATAGGTTGATGCTCAACCACTGAGCCATGCCAGCAGGACTACCTATGCAAATTTCTAACTCACATGACATATATAGCATCACTGTTATAACCAAACCAACAGTCTTGGCAAGCAAGAGTTGCTTGTTTATTTATTTCAAGATAGGAAAGTACAATTTAATCTGACACAAAGACTTCAAAATAATTTTGTTCTATATTTGCATTATCATTTGCCTGATTTCCCAATCACTTCCACATGTGGAACCTGATGATATTAATCTGTAAGATAAATCCTGGTTTTCTTAACCAATTCTGGTGAATGTGAGCTCTTAATCAGTTTATCAGAAAGTATTATAGGTGGAGTGATGCACTTGCCCAAACCACAACTCTAAGTATAAAAGGGCATAAATATAAAAGTATATAAAGTTATCATGAGTATTTTAAGGTGCATTATTTGGATGTGCTCTAATACAACCTCCAGAGTTCCGTACTCTGACTTCATTATGCTTTCTGGCTCCTTTTTTCTATAAGAATTTACTGTAGTGACAGCTGTTCCTTGTTGATCTTTTTTTGGCTTCTATATCTGGATTCACTCCTGGTACATGGTCACACATCCCTGGTTTGCAGGAGGTTTAATTCCTGCTTTCTGGCATCAGCTCCTGCCTTTATTCATCTACTGCAATAGGTTCCCAGCAGTGCTTTATTCTCCATCATTTCAAATCAGCTTACATCTATTCAGACAACCCATTCCAGTCAATTACCCAGTTATACTCCTGGAATCTACCCCTGGTTGGCCCCATGGATTATAGCACATGCAAATCCTCTTTTTGTCAATATCCCTATTCAGAGTTCTGCTTTCATACTAGCACTGGATCATTGCCCTAACAACAATTTATATGACTGAGACTTTAACATTCTCTCTATTTTTTGGTAGTCCCATGGATATAGCTAATATATTACACATCTCAGATCAGCACACTGGAACATCGGAATTATTTATACCACATCCAATATGAGAATAAAATTACTTAGATATCAACATTGACCCAAAGAAATTCTGTAACATCTTTGGACATTGGACATTGACTCCTGACTATCCATCTCAACTGTCTCCCATTCTTACATACCTTAAAGAAGACTGCTGTTAGAGCTTCCATTTTTAGTACAAATTTATCTCCCAACTAATATATCTTCTGTTGCACTTAATATTTAAGTCACTCTGATTTATTTTCTTTAAAAACACTTCCATTTTGCCTTTTCCTTTTTTTATTTTTCATTTTTCTTTAATATTTCTTATTTTTCTTATATTTTTAAGCTTAGGAGGAGATATTTCAGTGAAAATGAACCATCAAAAACAAAAGTTTTACTTATGATGTACTTGTTTATATGTTTTTATTCTTTGTAAGCATAACAAAACATTGCTGTTTAGTAAAATCATATTTTCTCATTTTCAGGTTTTGGGTGTTGGTTTTTGAGAGGTAGGGTTTTTTTTTGAGTTTTGTTGCTTTTTGGGTTTTACTTTAGACTTTACTGGTAATGTTTGTACAAGATTTAGAATAATCCAATAAGTTTGCTCCCTTGGTTGCTCCATTTTTGTTGCATAGACTTCAACACAATCCATGTTTTTCACAAACTTGTTTATTAAGTGACTATGTTTATATTGACAGTTACCTTGATTGTCTTAAGTCATTTTCACTTTTGTCCAAATAAACATGTTTTTACCACCTCCAATCAAGCACATAGTCAGGTTTATAATACAGCATTCCCAGAAAGAGCCATTTTCTAAAGTATTGAGAATGACCTCCTCTTTGTATGGAGGTCTTGAATCACATAAACCAGATATTGCTGAAATCTGAGCAATATGTAATTTCATTCTGCTCCCCTTGCTGTGAAATATAGAACCATTGGTGTCATGAAATCGAAGAAGGATAAAAATGAAAGTCTTTACTGATAGAAGCATGTGCAGTTTATATTAGATTAAGAGGATGGAAAGAGATCTGTAGCTTTTGAAGTACATGAAAAACTACAGTAGCACCGAAGATACTGGCAGGTCAGGGGTGTAAATGGAAATAACTACTTTAGGGACAGACTGTGCAAGACCATATTGAGAACCTGTGTGTCGCATATTTCCAGAAAATCAATTTATTGTCAGTAACTGGGGAGTGCTATGGTTTATGAAATATAGTTATAGTTCAACTGTCAGCACAAAGCAAGATTTCAAAGTGAGCTCACCAGTGTTGTTTTGCTCCTTTAGGAAAAAAAACACACCAAATATTTTACTTTACTCTGCACTTTTCAGTTTTCTACCTAAGTTCATTCCACAAGATGTCTTAGTAGATGTGTTCATTGCTTACACATTAAAATAATTTGAACTTGTATGAGAACTTGTTCATATGATAGATATGAGCCATCAATGAACTTGTCAAGCTGAATAAAATTAGGGTAGGGCAAAAGTAAGTTTACAGTTATTCATATGGAAAATAATGCAGTAATTAATAAATATTAATACAAGAATTAATTTTTCGCATTCACACAACTGTAAACCTACTTTTGCCCAAACTTGTATTTAAACAAATTTTGAATCATCTAGTTTTAGTTGTCACTAATAAGGTGGAGGAAGCCTGTCTACTAAACACATTTACCTGCAGGTGTATTTGAGTTATAATAAATAGATAGTAAGTTTTTATCTATATATTGTTATTCACTCAAAATAAATTATAGTCAATTTACAGATATTCTAAAATATCCCCTTCAGTACTTTATAGTGCATAGTGATAATGGAGGATATTTGCCATGCACTATTAGTTGACATATTGAAAAAATTGAATTCCCAAAATTATGCACAGTATTGTATTTTATTAGTGATTAAACAAATATCAGTGTGTTATTATGTCAAACTATTAATCACTTCTCAATATGGAAAAATATAGTATTTTATAAAATACTTTGAATACATCTTATAGCATTATGTCTATTTTAAGTAGAATCCATTTCTATTAATAATAGAATCAGGATTTATATTTAACTGATTGGTGTCTGAAGAACTCTCTTCCTTTTATTCAATAATACTAATCAAAAGAACTTTTATTGACATCCCAAGACCTAATAGTATTGGTTTTCTCCCAGGGCTAATACGTGACAAATTTATTTAGCTAAACTTTTGGACCCCTGAGGAAATAGAAATAGGAATTAATTTATAGAAGTGGGACTATAAAATACATGAACCTTCTGTCTTCTGTGGCTCATAGAGTTCAAATTTTACCAACATAAGCCTCTTGTGTATCTGTTCTACCACAGGAATTCTTTTATTCTGTATTATATTTTAAAAAATATGACCTGGATCTGGCTGGCATGGCTCAGTGGTTAAGTGTTGACCTATGAACCAGGAAGTCACTGTTTGATTCCCAGTCAGGAAATTCCTGGGTTGTGGGCTTGATCCCCAGGAGGCATCCAATCAGTGATTCTCTCTCATAATTGATCTTTCTCTCTCTCTCTCTCCCCCATTCTCTCTGAAGTCAATAAAAATATATTTTACAAAAAGATATGACCTGGAAGTAGAGGTAGGGTAATAAATTTGCAGAGTTTGTAAATTCCTATAGTCATGTATTCAAAAGCTTTTAATGGTGTCCTAAATCTGGTCTTAAACAGAAATGCAGTGCTGTGTGTTTTATACCTCTAATTCCTCTAATTTCCATGAAATATAAATGCTGCTATTGTGGCCCTACTCTGAGCATAAAATATAACACACACACACACACACACACACACACACATATATATATATATATATATTTACATGTTTATATATCTATATATTATCTATCATCTATATACCATCTGTTTACATCTATATATCTATGTTTATGATGTAGTACATATATATCAAGATATATATATGTGTGTGTGTGTGTGTGTGTGTGTGTGTGTGTGTGTGTGTGTGTACTATCACTACTATCTATGGGAGAGCACAGCGGTGAAGTGGATTTTTGTTTGTCCATGCTTTTTCTCCATCATTTTCTTCATCTTTCAATTTTTATCACTTTTGATATATTGCTATCCTTTAGATCATTATGACCACCACCAAGAACTTTATTTCTGGTTAACAGTGCCCCCAACCTCTCACAGGCATCAGCATCAGCTTCCTCTGCAATACAATTACAACAGTTGGATGTACCTAGCTTTCTGTTAGCTCCAATTTGTTCACCTGCACTGGAGCTTATTAGTGACATTTCTCTGATTATTTCTGAACATTTAATTCCCTTTCCACATTGTGCAAAATCTATTTGCCATAGACAATTCCTTTTTTCTTAATAGTCATAGAGCTTCTGCTTACCTGATTGAAACCTAACAGATACAGAGGAAGTTCATTGGCAGAATGTGCCATTTGAATACTACTTAGTACAAGGGAATACATAATGAGAGTAGTTTTAGCTGAGCACCTTGCTACAACTAACATAATTAGACTAATTTTATTAGGGAAGAAACATGTTTGCTTATTGGGTAAGCAAATAAAAGCTTATACAACATTCCATCTCTTTAGCTAACCAACATATACATTCACACACTCTTCTTAACTGAGAAGACTACATACTTCTATTAATGAATGATGTTACTTGGATAGTTAATCCTATTGACTGTAGTTCATTTATTTATTTAAGTTTTATTTGAATTTATTTTTCAAACACCATTTATCCCCACTATGCCCTCTTCCACCTCCACCCACCCCCTTTAACCTCCAAAATCACACCAATGTTGTCCATGAGTTCTCTATCTCTTTCTTTTTTTTTTAAATCTCAATCACTCTGCACAACAACCTCCACATCCACCCCGAACTGTCTGTCTCTATGAGTCTATCTCTCTTTTGCTTGGTAGTTCAGTTTGTTTATTAAATTACACACATGATTGAACTCATATGGTACTTTCCTTTCTCTGACTGGCTTATTTCACTTAGCATAATGTTCTCCAGGTCCAACCATGCTGTCACAAAGGGTAAAATGTTCTTCCTTTTTACAGCACCGTAGTTTTCCATTGTGTAAAGGTACTACAGCTTTTTTATGCACACGTGGGCTGCTTCCAAATCTTGGCTATTGTAAATAATGCTGAAAAGAACATAGGATTACATATATTTGTTCACATTAATGTTTTTGTGTTTCTTCAGATAAATTCCCAGAAGAGACATCACTAGGTCTTAAGGCAGTTCCATTTTTAATTTTTTGAGATAACTCCATACTGCTTTCCACAGTGGCTGCACAGATTTTCATTCCCACCAATAGTACGTAAGGGTTCACTTTTCTCCACATCCTCACCAACACTAGTTGTTTGTTGATTTATTGATGATTGCCATTCTAAAAGGTGTGAGGTGATATCTCACTGTCATTTTATTTTGCATATTTCCCCATTTTTAATTGAATTGTTTAGTTTTTAGATGTTGCATGTGGTTTTGTGTGGTTTTTAATCCTCATCTGAGGATATTTTTTCAATTGATTTTCAGACAGAGTGGAAGGGAGGGAGGGAGGAGAGAGAAACATTGACTTGAAAGAGACACATTGATTGGTTGCCTTCCACACACATCCCAACCAGACTGGGGAGTAATCCACACCAAGGTATGTGGCCTTGATTGGGAAGCAAAACCAAGAATCTTCAGTCTGCAGGCTGATGCTCTAACCACTGACAAAAACTGTCCAGGGATGATGTTGAGTTTTATAAGAACATCTTTTTATCTTTATTGTTCAAAATATTACATATGTCACCTTTTGTCCCCATTGTCCTCTCCCATTCCACCCTGCCTCCCACCCCAGGCCTTCACCACCCTGTTGTCTGTCTATGGGTTACACATATACACATATGAGTTCATTGGTTGATCTCTTCCTCCCTCCACCCCCACCCTCCCCTACCTTCCCTCTGAGGTTTGACAGTTTATTTGATGCTTCTATGTCTTTGGATCTATTTTTATTCATCAGTTTATGTTGTTCGTTATATTCCACAAATAAGTAGTGAGATCATATGATACTTATCTTTCTCTGACTGGCTTATTTTGCTTAGCATAATGCTCTCCAGGTCCATCCATGCTGTTGCAAATGGTAAGAGTTATTTTATTTTAAAAGCTGCATAGTATTTCATTGTATAGATGGACCACATTTTTTTAATCCACTCATCTGCTGATGGGCACTTAGGCTGTTTCCAAGTGTTAGCTATTGTAAATTATGCTGCTATGAACATAGGAGTGGATATATTCTTTCTGATGAGTGTTTGTGAATTCTTGGGATATATTCTTAGAATTGGGATCAGTGGGTCAAATGGGAGGTCCATTTTTATTTTTTTTGAGGAAACACCATACTATTTTCCACAGAGGCTGCACTAGTCTGCATTCCCACCAGCAGTGAAGGAGGGTTCCCTTTTCTCCACATCCTCACCAACACTTGTCATTTGTTGATTTGTTGATGATAGCCATCTGACAGGTGTAAGGTAGTAGCTCATTGGCATTTTGATTTGCATCTCTCGGATGATTAGTCACTTTGAGCATCTTTTCATATGCCTTTTGGCATTCTGTATGTCCACTTTTTAGAAGTGTCTATTTAGGTCCTTTGCCCATTTTTTATCAGATTGTTTATCTTCTTTTTGTTAAGTTGTATGAGTTCCCTATAAATTCTGGAGATTAACCCCTTATCAGATGTATCATTGGCAAATATGTTCTCCCCATGCAGTGAGCTCTCTTGTTATTTTGTAGATGTTTTCTTTTGTTGTGCAGAAGCTTTTTATTTTGATGTAATCCCATTTGTTTATTCATTTGTTTATTTTCTCCTTAGTTTCCATTGTCCTAGGAGATATATCAGTAAACATATTGCTATGAGATATGTCTGTCAGGAATAAACTTAACCAAGGAGGTGAAAGACCTGTACTAGGAAAACTATAGAATGTTGAAAAAAGATATAGAGGAAGATATACAAAAGTGGGAGAATATACCATGTACATGGATTGGTAGAATCAATATCATTAAAATGTCCATGTTACCCAAAGTAATTTATAGATTCAATGCAATCCCTTTTAAAATACCAACAGTATATTTCACAGACCTATAACAAACTCTCCAAACTTTATGTGGAATCTAAAAAGACCCCAAATAGCTGCAACAGTCTTAAGAAAGAAGAACAAAGTTGGAGGGATCACAATACCAGATATCGTTATACTATAAAGCCACTGCACTCAAAACATCCTGGTACTGGCATAGGAACAGACATATCGACGAAGGGAACTGAACAGAGAACCCAGAAATTGACCCAAGCCATTATGCTCAATTAATATTTGACAAAGGAGGCAAGAGCATAAAATGGAGTCAAGATAGTCTCTTCAGTAAATGATGTTTGGAAAATTGAAACTAGACCACCAATGTATACCATACACAAAAATAAACTCAAAATGGAATAAAAGGCTTAAATGTAAGATGTGAAACCAGAAGAATCTTAGGAGAAGCCAGTTATTTCTTTACAGTGAAGGAAAACATAGTAATATACTTAGCCTCAATCTACTATGAATGACGTGACAGAAAGATGGAACAACCCTGGGTTCTTGTAGACATAACTGACTTACTAAATCAATGTATCCTGGAAATGCCTTTCCCATGGACTTTTGATAATTTGAGATAATAAATGCTCTACATGTTAAAGCCAACTCTAGTTGAGTTTTATGTTGCATACCTAAAACACCATAAGTAATAGAAATAAGTGGAATCAGAACTTGAGTTCTCATAAACCACACCTCCTAAGGATTACTAAAGTTCTTTTTTTAATAAGAAAGAATGAACAAATAAAGGTGAGTTATCAAATGTGAGTTAAAACACATACAAGGAAAATATCTGTAATAATGCACATCTCATTACAAATACAACTATTCCTTCTTTTTTAAAATACATTTTTATTGATTTCAGAGAATTAAAAGGGAGAGATAGATAGAAACATCAGTGATGAGAGGGAATCATTAATCAGCTGCCTCCTGCACATCCTCTAGTGAGGATTGGGCCTGCAACCTGGACATGTGCCCTGACCTGGAATCGAAATGTGATCTCCTGGTTCATAGGTTGACGCTCAACCACTGAGCCATGTCGGCCAGGCATAACTATCCCTTCTTGACTGGAGTTAAGTGATTTTAAATTTTGTTTGCATTTTATAGAGTAAATATGTGGTATTTTTAAAGATCGAGGCCTTATGAATTTTAAAAGCTAATAAAAAGCATAATTTAACCTAGTATTAAGCTGCATTGTTAAAGTTAATGATAAAACAAATGAATACCCCATGGACGGACAAGGACAATGGTTTGGTGAAGACTAAGGCGGGGGGAGGTGGCAGTGGGCTAAGATAGGTGGAAGGGCAGGAGGGAACGTCTGCAATAATGTCAACATTCAAAAAATTTTGTTATAAATATATTTTTATTGATTTCAGAGAGGAAGGAAGAGGGAGAGAGAGCTAGAAACATCAATGATGAGAGAGAGTCATTGATTGGCTGCCTCCTGCATGACCCCACTGGGGATTGAGCCCACAACCCGGGCATGTGCCCTTGACCAGAATCGAACCTGGGACCCTTCAGCCCACAGTCTGATGCTCTATCCACTGAGCCAAACCGGGTAGGGCAACATTCAAAAATTTTAATAAAAAAAAGTTAATGACAGAAAATAAGTTAAAATATTATTAATTCCATTCGCAGCTGGTATGAATTTTGGGGTACATGTTGACTTCAATATTTACCAGCTCTAATCCATTATCTTTGATAAATATTATCTTATGTTTTGAAACTTCTTTAAAACTTGTCTGTCATTTTCAAGCCCTTCATTATGATAGCATTTCCTTATTTCTGTTTTTAAATGAAAAAAAACACTTACAGATTACAAACATTTACTCAGCAAAAATATTTCAGCAACTCTCTAAAAGATTCATTTCATTAATCTTTGTTGAAGAATTTCCATTCAAAGTTCTTGGTTTCTATCTGTTCTGCATTATCTTCATATGAAATGGAAAGTTCCTGGAAATTTTATTTTGAATATAGAGAGCTAAATTTTAGCTTGTTATACAAGTTGAAAATTTAGATAATGTCAATTACAGTCATTTTAATAGATTTTAACAGATAAGGTGGCCTCACTGTTCAGAACTACACTAATTTGATATAGCAAAGAAAAATATAAGAATAGCCCTTCTCTGGGCTCATCACTGATTGAAAACAACATGTTCCTGTCCATAGATGAGCCCACTCAGCCTATGCAAATATAGACAAAGGGCAAGACACAATACTCAAATGCAGTAGGTGGAAACAAATATGCTTGGAAAGTGTGAATTTATTTTAGATGATAGACAGCTCGAGAAGTTACACTTTTTTAGAAAAGTGCACATTTTAAAAAAATCACTTCAAGACAAACCAATTACCATATGCTGTGAGGTTTGAATTTATCCTAAAATGAAAATGTGTTAAAAACTGTCAATTACTTTTTTTTACTCGTAATGCTTGATTATATTCTTGATTCTATCAATTAATGTTGGGCTTTTTTGTTAATTTTGTGAGTGAAAAAAATTTACATTAGTCAAATAGCACAGACAGAATGGGATAGAGAAATGAAACCACACACACACACACACACACACACACACACACACGCACACAATGTCCTGGTTTCTAATGTTGAAAATTAATGCTTTTAAAGTGGAGAGGTCATTTTAAAAAATCAACCATTATCAATTTATTTTTATAAGTAGGTGATATAAGATGATGTATTTGTTTCCTGTTGTTGCTGTAACAAATTACAGTAAACTTAATGACTTAAAAAAACACAAATTTATTGTGTTATAATTCTACTAGAGGTCCGGTGCATGAAATTCATGCACTGGGGAGGGGGGTGTCCTTCAGCCCAGCCTGCACCCTCTCCAATCTGGGACCCCTTGGGGGATGTCCGACTACCGGATTAGGCCCAATCCTCTGCAGGCCTGGTCACCCCAACTGTCCTCCCCTGCAGGCCTGGATTCCCCCAACTGCCCTCCCTTGCTGGCCATCTTGTGGTGTCCATCTTGTGACCACATGGGGGCAGCCATTTTGTGCAAGGGTGTGATAGTCAATTTGCATATTACCTCTTTATTATATAGGATAGGTTATATGTCAAAATGAAGCCATCAACAGGGCTCTGGTCAATTTTTAGGCCCTTGGGAAAAATGTCTTTTTCTTGCCTTTTCCAGAGGCTGGTATCTTTCTTGGCTTGTGACCTCACAGAACTCTGAACTCTGCTTCCATCTTGAAGTCATCCCACCCCTTCTTAACTCTGATCTTCTTGCTTCCTCTTATAATGATGATTGCAATTGGACTGGGTCTACCAGACACATCAGGATAATTTCATCTCATTTTTATCAAATTCATGGAGGTGGCATTGGTCAATTTGTAGGCTTCAAGTATACATTTCTATGATACATCATCTGTATATTGTGTATCCAACACCCAAAAGCAAATCATCTTCCATCACCATATATTGTACCCCCTTTACCCTTTCCTATTCCCACCTCCCTTCCCTCTGGTAACCACTGTACTTTTGTCTGTGGCTATGCGTGTTTTTTGTTTTTTTTCTTATTTGTTCATTTGTTGCTTTCAATTTTATATCCTACATTTTTTATTAAAGCATTTCTTCAATGTCCCCTTTGCTATGTGACAACAATTTCACAGGTTCCAGGGATGACATAGACATCTAGGAGAGGAGAGTTTTTCTGTCCACAACAGATGTTCTCCATAACACATCAAATGCTCAGAGTTCCTGCCTTCATTTTAATCTTAGAATATCTGGTTTCCTTAAGTGAAATATATTATTCCATGAATTCTATATTTTAATTTATAAGTAATATCCAAATTATTTAAATGCCTTTATAAAAGTTCTGTTACTGAATAATCCAACTAAGTAAATAAAATATCTCTGGTAATGTTAAAATATTTTAAGGCTGTGCATAGAATTTATATATTTTAAAGGAGAAATCATCAATTAATCAATACAAAGAATGATTTCCATAGTAGAAAAAAGAAGATATTTTATTTGACCACTGTTGTATATTAATAAGCCAGACTTAACACAACTATTTCCACTATCTACCGGAATAAAGGTCCAATGTACTATTTAAGTCCAAACCTTAAAAACATGAAGTTACTTGAAGATGATTTCACTGAGCAAATCAATGAACAGAAAAGCAAGAAGGGAAACACTGCAGGGACATTTCAGCCTTCACACATAGTTAATACTGACATCAGTACAGAGATATTTTTATTCTCAGGCAAGGATGAGAACATTGTGTTAGAGTGCATATGGCAAAAGTTGGACCTTGGTATGTCATTTATTTCAATATCTATGAATTTCTAGCATATGTTTGTTATCTTTTATATTTTAAAATAAACAGAGTAAATTTTATTTTAGGTTGACAGTTCCCACTGAAAGGCATAAGTGAAGACTGCGCAAAAACAAACACAAGGGTTAGTGAATCACCAAAACAAGAGTATGAACACCACAGCTCATCCCAGCATATATCACATCAAAATAAAGTTAAGGTGTGGAACTCAACTGCCTACCTAGAGGACATGGACTTACAGTGATTCAAATGATCCTTCCTCAGAAACCAGATTTATTTGGACTAGAACTGGAATTTTCCTGTAAGACAGTTTAAAACATTGGCTAGCCAAATTACAATAAGAGAAATAGGGTTACATGGAGTTCCTTGGATATTTAAATTGAAAAAATATTAAACATAGAGATTGCTATCCATATTACAAAATTCCTATTTCCTGTTTTAGCATTAATGTAATTCCTACTTCCCTGTATCATAATTTTGCAAATTTTTCTCTTCTCATTTATAGAGGAAAAATGGTAGGATGCCCGTGATAACAAATTATAAAGATGCACTAATCAAATCAGAAGCTGGTTTTTAAAAAGGTAGTGAATCAATGGAAAATATTAAAGCCGTGAATATTATAAAAAATAGAGAAAGGTGTTTTTCACACCCAATATGGTTAAACATTAGATGGATCCTCATTAATATCAGCATTAAAACAAAAGTCATAGCAATTGCAATTAGTAACAGGAGCATGAAATGAGTAGAAAGATAAGAAATGAAGTATGCTGATTATATTTCCTTTTTATTGTAGAATAATTTTAGATTGCAAAATACATTGTCACAGTATATTTTTTAAAATCTGATGAGAAGTTTTGGATAATGTTTCTGTTGACAGATATTACTTTTTACTCACCCTGTCCATCAAAATATGTATTTTGGAACATGGCCATTATTTCACTGAAATCTTTATTTTTGTATAGTACTTTAAATGATGTGGGCAAAACTGCCTGGATTAATTACATATGTGATTTTTGATTATGACATTTTTGGAATGATGGATACTGAAGACATTTCTGAACTTGTCCTTAGTGTTTCCCTGACAATAAGAAAGACCAACTGACATAGTGAAAACCTGAGTTTTTTTATTTTTCTTCTTTGTGACAGATAAATGTTTTGAAATTAAATTTCCTATGTGCCACTAGATTCCATATTACTCTCTAGGTAGTGAAAGGACAGAGCAACTTAGTGTATATTTAATCTAAAAATATTTTATTTAAAATTATTTAATAATTACATTGTGTTTATTATAATTTTATGTGTGCTTTAATTAGAAGCAACTGTGTAGAACAGAAAATTAATACAGAAAAGCATGTATAGGTCAACATGATAAAATAGACTTCATCAATTAAGTAATATTTATAGCCAAACTCACTTGAATGATTCATTAAATTAAATTTTGAAGAAAATATAATTAACCACACATCTAAAAGATGGCACATAATTTTTCCATTAAGAAGTATAATGAGCTACTTTATAAGTTCCTCTTAAGTATCATTTAAGCATTTTTGGATGCATAATAAAAAATTCAAGTGATCTGAACAAATCAGAGTAGATTAGTTCTATAGGAACACAAATCACAAATCATAGCAATTACTAATAAAGCCATCATGAGAGGTTCTCCTGTACATTTCCTTAATCCAGCTCAGGTCCTAAAATTACACTATTATGGAAAATTCCATTATACTTTGATATCCAGAGAAAGGAGTTTCACAAATATAGTTCTTCTTAGTATAATACCTCTACATTATAGAACTCAATTTCTGTCTTTAGTATTTGGACATTTTTAACATCTAGCTCTATTGCTATTACAGTTTTTGTGCTATGGAAATTCTTGTTTTACAAATCCCATGGGTACATTTTTTTAAAGTTAGATATAAATGTACTACATAGGACCTCCAGTTTTGATATCATATTGATAAAATATAATATGAGATGTGCTGTCTAAAATCATCAGTCTTAACACTAATATTTACCAGATATTTTAAGATACTGTAGAAGATGCTGCTGGTTAATAAGTCAATAATCATCTTCCTTTCTTATTGACAAGCAACTGATAAAATTTGATGAACTTTATGTTAACAAATGGAATTTTTTTTATATTGCTACAAGCCAATTGTGACATGTTTTTATTCCTCTGTGCCAGTGACAGGTCTAGCTATGAGTACATGATATTTTTTAAATTAGAAGTAATAGATTTCTTTGGGATATTTTATAAAGACATTTTCCTACTGACAAAGAAAAGGAGTTATGAGACAAACATTTCCCCTACCCCCTTTTCTTTCTGTATTGGAGGCTCTCCAGCCAGTACTAAAACCTTGATCTATGATAGCTATCTCAGAACCATAGAGAGAAAACCTTAGAAATAAGGTTAATTTTGATAGTGTGTTTGATGCTTCTGTCTCTGTATCTATTTTTGTTCATCAGTTTATGTTGTTCATTATATCCACAAATTAATGAGATCATGTGATATTTATCTTTCTCAGTGGGGAGGCCTAGGGTGGGGGGAGGGGATGGTAAGAGATCAACCAAAGAACTTGTATGCATGCATATAAGCATAACCAATAGACACAGACACTAGGGAGGTGAGGGTATGTCCTTGGGGGTAGGGGTGGATGGGGGGAGGTCAATGGGGGAAAAAGGAGATATATATAATACAATATGTAATACGTTATACTTTAAACAATAAAAAAGAAATAAGGTTAGTTTTTCAAGGATTAAAAAGGAGAGAAAAAGGCCTGTATTCAAGAATAGCAACCGTAGATCCTTTGACTACTGACTATTCATTAGAGAATAATAAAACCCAGAAACCCTGACTACTCCTTTAGCATACAGTAAAAATCAAATCAAGTTACACTTAATCACAGATTTTGTTATTGCAGCCCAAAGTATTTATTTATCATACATTTAATTATTCATTTATGTCTTTGCCTTAATCTTTTATTTCTTCTGTAACAAAATTAACCTAATTTTGAAGTGCATTCCTAACTAATGTACATGTTTTATGAAAACTGGGGCATAGCAATTTAGAGAAAAAAATAAAACAGTACTAATGTTAATATTTCATTGTGTATTTATAATCTCTTTTCCTAGCATACAATGTCCACATGTGTGCCAGTTGAGTACTGGAAATATCAAGGTAGCGCTTTGTAAAGTATAAAATTGTCTAAATACTATGCTGTATACTTGAAACTAATACAAAATAATATTGAATGTAAATAATAATACAAAAATATATTTTAAAAATCACTTTAAAAATTAAAATACAATACAAACTGTTGGAAATTTTTAAAATAGGAAGAGACATATGCTTGGTTGTTTTTAATTTTTGTACGATAGCATATATCTACTTTTAGTACTTTATTTTCAGTTCTGAATAATTATCCAATAAATTATTAAGTCGTTTCTGACTGAGAAATTACTGGAAATTGATTTTTTATCAGGAAATTTTCATATAATTATCTCCTTACAAGCTGGAAACATTTTCCTTCAAATCTCTCTCTCTCTCTCTCTCTCTCTCTCTCTCTCTCTCTCTCTCTCTCTCTCTTTTAAATAACAATCAATGAAAAGGAAGTGTTTTTACAAGATGATTTACTTTATTGTAAAAATTGCAATTTAACTATTCCAATGTTACCTACATTCTTACATTTAATTAGCTAAAATAATCCATGCTGTGATAATAATTATCTAAGTTATATTAGTTAACTACCAACTATGAATGGTAACAACAATAATAAAATGTAGTCAGGACTGCTGTAGTATCCAGCAACACTAGGTGGGAAAAAAGTTCTTTCTTTTTATTTTTTTTTCTATTTCCCCATATCAGTCACACATCGTGTAGGAAAGGACTCTGGTTTGGTTTATGCAACATACTCACTTTGGAACAATTTTTGTGATCAGCAGTTGTACGGTGGCGGGGTCTGAGTCATGTTCATTTGTGTGGCCAGGATAATAGCACTTTTACTGGCAGGAGAAAATTTATTTCTCAAAAATGTAGCCTAGTTGGGTGGTTAATCAGACAAATCAATAGATGCATACTGAATTAGATCTAAATTTTTTATCTTATTATTCATATTCTGGTTTATATAATTACTTCCCAGAATTTAGATTTAGGTTAAAATTTTATCTTATTATTCCCTGATTGCAGACCTAGTTTAAATATTTATCTTATTATTTATATTCTTGTTCACATCATTTCCAGAAAATATCCTTCATATTCTGAATTCCTTTAGGTGAGATTTTCATATAACTAAATATCATTAAGAAGCTAAAATCAATAGGCAATGACAGAAATCATCCAAAATGACATCAACAGATTATAGTTCTGCCAGACTTATTTTCTCATAAATTGTTCTAACCCACAATCTGTATGTTTTTATGTATACACCATTGTTATAAGAAATTAGAATACTAGTACTTAGAAAAGACATTAATTTATTTTTGCATTATGAAAAAAATCCATGAAAGCTCACACATTGCCTTCTTATGAAATTTGCTTCTCAGGCAACATTTCAAGGTTTCCAACTTATTTTTAATATCCTGCAGCAATTATTTAGTTTGAACATTTTTCTAAAAAACAGAAGATACTATAAAGCAGATTGCATTTTTCACACTTTTGGCTACATATATTTATGCATAGTTTACTTCTTCCTAAAATAAATTTCATCCTTGGACAGTAGTGTTAAAATCCTCTGGTTTATTACTGCTTTATAGCAATGAAATTCATTTCAAGATTAACTTGTATTTAAAACACTAGAAAAACGTGATGAAAATTTTACTGCAGCCTTAAATTTTGAATGCATTTCTATAAGTGAACATGGTTAACACCACATTGCACTTAAAAGCTTATAAGACAGCTTTTGTTATTTTAATATATCAGAGTGTATTTAGATTAATGTGTTTTATTGTTTTAAGCATAAGCCTGCTAAATTAGGGAGGATAAGCTACCCTTATTTCATTGTCTATTTTAAAAGTCTTCTAAATGTTATCACTAATTATAGTTGAAGCATCATTACAAACCTCCTGTCACCTCTCATGTCTCCTTAAGGGAGACACTGTGATAAGTGACCCATAAAATCAGATTTAGAAGTGGTGTCAACAAAACCACTATAGTTATTTTATTTGAGCAGCAAAGGCATTGAAATAAACCAGATGATCCCCTTTCCTTTCTTGAAGGTAAAATTGAGTGCATATTTACTTTCCCTTTGATTATTAGTTTTATCGTTTAGGGCAACTTTGAACCTAAAGATACTGCAAATAATTTATCAGATCAATACATAAATAAATTTAAAAAAAAAAACAGTAACCTGCTATTTGGATAACAAATAATGCTTAGCATTGAATTTGTCTCAAAATTATAGACTATGTTGAATTTAGTTGATGTGAAAATAGTGTATATCTTCTTTCCTATGCTATATTGAAAGTTCCTTTTGAGCAGAGCCTCTTGTATCGCATGTTTCTGAGAGTTACATACCCTTTTGCAGCTCATTTGTAAAACATATGAGAATACCTAAAACACAGCATTTCCCTGCATAGCAAACATAGGGATATGCATGAACCAAGCATATCAGGTCATATTCTAAAGATTCCTAACTTTTAAAAGTGGATTAAGTAGGGAATTTAAAAATGAATATAACCCACAAATTGTACTGGTCATCAATACTTCTTACCTGAGTTTTACTAAATAATAAGGGTATTATTAAATGCCAAATATTGAAAACTTTTATTAAGCCTGATATTGTTTTACGGTATATTTCTCCTAAAATATTAATATATGAAAACTAGTATTTATTAAGCCATCCCATGGAATTGAGGTTTATAATTTTCCTCAAGTTACTACAACCATTATCATATTAGTGAATAATTTCAATTACTAGATACCAAAAACATTTAAATAAAAGTGAAACAAATTTTACAATATAATCAGACACTGTATGTGTAACCAAGATGTCTGAAACTGTCAGAATCATAAAAGGCAACCTAGTCGATTCACAGAAGGCGACACTTGAGTTGTAGTCAAAGTCAAGAGTCTCTCAAAGCTTTGTAATGGAAACATTGGGCTGTGTGTGTGTGTGTGTGAGAGAGAGAGAGAGAGAGAGAGAGAGAGAGAGAGAGAGAGAGAGAAGGTGCATTCTCAAGCACTGTCTTTGTAAGAGAAATCCCAGCTCAACCAGCCAAGGCTGTTAATTGTTCCTATCCCCTAATGAGGATACAGTGATAGATAGCGACGAAGAGAATTCTAGATGAGGCCTCTGGTCCTCAAAAAACTAAAACTAAAAAAACAAAACAAAACATAAATTGTGAGCCCTGCTGGTGTGCTCAGTGGTTGAGCATCCATCTATGAACCAGGAGGTCATGGTTTGATTCCCAGTCAGGGCACATGCCAGAGTTGCAGGCTCACTCCCAAGTATGGGGTGTGCAGGAGCAACTGATCAGTAATTGTCATCATTGGTTTTTCTATCTTTCTCTCTCCCTCTCCCTTCCTCTCTGAAATCAATAAAAATATTTTTTAAAAATAAATAAAAAATAAATCTGTGAATGAGAAAAGGTATCAGTAATGTAATGCAGAATATTTAGGAGACTTTGCTAGTGAGGTTGTCTTTTTTATCATGGTTAGGAGAAGTCTCTGCAGGCTACTGACATTCACATCAAAAAAACTTACTTTGCCTCTATTCCATTTCAATTTGAAAATATATTTTTCTTAAAATAGTAGCAATTATATTTTCTATTTGACATATAAGTCAAATGGGTTCCAAAAATGCTTGATTAGGATCAGTTAGAGAATCTTTCCACATTATGGATTTAGAACATTAGAATTTATGCCTAGCAGACAATAAATATCTGAGATAGTCCCCCACTTGCTCCTATGTAATTTCAACATTTATCCCCAAGTACCAATCCTTTAAAAGACAGCACATTCAGTTAGTTAATGTTTACAGTTATCTATGTTATATTTTCAACATACTTGGCAGACTCAGAATAGAAAATAAACATTATAAATATGGTTTTAGGTGATATGCCTTGGTCATTATAAAAAAAATGTCCTTTCTTTTGCCTAAATTTCAGGAAAACATTACTATGATGTATCCGATTGTTGACTTTGGAGTTTGATCTATCTGAAAAAAATTCTCAAATCTGTCATTACTTTGGGTAAGTTCTTTACCATTTCTTAGCCTCAGTTGTATTGGCTATAAACACCATAATAGGAACATTATTTAAGAAGATATTTGTATTTCCTCTGACCAGATTACACCAATATTTATATAACTTTTGCATAACTTTAACCCATACATGTATTCTGAAAGATCTGTATTTTATTTTTTATTAAATGTATTGGGTTGACATTGGCTAATAAGATTATAGGGTTCAAGTGTACATTTCTATAATACATGATCTGAATATTGCATTATCTTAAACCAATGCATTTATTCTAAAATATGAGTATTCTATTGGGAAAAGGTTATATAAAAGGGACACTGAGGATTGAAGGGAATTTAGAAATTTTGTCACATAATAGAGAATTGAAGTGCTCAAAACAAAGTATAAATTTAGTAGTTCATGATGAATTGGATTAAACATTGAAAGCATTTTCAAATATTTTCAGTGGAAAATCAAGTGGAATTAATTGTGATGTAATGAGGAAGATGAAACAGATTGCTTTATATAATCTATCAGAAACTAATTAAGCTATTTAATGAAACTTGAATTTGTATAACTGAATAAAATTCCTACATGGAATGGCATGATAGCCACAGCTTGCTGAGAACAAAGAAAAACAATGATCAGTGATTGAGACTTCCAATATGATGAAATAAAAAAAAGTGTGTCACTTTAAATAAAAGCAGTAAACTCAGAGGGAAGGATTTTAAAGTCTATAACTATAAGTTGTGTGAAAAAATGCTTCAAGAATTATTTATCAGAGCAAACTTTCAATCCTTGAAGTTTAAAGCAAACTATTTTAGGAATAAACACATGCCAATCATAAAAGCATATGAGAGGAGTATTAATATTCATAACTCTAAATATGAAGACAAACAGATTCATGTAAATATTTTCAGATAAAAATGGTAATTGTTGTGATCTAAATAAGAGCATTGTTCTGTTCAGACTATTTAAATAAATTAAATTCCATAAATTTTATTTTTATGAGTTAACTAAAAACAAAATGGATATAGTTATTAAAAAAGAATGCTATGGACTGACCCTTGTCCCCCTATTCCTTTATTCAGCTATAACTTCCAATGTCAGTATATTTGAATATAGGGTTTGTAGGAGATAAATAAGGTTAAATGAGGTCAGATAGGACTGTGGCCTTATCTGAAGAGGAAGAGAGAAACACAGTAAGAAGGTGGCCATGGGCAGGCCAGGAAGATAGGTCTCAGCAGAACCAACCCCTGCCAGAAGTTTGTACTTTTCAGTCTTCAGATGGTGAGAAGCAGAAGTATTATTTAAGCCACGCAGTCTATGGTATTTTTATATGGCAACCCAAGATATGAAGAGCAAAGTAAATTCAGTTAAACCAATATTTATACACTTACTGCATGCAAGACATTATATGAAGTGCTGATGGTTGACACATATTTTCTTCATTAAATAACTAAAAATGTATACAATTTTACCTTATCTTACAAAGAAAAGAATAGTTAAAAAGGATAGAAACCCAAATAAACATCTATCTATACAAGCCTAGAAACATAGATAAATATCCAATTTTTGCCTGCATGCATGCAAATATATGTGTGTTTGTGTGTATAGAGAGAGAGAGAAAGAGAGGTTGGGGCATGTGTGAGTACAGTTTTAGAGAATCAGATAATCATTCTATTAGTGCCGAAACCGGTTTGGCTCAGTGGATAGAGCATTGGCCTGCGGACTCAAGGGTCCCAGGTTCGATTCCGGTCAAGGGCATATACCTTGGTTGCGGGCACATCCCCAGTAGGGGGTGTGCAAGAGGCAGCTGATCGATGTTTCTCCCTCATCGATGTTTCTGACTCTCTATCCCTCTCTCTTCCTCTCTGTAAAAAATCAATAAAATATATTTTTAAAAAATCATTCTATTAGTATCTTTGGATAGTGATAACATATTCATATTTTAGTAAACAATAAGAAAAATTGACTAGTGTTTCTAATTTTTATAGTGATGCCTCATAAAATTCAGTACTTAATAAACTGGAGTCCATAAGTAAGAAGAATACCATTACAAAATATCCATGTTCTTTATAGAGATAGCATTAAAAGTCCTATGTATACTGTAAATAGTACTGAACTCGCAACAAAATCTGAGTGGACTCAAAGAGTCTCAAACAGAATTGCAGAGTTTCTTTTGCTTCACTTACTAGGTGTATCACTTAATACTGCGGATTTTGTAATCAAAGAAAACATGATAATTTCAAGAGAAACATCGAAAGTGCTTTATTCAAAGTAATGTCCATCACTAGCTACACATTTCCCCCATCTTTCAGGAAATTTGTGGATAACGTCCCAATAGAACTTTTCTTGTTTGAGGCAAACCATTCAGAGACCCAATTTTCCACTTCTTAGTATGTTTTGAAGTGCTGCTCAGAAAGTGCATGTGCCATCGATCAGAACAAGTGGTAATCTGAAGGAGCAAGGTCTGGTGACTGCAGCGGGTGGGTTAATACTTTCCAGGCAAGATCTTTTAACGTGTCTTTAACTGGATTTGAAGTGTGTGATGGTGCGTTATCATGAAGTAAATTACTTTGCCATGTCCTCTGGCACATTCTGGTCATTTCACAATCAAAGCATGGTTCAAATTATTATTTGTTGTCGGTCTAGATCAGTATTAACGGTTTTACCTGGTTTTAGAAGCTCATAATACACCACACCTTCCTGATCCTACTAAACGCAGAGTATTGTCTTCTTTCCGAAGCAATTTGGCCTTGCAGTTGCTGTTGATGGTTGATCTGGATCAACCCATGATTTTGTGCATTTGAAATTCTAAAATAAATCCACTTTTCATCGCCAGTCACAATTCAATGCAAAAAATACTTTCTTTCGTGCCGTTGAAGCAACATTTTACTGATGACTTTTCGGTTTTCAATTTGTCTTTTGTTCAGTTGATGTGGCACCCATTTTCCTTCCTTTAAAATCTTTCCCATGGCTTGTAAACGATTGGAAATTTTTGCTGAGCAACATTTAATCTTTCTGCAAGTTGTTTTGAGTTTAACACGCATCTTCATCCAATAATGCTTGTAATTGTTGGGCTTCAAACTTTTTCGGTTGACCTGGATGTTCTTTGTCTTTCACATCAAAATCATCACCTTTTGCCAAAACCGGTTTTGCTCAGTGGATAGAGCGTCGGCCTGCAGACTGAAAGGTCCCAGGTTCGATTCCGGTCAAGGGCATGTACCTTGGTTGCGGGCACATCCCCAGTAGGGGGTGTGCTGGAGGCAGCTGATCGATGTTTCTCCCTCATCGATGTTTCTAACTCTCTATCCCTCTCCCTTCCTCTCTGTAAAAAAATCAATAAAATATATATATATTTTTAAAAATCATCACCTTTAAAGCGTTTAAACCAGTGTTCACAAGTATCTTGAAATGGAGTATGTTCACCATAAGCTTTCTGAAGTATTCAGCAGCATTATTCTTCAGAATAAAGTAATGAATTAAAACTTCCCACAAATGCTCTTTTTTTGGCACGAAATTCGACATTTTTAAGCATAAAAATATCTATGATGTTAACACCTTCAGCAAATTTGACGTATGAAATTTTGAAGCTTGTTGTCAATACAACAAAATAGCATACATATCAAATCACATATATATCAACATATGTGTAACTTCATCTATTGAAAAAAATCCACATTATTAACTGGTACACCTAGTAAACCAGCTGCCTAAGTTCACAAATTTAAGACCTTCCTTCTTAATCAAAAAGGAAATAGGAATGAGGCAATTTCCTGGGTGATTTTCACAATTCAACACCTCACTATTTTATAGAGCTCTCTTCCATTATTCTCATTTAATGGAAGTAGAGATTTTGGAAATGAACATATTTGAGTGACAGAAATTTATTTTAAAAATTGCTGAAGAAAAGTTAACCTTAAAAGGTAAAAGTTTATCAAATTCATGAGACCAAAGCAGAGCTATTATCTTTTCTGAGATATTAGCAATGCTATCATTTAAATGGGATTATAACTCTAAAAATAATTTTATTCTCCATATCTTTTCTAATGACATTCTTTCTGTAGTGATGTTTAAAGATAAGTATGTTATAGAAGAATTTGAATGAGGTAAGACCACAGTGGTTTATACACATAATTTTTTTTCAATAAATTTATAGAATACAGTCACTATAGATCATGATGATAAATTAATGAGCAGGCAGAATAGATATCAGCTCTCTTTGTTTAAGTCAGTGAGAGGAAAACTATATATATATATATATATATATATATATATATATATATATATATATTACATAATAAATATAATAAATGTAATAAACATAGTAAATATAATTAATATAATATAATATAATTCTATCTAATAAAGAGGGAATATGCTAATTGACTGCCACACCCTCAAAGATGGCGGCACCCACAGTCACAAGATGGTGGTGCCCAGTCCTCTGAGCCCCGCTGGGGCGGGAAGCGTGCGTCATGGCGGGCACGAGCCCAGGCGGGTCCAGCTGCTCCGTGTGCCTGCCTCCAGAGTCCCCCAGTCCCCTCAGCCCCCCTGCTTCCCAGAGCCAGCCCAAGGTGCAGGCAAGCCTTGGATGGCAGCTGCCCAGCCGCTCAGGGCTGCCTGAGGCTCAGTTAATCAGGGCCAGCCGAGGCTTGTGCTACCGGCAGTGTTAGCAGCAGAGGTGTGATGGGGGCGCCGCCTTCCCCTGATTGCTGGGTCGCATCCCACTCCTGAGGGCTCCCAGACTCTGGGAGGGGTCAGGCTGGGTTGAGGGACCCCCACTTCCAGAGCATGAATTTTCATGCACCGGGCCTCTAGTATAATATAATATAATATAATATAATATAATATAATATAATATATATAATATAATCCTATTTAATAAAAGAGTAATATGCAAATTGGCCGTCACTCCAACACACAAGATGGCCGCCCCCATGTGGTCAAAGATGACTGCCCCCATGTGGACACAAGATGCCCACCACAAGATGGCCGGCATGGGAGGGCAGTTGGGTGGGACCAGGCCTGCAGGGGAGGGCATTTAGGGATGACCAGGCTGGCAGAGGAAGGCTGTTGGGGGGGACCAGGCCTGCAGGGGAGTACAGTTTGGGGGGACCTAGGCCTGCAGGGGAGGGCAGTTGGGGGGGACCAGGCCTGCAGGGGAGGGCAGTTGGGGGGGACCAGGCCTGCTGGGGAGGGCAGTTGTGGGGGACCAGGCCTGCAGGGGAGGGCAGTTGTGGGGGACCAGGTCTGCAGGGGAGGGCAGTTGGTGGGGACCAGATCTGCAGCAGAGGGCAGTTGGGGGGGCTAGGCCTGCATCAGAGAGCAGTTGGGGGGACCAGGCCTGCAGGGGAGGGTAGTTGGGGGGGACCAGGCCTGCAGGGGAGGTCAGTTGGGGGGAACCAGGCCTGCAGGGGAGGGCAGTTGTGGGGGACCAGGCCTGCACAGGAGGGCAGTTAGGGTAACCAGGCCTACAGGGGAGGGCAGTTAGGGTTGACTGGGCCAGCAGGGCAGGGCAGTTGGGGGTGACCTAGCCTGCAGGGGAGAGAAGTTGGGGGGACCAGTCCTGCAGAGGAGGGCAGTTGAGGGTTACTAGGCCAGCAGGGGAGGAAAATTAGGGTGACCAGGCATGCAGGGAAGGGCCGTTGGGGTGGACCAGGCTTGCAGGGGAAGGCAGTTGGTAATGACCAGGCTGGCAGGGGAGGGCAGTTAGGGGCAACCTGGCTGTCAATGGAGGGCAATTAGGAGTGACCAGGCCAGCAGGAGAGGGCATTTGGGGGTGACCAGTCCTGCAGCGGAGGACAGTTAGGGGCAACCAGGTCAGCAGGATAGGGCAGTTAGAGGTGACCAGACTGGCAGGGCAGGGCAGTTAGGGGCAATTAGGCTGGCAGGGGAGCAGTCAGGCGTTGATCAGGCTGGCAGGGGAGTGGTTAGTGTGTGATCAGGCTGGCAGGCAGAAGTGGTTAGGGGCAATCAGGCAGGTAGACAGGCGAGTGCTTGGGAGCAAGCAGTTCTGGACTGTGAGAGGGTTGTCCGACTGCCCATTTATGCCTGATCCTGGTGGGATTGGGCCTAACAGTCAGTCAGACATCCCTTGAGGTGTCCAAGATTGGCGAGGGTGCAGTCTGGGCTAAGGTGCACACCCCCCCTCTGTGCACAAATTTCATGCACTGGGCCTCTAGTATAGTATAATGTACACTAATAAAAGAGGAACATGCACATTAACCATTACACTGCTACACTCACAAGCCACGCCCACCAGCCAGTCAGGAGCAATTATGCAAATTAACCCAATCAAGATGGTGGCCGGCCACGAATCTGGAGCAAGCAGGAGGCTTGGGTTGCCCCGGCGATGGAGGAAGCCAAGCTTCCCACCCTGGCTGGCCCTGGCCTCTGCTCAAGGCTACAAAGTTTCAATTATAGAAGATAAATAAATCCTAGATACTTACTTCCAGCAGGCACTGGCCTCTGGAGGCGCTGAAAGAAAAAAAAAAAGAAAAAGAAAAAAAGGAGGGGCTGGGACCTTGGGTCGCTAGGGGGTGATCAGGCCAGGATGGGATGGCAGGGGCTGTTGGGGGTAAACAGACCAGCAGGGGAGCCAGTTTGGGGTGAGCAGGCCATCAGTGGAGGTCAGTTGGAGGTGATCAGGACAGCGGGGGGGGGGGCAGTTTGGAGTGAGCAGGCCAGCAGGGGAGTAGTTGGGGGTGAGCAGGCCAGTGGGGAGGGAAGGTGGGGGCGAGAAGGCCAGCAGGGGGGCAGTTGGGGGTGAGCAGGCAGGCAGGCAGAGTGGTTAGGGGCAATCAGGCAGGCAGGTAATCAGGTGAGCGGCTGGAGCCAGCAGTCCTGGATTGTGAGAGGGATGTCTGATTGCCAGTTTAGGCCCGATCCCTGTAAACCGGCAGTAGGACATCCTTCGAGGGGTCCCAGATTGAAGAGGGTGCAGGCCAGGTTAAGGAACACCCCCCCCCCCAGTGCATGAATTTCATGCACCAGGCCACTAGTATAATATAATATAATTTATATAATTTATGTAATATAATTACATAATTATACATATGTATTTATAATAGCAGAGGCCCGGTGCATGAAATTCATGCTCGCATAGGGTCCCTAGCCCTGGCCAGCGATCAGAGCCAATCTGTGGGGTGACTAGCAGGGCAATCAGGGGGCCCCTGCTGGCACCGCCTTGGCTGGCGTAGGGACTGGGGGCTGGGAGCAGCTCCTGCTTTGAGTGTTTACCCCCTGGTGGTCAGTGCATATCATAGCGACTGGTCCTTCTACCAGTTGTTCTGCCATTCAGTTGGTTTGCATATTAGATTTTTATTATATAGGCCTAGAGGCCTGCTGCACAAATTCGTGCTTCTGCCGATTGGGCTGATTGGGCCTGGCTCGGGGGAGGGAGGGGCTGCGGGCAGTTGGCCAGCTGGCCCCACCCCCTGGTCGAACTCCCAGTCAAAGGGACAATTTGCATATTAGTCCTTTATTATATAGGATAATGTACAATTATATTATGTATAAATATGTTACATATATACGGTATGTTTCAGGAATGGTAGATCATATAAAAATCACATGAAATGTTGAAAGAATGCAGAAGCATATCTAAAGAGGTGATTTTTAAGGTAACATCTGAATGAAAAATGGATACCAGAAACCAGATAGAAAAGTAAAGTCATAAAATACAAAATAGTTTGAGTGGCGATTTGTGAACTTTTTCTGTGAAAACCCAATTAGTAAATAATTTAGACTATGAGGGTCACATATGGTCTTCATCACATATTCTTCTGTTTTCATTTAAAATCCCTTTCAAATATAAAAACCATTCTTACCTCTTAGGCTATATAAAAACAGGCTATATATTGTATTTAGCCCACAGGCCATGGTTTGCAGACCCATGGATTAGAAAAACAAAGAGAAGACAAATAAAAATTGGATTTAGAGGTTAAAAAGCAGAGCCAAAATTCAAGACAGTCTTTTTCAAAGTATACTTTGGTCTTGATTTCATATTTTCTCTATAAGATGTATAAATAAAAAGTAACTTACAAGTTTAAAAAGAAAAAGTTAGCAATTATGAAACAACAATCTTAGAATCTTTCTTTTTCTTCTTATACTTTCTTATACTTCTCCTTTTCTCTCTTTTTGGTTTAAAAAATAACTTTGATCTAGCTATAAAAAAATAAGTAAATAGTGTGCACCTGTAAAAAATATATTGAAGCACATATATTTTGAACTGTGGTGTTTTGATATAGAAATATAACTGAGGGTAGTAACAGTAAGCAAAGAAGGGAGGAGGAATGCGAAAATGAAATGCTCCAAAATAAAAATATTGTACCCAAAATGTGAACAGATACATTAGAAAATGAGGGGATAAATAACAAAGAATCCAGAAGAACAAACATGAAAATTAACTATAAATTAAAGTTCCCCATGGCTGAGGACCTTCACTATTTATCCCCAAAATAGCACCCAAGAGTCTTCTGTGGCTTAATTTTATTGATGGTAGAAAATAAAAAGTAAGTGTATAAATTACTTTTATATAGCTGGCATAAAAGATTACCACAAAATTAGTGGCTTAAAACAATACCCATTTGTGACCTCACAGTCTTCATAGATCATAAGTCTAGCACAACGGCTTAGGTGGTTACTCTGCTCTGTGTCCCAAAGACCAAGATAGAGGTGCCTTAGCTGGTTTGGCTCAGTGGATAGAGCATTGGCCTGCAGACTAAAGGGTCCGGGGTTTGATTCCAGTCAAGGGCACATGCCTGGGTTGCAGGCCAGATACCCAGTAGGTGTGCAGGAGGCAATCCAACAGTGATTCTCTGTCATGATTGATGTTTCTAACTCTGTTTCCCTCTCTCTCTGAAATATATATATATATACAGTATATATACAAGAGGCCCGGTGCACAAATTTGTGCGAGGGTGGGATCTGGCCAGCCTGCCCCGATGAGGGCCAATTGGGCCATGCCCACCAGGGGGAGGGGCCATGGGTTGTTGGCTGGCCCCGCCCCCTATCAGGGTGGAGGGTTGATCGGGGTGGGGCCAGCCAGGTAGATGGGCTGCAGGCAGTTGGCGGGCTGGCCATGCCCCGATCAGGGTGGAGGTGATCAGGGCCAAGACCAGCTGGGGGGAGGGGCCCCAGGCGTTTGGCAGGCTGCCACCCCACCCCCACCCCCCTGTCGAACTCTGGCCAAGCTCCTGTTCGAGGGGACAATTTGCATATTACCCTTTTATTATATAGGACATATATATATATATATACGCTAAGTGTCTGGTCGTCTGGTTGACCATTCAACCAATCAAAGCGTAATATGCTAATGATATGTCAAGGCCACTGAATCGGTTGCTATGATGTGCACTGACTACCAGGGGGCAGACAGTCGACTGGTTGGCCAGTTGCTATGACGTGCACTGACCACCATGGGGCAGACACTCTGACCAGTAGGTTAGCTTGCTGCTGGGGTCTGGCTGAACGGGACTGAGGAAAGATGGGCCAGACATGCCCTGGAGTCCTCCTGTGGTCCCTCTCCAGTTGGCCAACTGCCCATGTCCCACAGTGGGGTCCCTCAGCCTGGCCTGTGCTCTCTCGAAATCCAGGCTGAGGAACCCCTGCCCTCCCCCGCGCCCCGAGGGCACGAATTTCATGCACCTGGCCTCTAGTATATATACATGCCGGCATCGCCATTTTTCTTATAGGAGACTCTCAGAGAAGTATTCTGCTTCTGAGCTCATTTAGGTTGTTGGCAGAATTCACTTTCAAGCAGTTGTAGGACTGGGGTTCATATTTCCTTGCTGTCTGTTGGAGACCTTCCCTACCTCCTAGAGGCCTCTCTCAGAATCTCCATCTCAGGCCTCTCACTTTGCAGCATCTCTTCTGCTGTTTGTGCTATATATCCTTGACTGTCTGTTCTGTCTATTCTATTTGTAAGGGCTCAAGTGATTAATTGGGATGATCTACATGATCCATGTTAAACTCCCCATTTTATGGTCCTTAAATTTAATCACATCTGCAAAGTCCTTTTTCTCAAGTAAGGCAGCACAGTCACAGATTTGGGGGATGAGGACATGGAAAATGTAGGTAAGCCATGATACTTATTACTATCCTATCTAATATGCAAATTGATTATCACTCCAACACACAAGATGGCCACCCCCATGTGGACACAAGATGGCTGCCACAAGATGGCCGGCAGGGAAGGGCAGTTGGGAGGGACCAGGCCTGCAAGGGAGGGCAGTTTGGGGGTGACCAGGCCTGCAGGGGAGGACAGTCGGGGGGGGGGGGGGAACCCAGGCCTGCAGGGGAGGGCAGTTGCGGGAGACCAGCCTGCAGGGGAGGGCAGTTGGAAGGGACCAGGCCTGCAGGGGAGGGCAGTTGGAGGGGACCAGGCCTGCAGGGGAAGGAAGTTGGGGGGGACCAGGCCTGCAGGGGAGGGCAGTTGGGGGCAACCAGGCCTGCAGGGGAGGGCAGTTAGAGGTGACAAGGTCTGCAGGGGAGTGCAGTTGGAAGTGACCAGGCCAGCGGGGGAGGGCAGTTAGAGGCAATTGGGCCATTGGGAGCAGTTAGGTGTCAGTCAGTCTGGCACAGGAGTGGTTAGGGGGTGTACAGGCTGGCAGGCAGAAGCAGTTAGGGGCAATCAGGCAGGCAGGTAGGCGAGTGGTTGGGAGCCAGCAGTCCTGGATTGTGAGAGGGATTCCAGATTGGAGAGGGTGCAGGCTGGGCTGAGGTACACCCCATCCCCCCGTGCACAAATTTCGTGCACCGGGCCTCTAGTTTATATATATGTGTGTATATATATATATGTGTGTGTGTGTGTGTGTGTGTGTGTGTGTGTGTGTGTGTGTGTTACATCTATGTATATTTATATAAAAAGATGTTTTTAACTGTGACATTTTGATACAGAAATATAACTGAGGGCAGAAGTAACAGTGAGCAGAAGGTAGAAGTAAAAGTAGATAGATGTTTTAATAGTTTTAATCACAATTGGGTGTAGAATGGGTGACAATTTTTAGAAGAGTTCATGATATTATCACTTTACTTTAGTCATGCTATATATTACAATACATACATATTACAATACATATTGAAGAGTAAAAACAAAAATAATTGAAGAAGCAATTTGTCTGGATCTAATTGAATAGATCCAGACATCAAAGTAACAAGTCTATCTTCCACAGATTAGTGAAAGGGGAAACAAAGTGATAATCAAGTAGGGGAGATTGTGGATTATGTGTAAAAGGGTGGCAAGGTTTAATATATGTCTGAATGTAGGGTTTATATATGCATAATTCCTAATATACTTTATATTCCATAGTCCTGTCCGATCATGCTTATAGAAAATATACACAGAGGAATTATAGTGGAAATAGCTTGCTGCCTACATAATTGTGGTTACTAAAGAAAAAGTGTGCTTTTCAGATTTGGGGGTTTAAACTAGATATTGCAAGAGCCATCTCTTTTGACATAACTTTCATGATAAGATGCCTGTTAAGTAAAAGTACATAAATGAAACTGACAATGTATCCATTTACAAAAGGATAAATTAATATCCCATTTTACTGATGTTCGTATGTGTGCATTCAATCCTGGACTGCTTTAAATAATATTAAAATATACCAAGAACATAAACAATGAAAAATCCCTTCAACATACAAATGTCTACTTCTCCACTAAAATAAATGCATATCCTCTCTTCCAGGGACAGAAATTTATTTTAAAAATGCATTTTTTTGGGGGTAACTCTTTTCTACTCTTCATGAAGGGAATAAGTCCCTTCTCTTGACAGATTTTCTTCAAATTCAGTACAAATGTAATTTATTAGGTTATAACATCACAGAAGATCAAGCTAATCCTATCAGTGACTACAGATATTCATAGACAAAATCATGTCCAGAACTAATATTAACTCATTTGAATTTGAATGATTGGTTACATGACTAACAGGAAAGAGACTAATGAGTTTTTGTATGGAGGAACTGATTTGTAGTTTGGAATTAGATATTTCAGTGATGAAGAGCTTTGGGTGGCAGAGATTTCAGGAATACAGATAGAGGCCATTTTGCTTGTGTTTGCTCTTTTTGTCTCTTTTCTTCCAGTCCAGCACTTCTGACACTTAATGACAAGAACACAATTCTTTGGAAATTCTATTGGGGAGGAAAAGTAGTAGACATAATGAGGTTTCTCTTACTTTTTTATTACAGATCTGGAAAGAAAGACAGAGACACATAATTATATTTTTACATAAATGTGTCAGTATCAATAATTGTATTCATGTATACATAATTTTATTTAAAATGTCCATGCAAACAATAATAAGTATTTTAACATATTGAGATTTTGTTATGTTCAGGTTTTTAATGATGAGTTGTATCCAAAAACTCATTTTTTTAACCTTTTGCACTCGGATGTCGAGTGTGACTCGACACGGTTAGCATTAGAATAAAGGAATTGAGAAAAAAGCAAGCGAGTACAAAGGGTTAAATTTAAGTTTTTTATTGTTTAATGTATTGCATAAGTCTCCTTTTTCCCCCATTGACCTCTCCTCTGCTGTTCCCACCCCCCAGCACATGCTCTCAACCCCCTATTCTCTGTGTCCATTGGTTATGCTCATATGCATGTATACAAGTCCTTTGGTTGGACTCTTACCCCCTAACCCACCGCCTTTCCTCATAGATTGGACAGTCTGTTTGTTGCTCCTATGTCTCTGGTTCTGTTTATGTTCATCAGTTTATGTTGTTCATTATAGTCTACAAAGGAGTGAGATCATGTGACTGGCTTATTTCGCTTAGCATAATGCTATCTAGTTCCATCCATGCTCTTGCAAATGGTAAGAATTCCTTCTTCTGTACAGCAGCATAGTATTCTATTGTGTACATTTACCACAGTTTTCTAAGCCATTCATATTCTGATAGGCAGCTCTACCAACAATATGGTAAGTCTTCTTTTGCCTGCATTAGTTGGTCAAAGTAATTAAGGGCTAGGTGCTTATCCACTGGTTTCAGAGGATTTGGGGTCTTCATGTTTCTCCATAGTCTGCTTTGACATGCTTCAGGGTCTCTTTCAGGGCTCAGATTTTGGTACAATAGAATTGTAAGACTTATATTCAATCTATACTGATGTTTTGCTACTCAAAATTAGATCCAAAGTCTAGTGCTCAGCATGACTACCCCTCTAATAGATGATGATTTTTAGTTGACCAGGGGTAGTTCCATATGCCACTTTTTATTCATACATGATGGAGTCATTTGAACCTAAGTTGTTTTGTTTGTTTTTTTCCTTCCTAAATAGCATTGGTCTTCAGCAGCAGTTACTTGATTCTATGGTCCTAATAATTACTATCCCCCATCTATTTCAAATCCCAGTAATATTGTATAAGTCAGTATATTTCTTTCTATGTGTATCTCATCTTAATACAGAAACAAAACCCATCTTTTATAGAGCTACAGCATGATAGTGAATATCAATAATTAACTTATCTTAGTCAAGGTGTCCTCGGTTCCATCCAGTTGATAAATAAGCTAAATACATCAACTCATTTTTAGAGTTCTCGTCAATGTCAACCTTGATCTTATCTTTTACACTAAATTAAATGAATTAATCTTTGCAATGATAACTTCAAAATATATCCATAATCTGCCTTAGATTACCTTCCCTAGAAACAACCTGAGATTAAAAAAAAAAAAAACACATCTGTTGTGTATGACTTTTTTGAGGGAGTGCTCTTCTGGAGAAACCTGAAGAAACTGAGGTAAGGAGAATAGGAAAGGGAAAAGAGCCAAACTAGGACTTGATGCAGAAAAATCGAGATTTGGCTTGACTCACAAGGGAATCTGAATTATAAACTTCACTCCAGAATTGTGATATCTTGAGACAAATGTCCAGGCTTTTGTACCTACATATCTCATGGTCTATGACTGAATCTGAAAGCTTGGGCAAGTATTTTGGTATTTTTTCAGAAGGCTTCTGTCAGCCAATTACAAATCTCCGTATAAGCTTACAAATTTAAGCGAGTACTTTTAGCTTGCAATGGTTACACCTGCAGGTAAAAATGGAATATGAATAGGACCTAACAAGTGTTCACTACAATTATCAAACTGAAGCAAACTGATAGGTATATAGCCTATAAAAACCATTCAGAAAGTATTTCTGGATTTCCCTTTTAATTTCTTTTTATGGAGGGTATTAATGTAAATCATTATTTTACACTTTTTCTAAAGATGCAACTTTTTTTCTCTTTCTCACACCTCATCATTGCTTGTTCTACTTATTTTTTTTCTCTCAACTTAATTCTTACAATATCATAAAATGATGAAATCAGAGCCCTGCGGAAGACTACAGCCCAGAGTTATCCATTTCTACTACCTTCCTGGGCATGAAGCAATAGCTGATATTGGATTTAGACAAAAATAGTTGCATTATAGTCATGTGTGATATTCTCCAGCTTCCCAGGCAGTTCTTTTTCTCTTTTCTATGTAATTCCATCTGGTTCTATGGCTTTTAATATCATATATGTTCTAAAATTCCCCAAATTTATAATCCTACTTGACATGGTTCCCAATTTCAGGTTGTTTTATTTAACTCCTTCCTAGGTGAAAACCTACACTTGCACCTAAAAATAAATTTCAAAATTTATTCTTTACCTCGCTTACTCTTACTATATTTTTTATATCAGTAAACTTCAATTCCTTCTTTTCATGTCTGTAAATCTTTGGAGTCATCATGATCTTTTTTCTGTAAATACCTAGCAACCAATCCATCAACAAATATATTTGGCTACACTTTTAAAGAATAACCTGAATCAGAACATTTCCAGCTAGGTATATATTGAGTGAACACCTTAATTAAGAAAATGGACAGTGCATCATTTTTGTGCACAAAGAATTTATTTAGGATTCTGAATGCACTTTTAGAAATCTTATAGTTATATCTATATATATAAAAGGCTAATATGCAAAGTGCCCCTTCCGGAGTTTGACCGGAAGAATGGGAGTTTGATTGTTTGCTATGACATGTGCTGACCACCAGGGGTTGGTGCAGAACATGGTGGGCAACTGGCAGCGGGGTGCTGAGGGAGCCAGGGAAGGAGGAGGCAGGGAGGTGGGGGGGTGAGAAACCTGATCGGCCCTCATCGCAGGCCAGGCCTAGGGACCCTACCCATACAGAATTTTGTGTACCGGGCCTCTAGTTTTTTTTTTTTTAATAAAAATTAGATATTACAGGGTTCAATATTATATAAAGAGGAATATGTGAAACAATAATGTCATCATTTGCCATCATTGCACAATATTCTGTAACTGGACTCCATTATATAAATTCTGTTATTTTAGTTTGATTGAAAAGTATAATATTAATAGAAAATCATAAAGAGGTCTTTTGTTCAAAATATTTGATTATTCTTGCACCAATCAAACTATTTTGTGGCTTAAAATAAATATTCAACAAATATTTGGAAAGCTATTGAGAGTAATACTTATTTCATTTATCTTAAATGAGAACATATAAGCTTAGAATAGATTTGAAAAATCATCTATGTGAAAATTTGTGTTGGATATTTATCTTTCTTCACTGATTTTTCCTGACAGTATTGCAGGTTCCTCCCTGGCCTGGGCCCTGGTCAGGGTACTTACAGGAGGCAACCAATGGATGTGTTTCTCTTACATCAATATTTCTCTGTGTCTTTCCCTCTTTCTTCCACTCTCTCTAAAAATCAATGGCAACATATCCTTGGTGAGGATTAAAAAAGCAAACAAGTAAACAAAACAAAGAAAAAAAAACCTTTGAGGGTACATATGTTTTTTCCCCCAACACACTGAATTCAAAGAAGAAGATCTTTGATGTGAGCAGTTACAAATTTATTTATGAACTTATTGTAAAATGTTCTTACAAACAAGTTTATTTGGCTGTGGATTCAGTTTCTTCCAATGGTTGTATTAAATATTTCACTTGAGATATAATATTTTTATACACTAGAGAATAGGAGAAAAAAACACATGTTTAGTTTCTCTACTATTTTCTTTAGCTTGATACTGGAGGAAATCCTATCTAAGAAAGAGGGAACATGTTAATTGACTGCCACGCCCTCAAAGATGGCGGCACCCACAGCCACAAGATGGCGGCTCCCAGTCCCCTCAGCCCTGGCAGGGTGGCAGGCGCGTGGCACAGCCGGGCCTGCCCTCCGGCATATCCAGCCACTCTGCACTCCTGCTTCTGGAGTCCGCCAGTCCCCTCAGCCCCCCAGCCACCCAGTGCCACCTGAGGCTCAGGTAACCAGGGCCGGCCAAGGCTTGTGCTGATGGCAGTGGCAGCAGTAGAGGTGTGATTGGGGTGTCGCCTTCTCCTGATCGCTGGGTCGCCTCCCGCCCCTGAGGGCTTCCAGACTGTGAGAGGGGGAAGGCCAGGCTGAGGGATGCCCCCCTCCAGTTTTATGCACTGGGCCTCTAGTTGGATTATAACTAAGAATTTTGAAAAGCAGTATGAATTTAAAGATAGTAAATTATATTATGTGTGCCCAGACAGATGCTCAGGATACAAGATAAATCTTTCCCTAACACAAAACAACTGATATAGTAACATATTTATACAGCACTTATAATGTCCCATGCATAGGTTAAATATACTGCTCTTTCAATATCACAACACTATTAGCACTATTATTTTCCTAATTAACAGATCACTATACAGAGAATACATATATACCTTGTCTTTTGGTTATGAAATATGTAGATGAAACATTTTTTAAAAAAACATTCAAAAATTAACATTGCATTCTAGTCATTATTCATTAATTTTAAATTATTGCATGTTGATTAAAACTCCATATGATATTTATTATATGTCTACCATGAATCAGGCCTATGTAATACATTAGATAAATTGAGGTAAAAGTAATACTACTGACTCTTAAGGAATTTAAATCTCTGTATGTTTTTTAAGAGGAAAAATCACATAAATCAGTATTTACAAGATATTTATTATAGAAAAATATTGAGGTGTCCTCAGGACTCTCAGGTGAAATGATCAACAGATTGGAAATATTTGAAATTCATTGCTACAAATCTCCTTATTCCTCATTATCACCTAAAAATAATAAACAAACAGATGGCATAGGGGAAAAACAAACAAACAAAAAAGAAAACTGAAAGTGGTCCATGGTATTCTCTCATGGGAAAATTATTTTTCTGTTTGCAATTTTGTGGTTTCTGTAAAGCCAGATATATATTTCAGAGAAATAAATATAAATTGAGTGATATTTGATATTTGAGTTGAAAAGAGACAGTTGTTGAGGGACTTAATGTGTGTGGCAGAGGTGTTAAAGCATCATCCGAGTTTGAATTTGATTATTTGATATCTGCAAGAACTGACATGATTTCAAATATAACATGCACCAGTTCTAGAAAACTTTTATAAAAACACTTCATCAAAATGCATGAAATTATTTAAGAAATTGAATCATCTAAAGAAATTGAAAACTACTCTACAGGAATAAAAGTAAATTGATATGATTAGACTTAATATTTAGTCAAGTATCTGAAAGAAAAGGTTTTTTATTAAACCTTAAAAGAATACTGATCCTGCTCCCTTTGAATCTATAAACCTTCCATAGATATGTAGACATATAGATAGAGGTAGAGGGAGAGAGAGAGAGAGAGAAAGAGAGAGAGAGAGAAATATATAGGTAGATAGAAAGATAGATCTGAACTATTTCTTACATTCTTTTGTATCAGTAGAATTTCAAAATTAAGAAGAAAAGAAAAGAAGAGGAAAGAAAAGAAAGAAAAATAAGCAACTAAAAATTACTTTCTCTGAGGTTTTTCATTATAAATTCTTCTTAGTTCCATTAGTTCATCTTTAATCTGCTTTCTGGTTGTTTTGATTTATCATTTAGAAACTTATTAAAACACAATTTTCTATGTTAGTTTCTAATACTAAGTAGGACTCACAATATAATGTACTTTTTTCTTCTACCCATAAACAAACAGAGAAGTGATTCCAAAGAAACTGATATGTAAAAAAAAAAAAAAAATGACACAAATTGGCATTTAGATATATCTGAGAACTCAAAGAACCAATTATTATAACTGTGAATTAATATGAACACTAATTTCCCTTATGAATAAAAATGTAAATCTAAAGGAAGTTCTGTATTTTAACATGATATCAATAACATGTTTGTTCTAATACAATCAAACTTACTCAATAGGAGTGATATTTCCATCATAGCTACAATAAAACAGTCTAACAAAAAAATTAACAATTGGAAATTAAGAATCCTACCTAATAAAAGAGTTATATGCAAATTGACCCTAACTCCGCTACACTCACAAGCCACACCCACAAGCCACACCCAAAAGCCAATTAGGAGCAAATATGCAAATAAACCCAACCAACATGGCTATAGCCACAGAGAGCAAGGTTTCCCCGGCAATAGAAGAAGCTAAGCTTTCCGCCTGCCCTTACTGGCCTAAGCCTCCACTCAAGGCTACAAAGTTTCAATTATAGAAGGTAAACAAATCCAAACAGAAATGGCGGAAGCTACGGAGCTGGAAAGAGCAGGAGGCAAGGGTTGCCCCCGGCAATGGAGGAAGCAAAGCTTCTGCAGCCCTGGCTGGCCTAGGCCTCCCCTCCAGGCTACAAAGTTTTAATTATAGAAGATACATCAATTCCAAGATAAATGGCTGCCAGCCAAGGAGCAAGCAGGAGGCTTGGCTCCGCTCCAGGCTACAAAGTTTCAATTGTAGAAGATAAATAAACTCCAGATACCAGGGCCTCCGCTTGGGTTGCCAGGGTGCGTGGCCGGCCTGCAAACCACCACAGGCCCTTCACCCAGGCCACCCCACACCCCAAAGGAACCCCCACCCTGATCTGGGACACCCTTCAGGGCAAACCAGCTGGCCCCCACCTGTGCACCAGGCCTCTATCCTATCTAATAAAAGAGTAATATGCAGATTGACCATCACTCCAACACACAATATGGCTGCCCCCATGTGGTCAAAGATGGCTGCTCCCATGTGGACACAAGATGGCCACCACAAGATGGCCAGCAGGGGAGGGCAATTGGGAGGGACCAGGCCTGCAAGGGAGGGCAGTTGAGAGGGACCAGGCCTGCAAGGGAGGGCAGTTGGAAGTGATCAACCCTGCAGGGGAGGGCAGTTAGGGGTGACCAGGCTGGCAGAGGAGGAAAGTTGGGGGCAAACAGGCTGGCAGGGGAGCAGTTAGGCATCAATCAGGATGGCAGCAGAATGGTTAGGGGGTGATCAGGCTGGCAGGCAGAAGCAGTTAGGGGCAATAAGGAAGGCAGGCAGGTGAGCAGTTGGGAGCCAGCAGTCCTGGATTGTGAGAGGGATGTCCGACTGCCCATTTAGGCCACCGGGATCAGGCCTAAATGGGCAGTCGGACATCCCTCGAGGGGTCCCAGATTGGAGAGGGTGCAGGCTGGGCTGAGGGACAGCCCCCCTCCGTGCACAAATTTCGTGCACCGGGCTTCTAGTATTACACACATCAGAAGGAGAACAAAATATAGATATCCCCTTAATATAGTTTCTGATTTTATTAACTATGTTGTTAGCAAGGTAATTGTAGCATGAGGGAAAAACATGTTCTAAATATATTATATACAGTAATTATGTTCAACATACCATACCTTTTAATAATGAAGTTTTGGTAAATTATTGTGGTTAGCAAACAACAAAAAGCATTTAGCTTAGTGGTTAAAAACAAAAAAACAGGATGAGTTCTTTCTATTCTGACACTACTACCTCTTATTAGTAATGTTAAATTATATAAAATCTTTGTATCTCAAGTCTCAGATTTATTATTATTAGAAATATTATTTTCAGAGAAAAATCTTACATAGCTGATAACCTGTTACATGTTGTCTGAAGCATAATGATAGAAATGGCGCCCAAAATTTGAGACATGACATGAGAGAACTACAAACATCTATTTTTTTCTGTGAACAGTCATGCATTCTCAATACTGGCTTGACAATAGGAATCACTCATATTTCTAAAACTCTTTTCTCATTGTTAAAAATCAATTGGAAGAATAACATTTCCAATCCAGGTGAGAAATATCTGTAATTCATAAATATAATATTCTAGAGGATAAGAAAACCTTGAAGCTATTTCTTTTAAATGGCTGTTAAGAATATCAGGCATGACAGAAGAAATGTTTTTTCGTGAAAATACCAAATGTAATTTCTATTTACTTTATAGTCCTAAAATTTTTCATCTCTAGGTTCGTCTACTTGTAGTACCAATTTATACAGCACACTAAACACAAACAAAGATAAATAAAAACCTAATCATCTTTTGGAAATCATGAAAAGTTAGGTAAGAATTTGTAGTCTCAAAGATATTAGGGTATAGAAACTGAATGGAGTTAACAAGAGCTCTCAGCAGGCTTAGGTTTTCATTTATTAGAAGCTGATAAGAAGAAAATTCAAATAAGTTGCATGTTTTCAGAAAGGTAATTTTATTTTATGTTAAGAAATATGATTTTTACGTAAATTATAGTCAGTATAGAGTAACCACATTTCTTAATGGAGAAACCTCATTTAAAAATAAATAAGGTATCTATTTAGTACTTATAGAGTTAATCTAAGTATATGGCCTTAAGAATCATCCTATATAATAAAGAGGTAATATGCAAATTGACCATCACTCCAACACACAATATGGCTGCCCCCATGTGGTCAAAGATGGCTGCCCCCATGTGGACACAAGATGGCCACCACAAAATGGCCAGCAGGGGAGGGCAGTTGTGGGTGATTCGGCCAGCAAGAGAGGGCAGTTAGGGGTAACCAGGCTGGCAGGAGAGGGCAGTTGGGGGCGATGAGGCCTGCAGGAGAGGGCAGTTGCGGGGGACCCAGGTCTGCCGGGGAAGGCAGTTGGGGGGGGACCAGGCCTGCAGGGGAGGGCAGTTGGGGGTGACAAGGCCAGCAGGGGAGGGCAGTTGGGGTGACCAGGCTGGTAGAGGAGGGAAGTTAGGGGTGACCAGGTCTACAGGGAAGTGCAGTTGCGGGGGACCCAGGCCTGCAGGGGAGAGCAGTTGGGGGGGACCAGGCCTGCAGTGGAGGGCAGTTAGGGGTGACCAGGCCTGCAGGGGAGGGCAGGTAGGGGTGACCAGGCCTGCAGGGGAGGACAGTTAGGGGTGACCAGGCCTGCAGGGGAGGGCAGTTAGGGCAAACAGGCTGGCAGGGGAGCAGTTAGGCATCAATCAGGCTGGCAGGGGAGTGGTTAGGGTGTGATCAGGCTGGCAGGCAGAATCAGTTAGGGGCAATCAGGAAGGCAAGCAGGCAAGCAGTTGGGAGCCAGCAGTCCTGGATTGTGAGAGGGGTCCCAGATTGGAGAGGATGCAGGCTGGGCTGAGGGACACAACCCCCGTGCATGAATTTCATGCACCGGGCCTCTAGTCAGATATAAAAGTCTTGTGTCCTTTCATGTCAACTCCTACCTGATGTGAAAAACTGCAAAATCTTATTTCCTTTAAAAATAGTAATGTTATATATATCTTACAATTTTTATAATGTTAAGATAGGTATATTTTGTACAATTAAAATGTATATAAAATATCACCATGAATTATCCAAGAACATAGAACCTGCTTCACATGCTTTGTATCTATGACACACTTTGTCATCGCCCTCCTTGTTAGAGATGGACAGGTTTGGCCGTGGTGTAAGTGAACACCAGCATCTCAATGCTAACCAGTATAAAGGCTGATTTATCAGAGTCCTCTGAGGGTCTAGGCAGTAACTCAGGACTCTGGACTCTGTAATACCAGTTTCATCATGTGCTTTTATGGTTCCTTGATAGGGCAAGTGATCTAGGGATGTACCTACGGGATCCATCTAAAGTCAGGCATGGCGATGTCTTATCCCTTCTGCTCACATTCTAGGGGCCCAAGTTCAATCATAGAGCCTAACCTATGATTAGGGCAAGGAAAGCTGGAAAATAAAGACAAGCATTTGCATATTTGGAGAGCATTTCCGGTCTTTGCCACAATTATCTTAATAAATTAGCTGATTCTATGGACTTAACTGATGCCAAATTCTGTTCCTAGTGTTTTACATACAGTATTCAGGGGTCCTCAAACTTTTTAAACGGGGGGCCAGTTCACTGTCCCTCAGACCGTTGGAGGGCCGGACTATAGTTTTCACACAAAAAAACTATGAAAAAATTCCTATGCACACTGCTAAGTCGGCTGCTAAGCAGGACAGGCAGCGGCAGCAAAAACACCCGGCGGGCCGGATAAATGTCCTCGGCGGGCCGCATGTGGCCCGCGGGCCGTAGTTTGAGGACCCCTGCATTATATTGACCCACAACCCCCACCCCTTGGCTCTATAAGAGAAACGCTATTAAAATCCTCATCTTTTATTTAGAGAGGCATAATTCTACAACCAGCAAGCCAAAGTCTTAAATTTTCATAGATTTATATCATGGACATATAGTTCTCTTTAAATCACAGTAGATTGCTTGTGGGGCTAGGTAGCTTTTCTCCAGGCAGTCATTTAGGGAGATTGCCATCTACCATCCTGCGGCTTTGACCATGACATCATCAGATATTTTTTGTCCTTTTTACATAAAATGGGGGTTAAAAAACAAACAAACAAAAAACCCAAAGTTGATACACCAGTAAATTTTATAAGCCCAGCTGGAGGTGCTGCGATCACTTCAGCTGGAACAGATATATAACTGTGTTTCCTGGCTTCTATCCACTTAACTTGATTATCTTTACCTTCACTTGTTCCAGTAGATACCCTATAGGATACAGATAGACAAATTTACAGTTAGCACTCATTTTCCTAATTAATAAAGACAGTCCTCATAGAGGATAGAATGGCAGAAAATTTTTGAATGATTATTGAGAAGAAAAAAAAGGTGGTGGTGGATTAGTGAACAATCCTATTTAGTTTTGGAGAAAGCCATTCAAGGAATGGATTCCTCCAATGGAGAAAACCTGAACAGAAAAAAAATAAAATTAAAAAGGGAGGATAGCTTTCACATGGGATAGGAAATAATTTTTAAAACATCTTATTTCTCTGCCTTAACTGACAAGGAAATTGCTCTTCTGTTAATGGTCTGTGAATCTCTAATTATAGATAAATGTTCATATTAGTATCTGTCCTCAGGGCAAAAATGCAAACACATTATACCACAAGAGAAGCAAAGAAATGAATTTATGCTTTAATGAACTGTGGAGTCTTATTATTCATCTAATACAATATGACACTTTGACTTTGTACTGGAAACAAACTGGGAATATGAGGTCCAATTTGAATTTGAGGAACTTATTTACTCTGAAATTTATCCAATGGTTAGTTATTTTTTTCTTTTACATCTTGAAAACTTTCTTTCATTGCTTTATTCTTTCTATTTTAATTAGTTTAAAGTAATTATTTGAAAATTCAATATTAATTTTTTTCTAATCTGGAGGGAAATTATTCATGGAAAAATCTCATATTGGGATCATCCTTTCACTGAGACCTTGTGTGCTATGTTATCCATATATGAACAAGCAAAATCAGTCTTCACAATTGCCCCAGATGCTAACGAGCTGTCCATCTAATGGAGCACTTTTTATTACGAAGTATCACCAGATTTAATTGAGCATTTAAAGTTATAGTTTGTCACTTTGCTGGTTACTTGGTGATTTATATCCTATCCTCTCAGGGAAGCTAGAAGATAGTGTCAATTTAAATGAGAAATTGAAACTCAAACCTTTTAAAATAAGAAATCAAGTATGTCTAGTAGATGTTCATGTAATTGTTGTTGTTTATGATCCCAGTATGATGCATGTGGGAGAAGAAGGAAATGATCATGACAATGAACTTCTGGCTTAACAGATGAAACTGGCAAACACTTATAGCTATGGTAATGTGAAAATTTTATATTATTTAATGCTCTACAAATATTAAGTATCCAATAAAAATTTGTTTCCATCAAAAAGTAAAACATATATTCCAAAGTTATATTAATATTCCTAAAGTAAAGATCATTTGTTTTTATCTAGCTTCAGGGAAAACAGGGCATTCTTTGTCTTCCTGAAAATTATTTGGCAACATTTGCAGGTATTTATACCTTCAAATTCAAGGAAAGCAATGGGATTTTTGTAGTCAGCAGTGAAAGGGAAAATCAGTCTGAGAAGCTAAAAATTAACAATAGCAATAAAAGTGAAAGGATAAAGCAAATTTGAGGCATTTAATGTTTTGTATATTGTATAGATATTATCATGTTCAGTGTAATATTGATAAGAATAAAACTCAATGAGTGTAAGTAACTTTGCTCATTCAAAATAGATTTATTGAGTTCTGGTCTATGCTGGAGCCTGCTATGAAGCGAAAATTATAGCTGTGATAAAATGGATCCATTCTATCTTCATGTGTAAACAATCCCCAGAGTGTTTGCTTATTTTAAACTAGAGTCCTGATGTATAAATTTGTGCACCAGTGGGGTTCCTTGGCCTGGCCTGCGGGATCGAGTCAAAACCAGCTCTCCGCCATCTCCCAAGGGGTCCCGGATTGCGAGAGGGCACAGGACAGGCTGAGGGACCCCACCAGTGTACGATCAGGGCCGGGGAGGGACGCGGGAGGTTGGCCAGCCAGGGAGGGACCACAGGAGGGCTCCAGGGCATGTCTGGCCTGTCTCACTCAGTCCTGACCAGCTGCACCCCAGCAGCAACCTAACCTACCAGTCAGAGCTTCTGCCCCCTGGTGGCATGTTATAGCGACTGGTCGATCGGTTGACTGTCTGCCCCCTGGTGGTCAGTGCATGTCATAGGGAGTGGTTGAGTGGCCTTACCATAAGATTATCATATTATGCTTTGATTGGTTGAATGGATGACCAGATGACTGGACACTTAGCATATTAGGCTTTTATTATATAGGATTGTGTTAAGTCCTTAAAAAGAGAACTAAGAGCCTGGCCATCATAGCTCAGTGACTTCAATTCCTGGTCAGGGCATATCCCAGGTTGTAGGCTCCATCCTCAGTGTGGGACATGCAGGAGGCAGCCAATTATTGATTCTCTCTCATCCTTGATATTTCTATCTCCCTCTCCCTTCCTGTCTGAAATCAATAAAAATATATTTTACAAAAGAAATATAAACTAAAAGATGATTTTGTATGTGTGGCAAAGAAAACAACTGTGAAGAATTGCAATTTAAGGGGTCACATGAAAATTTTTATATTTCTTTAATTATATATGCATATGTAAATATGAGAGAGAAGGAGGAGAAAGAGAAAGGGATAGAGAAAAATACAGGTGAAAGGCAGACAGAGAGAAAGACAGGATGGGGGTGAGAGAGAGAAAATCATTACTACTACTTTCCCTTTATATTCTGATGCAGTGAAAATGGGTAGAATGGCCAATTGAGACTAAGGCACAATTCAAACTTCATTGCTGCTGAAGGCAGAATGGAGAAAATGGCTAGGATCAGGAAAATACACATACTCTTACTCTCTCTTCATTTTAGAGTTGAAATGACTTTACAACCTAGTTTAAGTGAAGTAAAATTATGCATAGACAAATATTTCATAGTAAACTTGTGAGAGCCTATGTTTATAGTGTTTATACATATGCTGAATGAATTAAATTATAAAAGACTAGAGACCTGGTGCATGGATTTCTGCACCAGTGGGGTCCCTCAGCCTGGCCTGTGGGGATTGGGCCAAAACTGGCTGTCTGACGTCTCCCAAGGGGTCCCAGATTAAGAGAGGGCAGTTCTCAGGTGATGCACCCCAGAATCGGGCTCCCTTCTCTCTGGTTCTGGGTGCATCACCCAAGAACTGCAGCTGCGAAGTCACCTCAGCTTGGCAGCTCCTGTGTTGAGCATCTGCCCCCTGGTGGTCAGTGCGTGTCATAGGTACTGTTGGACAATCAAAAGGTCAGACAGTCGCTTAGGCTTTTATATATATAGATATTTTACTTTTTAAATGTATGTGAGGGATTTTGTATAGTAACACAACCATATACATTTCTCATTTTATACCTACCCTGTTTTATGAATTAGCGTTTTCATTCTACTTCAAGCACCCACATTTACTGCTTCTATTTTATGATCACCACAAATGAAAATCTTTATTCACTACTACTCTTTCTTTACATTATTAAATAATCAGGCATTTTTCCTTTCCTAATTTTAATAGTTACCACCAGCTAGAAGCCAATGACCATTTAATTTCTTATACCTGTTACCCTTCCTCTTTCTCCACTGTCTCACTCCTAAATTTGATAAATTCTTGTCACTTTCATAAGTTCCATCATACATATTTAGCAATATGTCAATGTTATTAACCTCATCACATATACTTAACAAAACACTAATTCTTTCCTTCATTCTTACATAAAATTTGCAAGCTCATTATGCTCATTTATATATGTAATCTATCCATAAAAGTTATATCTCAACAGTCTAGAAATTTTCTTGGAACAATGTAGCTTCTAATAGAAAATAGATGAATTTATCCCAAATTTAAATTTATAATTTCATTGATTTAAAAGGAAAGTAAACATTACAGTCATCACTACATGCTAATATTATCATCTCCTTGCTTAATAAAAGATAATATGACAATGTTACAAGAGGCCAGATAATATTTTTTCTTTTTTCTTTAAAATTCTTTATTGTTTAAGGTATTATATAAGTCTCCTTTTCCCCCCATCAATTAATCCCTGGCTGTCCCCAGCCCCCAGCACAGGCCCTCAAGCCCCCCAACCCCCGCCTGTGTCCATTGGTTATTATCATATGCATGCATACAAATCCTTTGGTTGATCTCTTACCCCCACTCCCAGCCTTCCCTCATAGGTTAGACAGTCTGTTCCATGCTTCTATGACTCTGGTTCTATTTTTGTTCATCAGTTTATGTTGTTCACTATATTCCACAAATGAGTGAGATCATGTGATATTTATCTTTCTCTGATTGGCTTATTTCACTTAGCATAATGCTATCCAGTTCCATCCATGCTATTGCAAATGGTACGAATTCGTTCTTTTTTACAGCACCATAGTATTCCATTATATAGATGTACCACAGTTTTCTAATCCACTCATCTGCTGATGGGCACTTAGGCTGTTTATAAATCTTAGCTATTGTAAAATTGTGCTGCTATGAACATAGGGGTGCATATATCCTTTCTGAATAGTTTTTCTGTTTTTTTGGAATGTATTTCTAGAAGTGGGATTACTGGGTCAAATGGACGTTCCATTTTTAATTTTTTGAGGAAATGCCATACTGTTTTCCACAGTGGCTGCACCAGTCTGCATTCCCACCAACAGTGCAAGAGGGTTCTTTTTTCTCCCTATCCTCTCCAGCACTTGTCGTTTGTTGATTTGTTGATCATAGCCTTTCTGACAGGTGTGAGGTGGTACCTCATTTTTGTTTTGATTTGCATCTCTCAGATGATTAGTGACTTTGAGCATGTTTTCATATGTTTCTTGGCCTTCTGTATGTCTTCTTTCAAAAATGTCTATTTAGGTCCTTTGCCCCTTTTTGATTGGATTATCTTCTTTTGTTAAGTTGTATGAGTTCTCTGTAAATGTTGGAGATTAAACCCTTATCGGAGATAACACTGCCAAATATGTTCTCCCATGCAGTGGGCTTTCCTGTTTTTTTGTTGATTGTTTCTTTTGCTGTGAAGAAGCTTTTTATTTTGATGTAGTCCCATTTGTTTATTTTCTCCTTAGTTTCACTTGCTCTAGGAGCTGTATTGGTATCCATTTTGAGTTTATTTTTGTGTGTGTTGTAAGTTGGTGGTCTAGTTTTATTTTTTTGCCTGTATCTATCCAATTTTCCCAATACCATTTATGGAAGATACTGTCTTGACTCCATTGTATGCTCTTGCCTCCTTGTCAAATATTAACTGAGCATAATGGCTTGGGTTGATCTCTGGGTTCTGTGTTCTGTTCCATTGGTCTATATGTCTGTTCTTGTGCCAGTACCAGACAATTTTGAGAACTGTGGCTTTGTAGTATAGCTTGATATCTGGTATTGTGATCCCTCCAACTTTGTTCTTTCTAAAGATTGCTGCAGCTATTTGGGGTCTTTTTTATTCTAGATGAATTTTTGGAGAGTTTGTTCTAGGTCTGTGAAATATGCCATTGGTATTTTAATGGGGATTGCATTGAATCTGTAGATTGATTTGGGTAGTATGGACATTTTAATGATGTTGATTCTTCCAATCCATGAACACAGTATATTCTTTCATTTGTTTATATCTTCCTTTATCTCTTTTTTCAGCATCCTGTAATTTTCTGAGTACAGGTTCTTTACTTCCTTGGTTAAATTTATTCCTAGGTATCTTCATTTTTTGTTGTTGCAATGGTAAATGGGATTGTTTTTTAAGTTTCTCTTTCTGTGAGTTTATTATTGGTGTATAAAAAAGCTATAAATTTTGTATCCTGCTACATTGTTGAATTCATTTATTAGTTCTAGTTGTTTTGGGGGTCTAGTAGTTTAGGGTTTTCTATGTACAATATCATGTCATCTGCGAATAATGACAATTTTACTTCTTTTCCAATTTGTGGCTTTTTACTTCTTATTCTTGTCTGATTGCTATAGCTACCATTTCTAGTACTATGTCGAACAGGAGTGGTGAGAGTGGCCATCTACTTTCTGTTCCTGTTCTTAGGGGAAATGGTTTTAGTTTTTGCCCATTGAGTATGATGTTGGCTGTAGGTTTGTCATATAAGGCTTTTATTATGTTGAGGTATGATCCCTCTATTCCCACTTTACTGAGTGTTTATCATGAAAGGGTGTTGGATTTTGTCAAATGCTTTTCTTCATCAATTAATATGATTATGTGATTTTCATCTCTCAATTTGTTTATGTGATGTATCACAATTATTGATTTGTGAATATTGTACCATCCTTGCAGCCCTGGAATAAATCCCACATGGCCATGGTATATTATATTTCTAATGTAATGCTGGGTCCCATTTGCTAGAATTTTGTTGAGGATTTTAGTATCTATGTTCATCAGGGATCTTGGCCTGTAATTCTCTTTATTTGTGGTGTCTTTATCTGATTTTGGGATTAGGGAATGCTGTCTTCATAGAAAGACATTGGAAGTATGCCTTCCCCTTTAATTTTTTTGTAATAGTCTGAGAAGAATAGGTTTTAGTTCTCCTTTGAATGTTTGGTAAAACTCTCCTGTGAAGCCTTCTGGCCCCGGGCTTTTGTTTGCTGGAAACCATTTGATGACTGCTTCAATTTCCTCCTTAGTTATTGGCCTGTTGAGATTTTCTTATTCTTCCTGATTGGGTTTTGGAAGGTCGTATTTTTCTAGGAATATGTTCATTTCCTCTAGGTTGTTTAGTTTGTTGGAGTAGAGTTGTTTATAGTATTTTTATATATATATATATATATATATATATATATATATATATATATATATATATATATAATCTTATGTATTTCTGTGGGGTCTGTTGTCATTTCACCTCTTTCATTTCTGATTTTGTTTATTTGGGTCCTCTCTCTTTGCTTCATGGTGAACCTGGCTAAAGGTTCATTAATCTTGTTTATCCTTTCAAAGACCAGATCTTGGTTTCATTGATCTTTTATATTGTTTTTGTTTTGTTTTGTTTTGTTTTGTCTCTATGTCATTTATTTCTGCTCTGATCTTTATTATCTCCTTCCTTCTGCTCACACTGGGCTTTTCTTTCTGCTCTCTTTCTAATTCTTTAAGTTGTAGAGTAAGATAATTTATTACCAGTTTTTCTTGTTTTTTGAGGTAGGCCTGTAATGCTATGAACTTCCCACTCAGGAATGCTTTCACTGTGTCCCATAGGTTTTGGATTGTTGTGTTTTTATTGTCATTAATTTCCAGGATGTTTTTAATTTCTTCTTTGATCTCTTTGGTAACCCAATCATTGTTTAATAGCATGGTATTCAACCTCCAAGTGTTTGAAGTTTTTGGGCTGTTTTTATTGTAGTTTATTTCTAATATTATGCCATTGTGGTCTGAGAAAATGCTTGATATGATTTCAATCTTCTTGAATTTGTAGAGACTTTGCCTGTGACCCAATATGTGGTGTATCTTTGAAAATGTCCCATGTGCACTTGAGAAGAATGTATATTCTGTAGCTTTGGTGTGAAATGTTCTGAAGATGTCAATTAAGTCCATCTGATCTAGTGAGTAATTTAGGATTGCTGTTTGTTTGCTGATTTTTCATCTAGATTATTTATCCAGTGATGTCAGTGGGGTATTAAAGTCCCCTACTATGATCATATTGCTGTCTGTTTCTCCCTTGATATCTTCCAGAAGTATTTTTTTATGTATTTGTATGCTCCTGCATATATTTACCAGTTATATCCTCTTGTTTATCGATCCCTTTAGTATTATGAAGTGGCCTTCCTTATCTCTTGTTATGGCCTTCACTTTGAGGTCTATTTTGTCAGATATAAGTATTGCTACCACAGCTTTTTTTTTCTTTTTTTTTTTCATTTCCATTTGGCTGAAAGATATTTTTCCATCCCTTCACTTTCAGTCTGTGTAAGTCTCTTGTTCTGAGGTGGGTCTCTTGTAAGCAGCATATACAGTATATGGGTCACGTTTTCTTATCCATTCAGGCACTTGATGTCTTTTGATTGGAGCATTTAGTCCGTTTATGTTTAAAGTTATTATTGATAGGTACTTGTTTGCAGTCATTTTTTATTTTTTGGGCCTGTGTTCCTCCCCCACCCTTTTTTCTTCTTCTTCTTTTTACAACAGTCCCTTTAGCATTTATTGCATTACTGGCTTGGTAGTGATAAACTCCCTTAGCCCTTTTTTGTCTGTGAAGCGCTTGATTTCCCCTTCAGTTTTGAATGATAACCTTGATAGAGTATTCTTGGATTCAGTCCCTTGCTTTGCATCATTTTGTATATTTCTTCCATTCCTTCATGGCCTGATGTGTTTCTGTTGAGAAATCAATTGATAATCTAATGGGAGCTCCCATGTAGGTAACTTTCTGTCTCTTACTCGCAGCCTTTAAGATTATCTCTTTGTCGTTAACATTTGCCATTATAATTATGACTTGTCTTGGTTTTGGTCTTTTAAGGTTCATCTTGTTTGGGACTCTCTGTGCTTATGTGACTTTTTCCTTCCCCAAATCAGGGAAGTTTTCTGACATTATTTCTTCAAAGAGGTTTTCTAACCCTTGCTCTTCTTCTTGTTATTCTGGCACCCCTATTATACATTTGTTGCTTTGTTTCATGTTGTCCCACAGCTCCCTCAGGCTCTCCTGTCTTCTGATTTTTTTCTCCAATTGCAGTTCAGATTGGGTGTGTTTTGCTTTCCTATCTTCTAATTCGCTAATTTGGTCCTCTGCTTCTCTAGGTCTACTTTTGAAAGCTTCCATATTGTTTTTTATTATAGAAATATCACTCTTTATTTTCTCCTGATTCTTACACAGGTTGTTGATTTTCTCATCATTCTGGTTTTATGAACTGTATGACCCCTATTCTGAATTATTTTTCTTACATATTGCATGCCTACATTTCATTTAGTTCCTTTCCTGGCGATTCCTCCTTTTCATTCCTTTGGTGGTGGTTTTTCATTCTCCCCATTTTTTGCTCTCACCAAAGAATCTAGGTGTTGAGTTGCATGGGGCCTGAGGCTGAGGTGGTGGGCTTGGCAGATTGTGTGGTAGCCAGCAGTGGCTGCTCCTTGCGTGGTCATTGGGTGGCCACTCCTCACACAGTTGCTGGCAGTGGCTGCTCCTCAGGGGGTGGTCATGGGGTGGTGGCTGGTCCTCCGGTGGTTGTGTGAGATGGCTGCTCATGTGACAGCTGGATTGGTCACAGTGCCTGGGGGTGCCAAGTAAGGCTTGCTGTTCGCACGCAGTTGCTCTGCTGTTTGCATGCTAGGTTGTGGAGCCCAAGGCTAAGGTGTCTGGGTCGGGGGAGGGGAGTGCCCTCCAGAACTCACAGGAGCCCTCTGCTGGAGAGGTTAGAGTCCTGGTGTATGTGGGTCAGCAGCTGAGGCAGCAGGTCCCTGGCTGGAGTGGCTGTAGGATCCTGGGTAGTATTGAAGAGCACCCCGGGTTGAGGTGAGGCTGGGCTCCCAGTCACAGCAGCTTTCCCTTCAGATGGTGTGGCCTCTGTGGGAGAGCCAGTGCTCCAGGAGAGATTACAGCAGTAGCAGAGGCTACCTGGCTATACGAGCCCGGTCCACCAGCCCCCGAAAGTCCTGTGAGATCTAGCTGTCTCTTACATACACACACACATACACCACAGGACCACACACTCCCCTTTCACTCCCTCCCTCACTCACACTCTCCTCCTCATTGCCATCTTGTTAGCCACCATCTTGGAATCCAGGCAATTAATTCCAGATAATATTTTTGATAGTATATAGAAATCATCAAACTTTAAAGTATACAAGTGGAACATATAGGAAAATGTGGAGCCTTAAAAACATATGATATTAATTTATTTCGTGTGTCCAAGTCCATAATTTATTCATACTAATTTTGTTTTGTATTTTCTCTCCTCTTTTGAAAATAATTTAAAATAACCACTCATTTATTCATTCATTGATAAATTAGTAATTTTGTTTATTTATTAAACAATTACTTGTTCCAGGTTCTCTTCTATGTGTTGTTGAAAGAAACAAAACAAAACACACAAAAACTTACACTCTAATGGGAAGATGTACAATAAATAAGAAGGTATAATATATTCAATGTTAATTATAAGAGGCGAGGATAAAATTAGCAGGAAGAATATGTGGTTCTGGGAAGTGGTATTTTTCAAATATAGCTACATGACCCATTCTCCATGCTGTTTTACAGTGTGATGTTACCACCTCACTTTTATAAGTTGGAATTTAGGTCACATCCTCATGATTCTTGGGGGATGTGAGACTAGTAGAAATGACAATATGTGGTTTTGCCTCCAGGTCCACAATAAAGGTTTTATTTTGCACAAAGGACACTAGCTTTTGGAGCTCTGTACCTCTATATAAAATGTCTCATTATCCTGCTACCCCTGGGCTGTGACCAAGTCCAGAAATGATCTGCAGGTCTTCTGGAAATCCAATCTGAGGTCCCAGGTGGAATGCACTTGCAGATTATTTTATTCCCCAATCTTTAAGTCCCTACAGCAATGGATAAAAAAATCTAGTCTTCCCATGCCCAAATTCCTGATTCAAATTACCTGTGAGCTTACTATATGGTGGTTTTATACCAGTATGTTATGCGGCGGTCTGTTATAATCATAACTTGAGAACAGGTTGTACAGTACATTTTAGACAAGATGACCAGGGAAAAGTGATACATATGGAAAGTCTGTATGGCCTATAAAATATACAAGTGGAGTTATGAGAGATGATCTTAATCTGAAGTTTACAGGAAAGGTCTATGTTGAAGAGAAGCCTCTAGTGATCCAACCTTGGGAAGTATTGCCTAAAAGTGAAGGGTTCTAGAATTCTCTTATTTTTCTAGTACCATTATACATTTTCAGAAAGAAAAAAATTTGATTTCCAAATTTCAGAGTCCTTTTTCAGTTGTAGTCATGGATGCTAAATTGGATATTTCAATTTTTTAGTATGTGTTTTACACATACTTAAAATGTGCATGATTTTAACTTTATTATTTTTTCTTATTATTTATGTTGCATTATAAATTATTAGGGCAGATCGCTCCTGCACATTCTTCTCATTTACTTAAATCTCAACACTCTTCAATAGAAGAGCACATAAATCAGTATATTTTCCTAACATAAATCAGTTTTATTTCATTGCATTTGCTTGTTTCTAACTCATAAGATGAAAATGAATAATTAATTTAATATAAAAACACTTGCTGTAAAAGTATATTTACACATTCAAGTAATATTTTGTTCATAAAAGATAACATATTAAAAATGTATGTACATCAACATCAATAATACATAAGAGCAGTACAATATTTGTTTTTTCTTTTTATATGTAAATTTTAGATTTGTTCTTTTAAAGTACACCTTAAAATCATGAAGGTAAAAGCAATTTTTCCATATAAAACAACAAAAAAGATAATCAAGAAATGATCATTCACCTTGTGGAACTATATAATTCATATTACTCTAACTTATGTCAATATACTATTTAACATATTTAATTAAGGTAAGTATTAGAATTAATAAAAGCAGAAAAGGAGTACAATATATTTTTAATCATGTTCCCTACTTTGTACATTTTTGGATTATAATGATCTATGCTTAATATTTGTCATATGATGTTATTATTTCTGTCATAATATAACTTGTGAGACCCTCTCTATACATTAACATAATCATATATTCATATTGCCTATTAAGAACAAAATTTAAGGTGGATTACTTATAAATCTCTTTGGAGGTTATATAAATTTAATTTCATAGTTTGCTCTACAGTATGTTTGACCTAGATCATTTAATTATCACAGTGTAATAAACCAATGCAAAATATCATGGCTTAAGATCACCACAATTTATTTATTATTAGCTAACTTATCTATGGCTTGCCATGGCTTGGATGATCTAATGAATCAAGAGATAGTGAGTCCAATCTTACAAATGCTTTTCATGACACTGCTGGTTTCAGGTCATATTGATTTAAGTCACTCACAAACTGAGTTCAGCGACAAAGAATTAAACTTACCCACAATGAGAGAGCATTGAAAACTTACAGTGAAAATTGTATGGGTAGAGGAAGTGGTGAAGAAATTGGGCGATTAATGCAACCTAAGCAAAGTCTATAAATAATGTCAATTTTGTCTTCTAAGTTCTTCCTGACCATTCTGATCCCCAATGGCTTTTGTTTCTTAATGTCATGTTATTTTGTCCTAAACATATAACAAACTTATAATTGAACACTAACATTTAAATGACTTACAAAAAATTGCATACTATTTCCCACATAATTAACTCTATTTTAATAGTTATATGTGCTTAATAAAATACATGGAAATAAAAGTTCAGAATTCAGCTAGTGAATTATGAAGAGTTTGGTAATGACTATAAGTCTCATAACCACTCATCATCCCTCTCTGCTGTGTACAAATCACATCTTATTTGTAAACAGCCACAAATAATGTCTTGAATTCAGGTTTTATTTATCCTGTTTATTAAACAAATCATGATGAAAACACAACATATACAAGATAGACATTTTAATTATTATCCATGTTTTTTGTAAAAATAACAAAATATATACAAAGCAAGTGAATATTTTTGAATGAGGTATGTTCTCATTTAGTAACTTATACTTAAAAAAGACACATAAAGAAGTATATAATCTGGGAAGTTTATCTATCTGGCATAGCAAACTGAATTATAAAATATCTGTTGGAGTGCCTTTTATATAATTTAATGCATACCAAGTAACTAAAACTGAGTAATTATATTGTTCTCTAATTAGCATAATAATATTAATATTTCTAGATGTCAGGTTTACATGGTTGAATAATGTATTTTCCAATTTAGTGGATTATATGTCATTTTAAAGTGTTTTTCCAACAATAACAAAATATGATAGACTTGCTATGTTTTATACTATTTACTAAATGTCTCTGAGGCATAGTTTAGAGATGTGCTGTGTGCAATAGTTGTATAAATGATTTGTTTACATTACTCCATATAAGTGATTTGTTTGCTTAATGTCTCAGAAATTATTTGATGTATTATGGTAGCTGATCCTGTTGTCATCAGATTACGATAATAAACAAGATCTATATCTAATTTGCTCTTCTTTTAACTTGTCTGAACCAAATGCAGGTATTCTCATCTCCATTATTTTTATATTAACAGCCCTTTTTATCAATTTTATGTTAATGTAGCACATTTATAATGCTTCAGTTTCTCCATATGAAATATTATTTTTCAAAATTTGACATATTTAAAGAAAAACAGAATATAGTATAACAAAATCTATGCATACCTTACCAAAATGTAAAAAAAAAAGTGAATACCATTTGTCACATTTGGTTCAGAACTATTACTTGAAAAGAAAACATTATAAATGACATGGTGTTCTTTTACAGCATATATCTAGAACTAAATACATTGAAATTCATTACATGAGGTATTTATGTTTACTAGCTGTATTAGTTCTCAATTGCTGTGTAAAGGATTTCTCCAAATACTTAGCTACTTGAAGGAATAAGCATTATCTTTTTGCAGATTCTGTGGCTGAGGAATCCAGGCATGGCTGAACCGGGTCCTCAGCTGCCTCTATGTCTCTCACAAGACTGTAGTCATCTGAAGGTGTACATGAGGGTGGATCTGCTTTCTAGTTCACTCGTAGTTGTTCTCAGAATACCTCATATAAGGAATTAAGGGTCTAGAGTCCTCACTGGCTCTTGATGGAAGGCCAAATTCAATCCTCTCCACAGTCCTAGCCAGTTTGGCTCAGAGGCTAGAGTGTTGGTTTGATTCTGGTCAAGGACACATACCTCCCTTGCAGGTTCTATTCCTGGCCCTCCCTGGTCAAGGGTCATGAGGGAGGCAAACAATCAATGTGTCTCTCTCACATAGATGTTTCTCTCTGTCTCTACCTCATCCTTCAACTCTCTCTAAAAACCAATGGAAAAATATCCTCTGGTGAGGATTAACAACAGAAAAATAAATCCTCTCCACAGACGGTTCACAATATGACCAGTACCTTCATCAAACTGAGTGAGGGAGAGACCCTAACCTTTGTCACCTATCCCAGAAGTGGCATTCTCTCACCTTTGCTGTATTCCACATGTTAGAAGCAAGTGACTAAGTCAGTTCATACACAGGGAAACATTTGAATGCCAAAGGATGAGTTCATGGGGATCTATCTCAGAAGAACCTACTATCCTGGCTGTTAACAAAGTGTTTCCAAAATGATTGTCCCCTTTTTAAAATTATTATTGAGATAATATATTGGCATAAAACATTTTATAAGTTTAGATGATAAATGTGTTGATTTGATACATTTATGTATTGCAATATGATTATAACCATTGTATTAGCTAACACCTCTTTCTGGACATATAAGTAAATTGTGTGTGTGTGTATTTGTGTGTGTGTGTGTGTGTGTGTGTGTGTGGTGAGAAGAATCTAATCTATTAACAACTTTGAAGATTGTAATACAATATTCTGAACTATATTTATTGTTGTACATTAAATATCCAGTAATTATTTATTTCGTAGTTGAAAGCTTTACCTTTAAAAAATACCTTCCCAATCCTCCCAATCCCTCAATCCCTGGTAACCACGATTCTATTCTCTGTTTTTATAGGTTCAGCTATTTTACAATATACTTCTAAGTGAGACCATATAGTATTTGTCTTCCTCTGATTTATCTCCCTTAACTCAAGGTCTCTCTATATTGTCAAAAATGCATGAATATATTATTTCTCATGGCTGAATAACATCTCCTTTACCTATTCATTTATTATTAATGGACAGTTAGGTCATATTCATATCTTAGCTATTATAAAAAATAGAGTCACGGTGCACGAAATTCGTGCACTGGGGGTGTGTGTCCCTCAGCCCAGCCTGCATGCTCTCCAATCTGGGACCCCTACCAGATCAGGCCTAAACGGGCAGTCGGACATCCCTCTCACAATCCAGGACTGCTGGCTCCCAACCACTCATCTGCCTGCCTGCCTGATAGCCCCTAACCGCTTCTGTCTGCCAGCCTGATCACCCCCTAACCACTCCCCTGCCAGGCTGATTGATGCCTAACTGCTCCCCTGCCAGCCTGTTTGCCCCTAACTGCCCTCCCCTGCAGGCCTGGTTGCTCCCAACTTCCCTCCTCTGCCGGCTTGGTCACCCCTAACTGCCCTCCCCTGCAGGCTTGATTGCCCCCAACTGCCCTCCCTTGCAGACCTGGTGCCTTCCAACTGCCCTCCCCTGCTGGCTATCTTGTAGTGGCCATCTTGTGTCCACATGGGGGCAGCCATCTTTGACCACATGGTGGCAGCCATCTTATGCATAGAACTAGAAAAATTTGTTGGGAAGAGAAGAAAGTTTTCAACAAGTTGGGAAGATGTAGACTATGTTTTCAAAAATATTACATTATTTTAAAATAAAAAAAAACACTTAAAATGATATTAATATCTAATATAAAAAGAAAGTTTAAAATGAATAAAATGGAATTTCTGAGAATAAAGAGAGAAATATTTATCCAAAGAATATTTCTGAAAATAAATTTTCTGGTAATATTGCATCTTTGAAAAAGATAGCATATTTCTACTTACATTAATAAAAATAATATGTACACCTTCAAATAAAACATTTATAAATAGTCTTAGGCAATGAGTTATGGTGACTTCTAGTAATAACATAATACTTTAGTTAATAATAATAATATGTTTGTTTAGTAGGTAAAAACGTTAGTTCCTCCTAATTGTGCCTATTATTGACATACAAAGAAGTATTCAAATGGAAATTTTAAAATAAATGGATAAATTAATTGAAAATCCTGTCTCTCTACAATACTACACGTAATTGTTTTTAATTTTTTTTCTTATCCCCATGTCTGGTATTTTACTTTTGCAATAGATCATGAAGTTATAAATGGATGTGTGTTGTTTTTTTTTTTTTGCATAGTAATAAGTGATATGCCATGTCAAATGTGGCAAATATTCAAATATAGAATTATGATAACAGAAAGTTATTATTTTAAAGCCCCATGTAATTGTTCTTAAATCTTACTATTTTTTTTTCAAGAGATTTATGTCAGCATATAAATTTATGAGCAGGAAAAAAATAATTAAACTTTGAAATAATTCAAACTAATATTCCTTCATTGTGATTAATCACAATCTTTAAGCTGACAGTGAAATCTGTTAAAAAGTGAGGTACTATAGTTTTGACATTCTATAGACACTTTGGAACACTGCATTTCATTTTAAAAAAATTATTTCATGAATTTTTACAAAAAAAGAGCAACATTATGGGTCATATCTTAATGATCATTTCATAGAAAACAAGTATTTTGAGTACAATAATTTTAAACCAAAATTCAATTTATTGAAATTATTTGACTGTATTTCATTGAATGATTTTACCTGTTTGTTTGTTTTTTAACTATATTGATAGCAAGCAGAAAACATGGCAAAATGCATGAACAGCACATCCATTAAACTATCTTCACTGAAGGCCATTTTTCTATAGACTTTGAAAAAGAACTGTATTAACAGTCAATTCAAGCTTACACACACAGAGAAGCTTGACAACATTGGCCTTGTGTTGATTTTAACAGTTTTGACATCTATTATGAAAGAAAGCCAAGAAGGCTTAGCAATTCTGTTTGAGATGAGAAGATCACCTTTGGAGGTGAGACAGATTGATGTCTCTGGCCAACAAAAACAATTTTTATCAACAAAAGATACAGTTTTGCTGAAATGTGTGAATGAATTCTGAATTGGAACCTGAGGAATATACAAAACATCTGAGTATATTCTTGGAAAACAGCAACACAAAGTATAAGGGCTATCTATATTGGTAGAATATCTGATTTTAAGAAGTCCCCCCTGACAAGCTACCTGTAGACCAGTAAGAATGGATTTATTGCAGAAAAAAACCTCACATAGCTGAAATAATCTCCAATTGATTGAATTATCTTAAGTTTATTATTAAGATAACATCAGAGATTTTTCTTTTTATTTATAATGAAAAGTCATCATATATTTTGATCATATATCTAAGATTTTTTAATCTTTACTTTCAGGTTTTTAAATATAAATAAAAAGATGAAAATATTTTATCGTTTGAGATTGAACTATATGTATTTTTATGCCCATTTTTATAAAGCATAAGAATGGCTATCAGGCATTTCTTGTTTATTATATGCATGTATTATTTTCAACAGCCTTTAGGAAAGTTAATATAGCCCAAGCTGGTTTGGCTCAGTGGATAGAGTGTCAGCCTGTGGACTGAAGGGTACCTGGTTCAATTCTGGTCAAGGGCACAAGCCCAGGTGGCAGGCTCAATCCCCAGTATGGGGCATGCAGAAGGCAGCCAATCAATGATTCTCTCTCATCATTGATATTTCTCTCTCTCTCTCCCTCTCCCTATCTCTCTGAAATCAACAAAAATATATTTAAAAAAAGAATGTTAATATAATAATTATTTTCATTTTGTAGATGAAGGAACGAAGGGATCATTTTATGGCAGATTGTATATTAAGGCAGACTCTGGAAGAATGGAGATTATGTTGTGATGTACCCACAACCATAGTTGTAGACAAGGAATTTACTTTTTCTTAGTCTCAAAGGCAGTAAATGACAAAACTAGGTCTTTCTAATTCCAAACATACACAAACCATTAAACTATAAGTTCTCCCACAGCACTGGTAATAGCATATGTACATTGGACCCATTTTTAATTTATGTCACCTAGATTAGGACTTATTTGGGCAGTAATAAATAGTTATTAATTGCAATAGCTCTGTATCAATAACTTTGCATCAAGCCATCCTTTAAAAGATATATACTACAATATTACAGAGAGATAAGAATAATTACTTAATTATATTCATATATTTAAATTTTTTATTTGAATGCTTCTTCTGTATTTGAGGAATTTGAACAATTAAAATTCATCATTTTTGCCCTAACTGGTTTGACTCAGTGGATAGAGCGTTGGCCTGCAGACTGAAAGGTCCCAGGTTCGATTCCGGGCAAGGGCATGTACCTTGGTTGTGGGCACATCCCCAGTAGGAGATGTGCAAGAGGCAGCTGATGGATGTTTCTCTCTCATCAGTGTTTCTAGCTCTCTATCCCTCTCCCTTCCTGTCTGTAAAAAATCAATGAAATATATTAAATAAAATAAAATAAAATTCATCATTTTCTTTTCTCTCTAACTTGCAAGAAGAGTTTAGAAACTTTGTAAGTATAATGCCATTCAAAAGGAATATTTGAAAAATTAAATTCAAGGTTTAACAAAGACTGGTGTTTGCCACTCATGATAGGGTTAAATATTTTCTCTTTGCAAAAAAGAAGAAGAAGAAAATAAAAAGACCTCCTTGTAGTCCTTCAATTCAATTTAAAGTATTTAATCAAATTACAAAATGTAAAGTGTTAATCAAATGGGGAAATTCTAGGAAGGTTTTCCCACTGGGGATGTACCCATGATTATATTGACAGAGATAATGAGATTTGGATACTTGGGTATAAAACCTTTCATTAAGGGGAAAATATGTGTCAGACCTCTGAAGGATTTTGTATACTTTTGCCAAAGCAAATGACTATAATAGATAAAAAACCCAATTCTCCATTTTATGATTTATTTCTAAGAGTAGTTAATAGTTTGTAAAATATGAGCACATCAGACACAAATGCATACACACAGACACACATCTCCCAGGAACATTTTAAGTGGTATTACCAAGATCCAAGTTATAATGCCAGGCATTATTTAAATCACATAGAAAATGAATTAAGTAAAATACTCAAGGTCACACATATCTAGGATGATAACCTAAGCTCCTTAACTTTGTTTGTACATTATTTGTTATTTATATTGGATAAATGCTATTTACTTGGATTTCACATTTTTATTTAGATATAGATATTTTGGGGGATATAAAATAAGTATTACATCAAAATATATAAAACTAGAGGCCCAGTGCATGAAAATTCATGCACTGGAGGGGGGGTCCCTCAGCCCGGCCTGCCCCCTCTCATAGTCCGGGAGCCCTCAGGGGTGGGAGACAACCTGGCGATCCGGAAGGCAACGCCCCCATCACACCTCTGCTGCTGCCACTGCCAGCAGGACAAGCCCCAGCAGGCCCTGGTACCTGAGCCTTGGGCGGCCCTGGGTGGCTGGGCAGCCACCATCCAAGGCTTGGTGTGCCTCGGGTTGACCCTTTGTGGCTGGGGGCCTGAGGGAACTGGGTGCGCCATCTTGTGGCTGTGGGCACTGCCATCTTTGAGGGTGGGGCAGTCAATTAGCATATCCCTCCTTATTGGCTGTGGGCGCCTCCATCTTTGTGATGGCGTGAGGGTAAATTAGCATATTCACTCTTTATTAGATAGGATTAACATAAGCATGAAAACATAACCCAACAATTAATATGTTTCTGTTTTTAGTGTTAAATAGCATGCCAACATATGAGGTAAAAAAAAATAGCTAGCATATAGTCACAGATATGAAAGATAATAAAATCATGTAAAAGAATATGATGTGTACCTTGGATAAATGCATGTTGAAAGCTAAGCAAATGGAAATATTAGTGAGTATAAATGCACAAAATTGATATAGGAACAGTTTCAATATTACTGAAAATGTTTCATAACAGAAAATATTTTAAAAGTATTCAATTCTACTACAAAGATAGCATAATTCAACACAAAGAATAGTATAGATATATTTTATTTTTAATACATGTCAAAATACAAATAAAATATTAGAAAATCAAACTATGCAGTAGTACTTAAATCAAAATGAATTAGGATAAACAGGCTTTATTCCTGTAATGTCGGGTAATTTATCATTAGGATTTTGTTGTTGTTGTCTGTTTTTTAGAGATATTTTGTCTTAGTCAATGAGAACTTTGAGAGTTATAGAAGAGTTATATAATCCCAATTAAGGTAAGAGGTGATAGATATAAATAAGCATGATTTAGAGAAAATTAAGCTTTTTGTAAAAGATTAAAACCTTTGGGAATGTGAGTGAAAAACAGAAGTATCAATATAAACTCAGGACTAAAAGTTTAAAATATATATATGTTTTGTCACAATGTGAATGACAGCATTTATTTTGGTGTAACCTTTTCAATTCACTTACTGTGAGTTCCCAGATTTTCAAAAATTCAAAGATGAGCTGCCAGGTATTGATCTTCAACATTCTTTCTAAATTAAAAAAGAAAACATAGTAACCATTTCAGAGTATCTGATTCTATGCTGATGCAAGAAATTTACTAGGTGTATTGGTTAATAATGCAGATTTTGTAATAAAAGAAAACAGGATCATTTCAAGAGAAACATCAAAAGTGCTTTATTCAAAGTAATATCCATCACTAGCTACACATTTCTCCCATCTTTCAGGTAATTTGTGGATACCGTCCCAATAGAACTTTTCTTGTTTTTTAAGCAAACCATTCAGAGACCCAATTTTCCATTTCTTTGTATGTTTTGAAGTGCTGCTCAGAAAGTGCATGTGCCATCGATCAGAACAAGTGGTAATCTGAAGGATCCAGGTCTGGTGAATACAGTGGGTGTGTTAATACTTCTCAGGCAAGATCTTTTAACGTGTCTTTAACTGGTTTTGAAGTGTGTGATGGTGCGTCATCATGAAGCAAAATTACTTTGCCATGTCTTCTGGCATATTCTGGTCATTTCACTATCAGAGCGTGGTTCAAATTGATTATTTGTTGTCAGTAGCGATCAGTATTAACGGTTTCACCTGGTTTTAGAAGCTCATAATACACCACACCTTCCTGATCCCACCAAACACAGAGCATTGTCTTCTTTCAGAATCGATTTGGCCTTGCAGTTGATGTTGATGGTTGACCTGGATTAACCCATGATTGTGCATTTGGGATTCTCAGATGTTGATGATTGACCTGGATTAACCCATGATTGTGCATTAGGGAGTCTCAAAATAAATCCACTTTTCATCACCAGTCACATTTCGATGCAAAAAAGACTTTCTTTCATGCCATTGAAGCAACACTTTACTGATGACTTTTCGGTTTTCCATTTGTCTTTTGTTCAGTTGATGTGGCACCCGTTTTCCTTCCTTTAAAATCTTTCCTGTTGCTTGTAAATGATTGGAAATTGTTTGCAGAGCAACGTTTAATCTTTCTGCAAGTTGTTTTTGAGTTTGACATGCATCTTCATCCAATAATACTTGTAATTGTTGGTCTTCAAACTTTTTCGATTGACATCGAAATCATCACTTTTAAAGTGTTTAAACCAGCATTCACAAGTATCTTGAGATGGAGCATGTTAACCATAAGCTTCCCAAAGTATATGATAACTTTCAGTAGCACTTTTCTTCAAAATAAAGTAATGAATTAAAACTTCCCGCAAATGCTCTTTTTTGGCAGGAAATTCAACTTTTTTAAGCGTAAAAATATCTATGATGTTAACACCTTCAGAAAATTTGACATATGAAATTTTGAAGCTTGTTGTCTACACAACAAAATAGTATACATATCAAATTGCATATATATCAACATATATGTAACTCCATCTATTGAAAAAAATCTGCATTATTAACCGGTACACCTAGTATTTCTAAAATAAAACATGTAACCAGTTCTTTTCATACACCATAAGTAATGAATGAAAATTATGAGTTAAGTGTTATGTTGGTTCATGTCTGATTTATTGAAGAAAGAGAACCAAAATAAGTTGAGAATAATTTTAACCCTCAGCAATGAAAGTAGAAAGCACTTTGCTTTGGTGTTTTATAGGCAAGGGTCCCATCAGATCTGTTTTTGGTAAATTGAAAATGGGTCCCTGTACTGAGATCTACTCTTGAGAGTTAGAGTCACACCCCAGAAGAGTTCTAGGCTCAAAGTAGGTTTTCCCAGCTCTAGTACTCAGAGCTCTGTTTCCCTGTGCATTGATCGTGTGCTTCCTATAAGTGTCTTCTCTGGTGTTTTTTTTTTTTTTTTTTTTTTTTTTTTGCAATTTTCATATTCCCCGAGGTAGCCTCCAGACAACTTGTAGTGATTCCCTGGTCTGTCCAAGTTATTTGTCAAATATGCCAATTATTGATTTTGTTAGTACTCTGTTTACATTGTTTACCTAGCTGCATAAATTTTGACCAACACCCTCTCCCCCCTAGTGTTTTTTTCCTCATCCAAGGATATGCTGAGATAGAGGAAGAGAGAGAGAGAGAGAGAGAGAGAGAGAGAGAGAGAGAGAGAGGTAAGAGAAAAACATTGGTTGAAACACTGATTGGTTATCTTCCATATGTGCCCCAACCTTGGGATCAAACCCTCAACCCAGATATCTGCCCCAACCGGGAATTGAATTGGCAATCTTTCATTCACAGGACCACGCTCAACCTACTGAGCCACTCCAGTCAGGTCTCATAGCCTTTTTTTTTTTAATCTTTATTGTTGAAAGTATTACATATGTCCCCCTTTTTTCCCCATTGACCCCTTCTAGCCTGTCCCTGCCCCAGGCCTTCACCACACTATTGTTTGTGTCCATCGGTTATGCATATATGCATACAAGTTCTTTGGTTGATCTCTTCCTACCCAGCCACCACCCAAGCCTTTTCTCTGAGATTCAACAGACTATTCCATGCTTCTGTCTCTGAATCTATTTGGTTCATCAATTTATTTTGTTCATTAGACTCCACATATGAGTGAGATCATGTGTTACTTGTCTTTCTCTGACCAGCTTATTTCACTAAGCAAGGGCCCCATAGCCTTTGATTGTTCTTAGTGATTTGGCAGAATGCAAGGTCTTCCCTGAACATGTAGATTGTATTCAAACAGACATGCCTGTTCTGAAGATAGTGCTGGAACACTTGGTTTCAGAAAGCAAAAATACTTTGAAAAATGGGAGAGATGTACCTAAATGTTAAAAGAGTTTAGGTTACTAGAGCCTATTGACTGGGACATGATAAAGGAAGTAAAGGAGAGAAACCAAGCAATTATTGAACTATATCCCATATTTTCTCAGCATTGAATAAAATTTCGGTATGCTTAAATTAAAAGGAAAGGATCCAGTAAAACAGGAATAAAAAATAAACAGATGTATTGATAAATCAGAATTAGAAATGTAGTGATAGATATATGAATATATGGTCATATGATTCTTTAAGAACCTGTCATTTCTAGTTATTAAACCACTAGAATCCTGGTGCATGGATTCGTGCACTGGTGGGGTCCCTCAGCTTGGCCTGTGCCCTCTCACAATCCAGAACCTCTCGGAGGATGTTGGACTACAGTAGTTCCCGAAGTGGCAGGCGGCCGGGGAGGAGCCTGAGCCCGGGCAGGGCACTGTGGCGCTCCCGCTCATCCCGGCTCTGCTGTGCCTGCTACCACTGCTGCTAGGTAGCACTGCAGCAGAGGCGGGAGAGGCTCATGCCACCGTAGCTGCATTTGCCAGCCATGAGCCTGGTGTCTGGAGCCCGTCAGTCAGCTGAGTGGCACTCCCGCTGTGGGAGCGCACTGACCACCAAGGGGCAGCTCCTGCATTGAGCGTCTGTCCCCTGGTGGTCAATGCACGTCATAGCAACCGGTCGACTGGTTGTTTGGTCATTCAGGCGCTTAGGCTTTTATATATATAGATTTTGACATAGCAGTATCATATGGAAGGATAAAGTTTAGTCCTGAATTCAAACCATCTCAAATGGATTAAAAAAGATAAAATGTAAAAAATAAAACCCTTCAAAATCATTTAAGTATATAGAAGCATATATTAACAGTATCTTGTTTTATGATTTATTTTACTCAAGACAAAGATCCAGATGTAAAGACAAAATTTAACAGATTTTACTATGTGAACTTGTGTGCATATGTCTCGGTGTATTTTAATACACTATGGAGTATGTACAAATTATAAGATTTAGAGAAAATATCTGCAACATTTTTAATTAAAGGCTTAGGTTCATAAATTACAGTTTTTACATACTAATAAAATATTTAAATGGGATAAGAACAAGTAATAACATAAGATAGACAAATGGCCAAAAATATTGTTAATATTACTAACAATACAATATAATCAAAGAAATATAGTTATTATTGCTTATGTGTCAGTTTATAAAAGATAAATTTCTGAGAGCATCAATAATAGATGAAAGTGTAAATAAAATTACAGGTAGATATAAAAAATTAGCACAGTCTTTTTGGAAAATATATTCTCATTTTTGAACATGCATTGCTGTTCATCTGAAATGCCACTAAACAATGTCTTATATCTTACTTAAATGCCACTAAACAGTGTATTATATCGTATTTAAAAGACTAATAAATTTAATAGCAAAAATATTTTGTACTTAGTCATATTTCCCTGATACTAAATATAATTATCATTATAAAATTTAATTTGTTATATTAAAACTTTCTAAGTGCTATGTAGTTTCACAGATTCAGTTTTATTTGTGTGTGTTTTTTTATATTTGAGGAGACACGTTAAAACTTTGGAAAATATAATTATATTAGTATACTTTTGAAGAAGGGATGAAAATGCACTAAATGATGAGAAGGTGTAAAATGTTATACTTGTGTTTGTGTGTTTTTGTTGTTGTTGTTGTTTTAGAGGGAGAAATAAATGCAATTTAGTGATCCACTGGCTAGAAAGGCTAAGTTATTAATGATGCAAAGGATCAAAATAAAACTAAGTGTCCAGGCAACAGATTTAGAAAGAAACATTGCTGGAGGCAACGGAAGTAAGATTCCATGACTAAAGAAACCACAAAATGAACAACAGATACTGCCTTTGGAGATATAAAAGGCTCTTACCTGGGCATCAATAGTGCTATACAAATTATACACAAGCAGTAAACTCCTCTTGATTAATTCAAACAGTAGAATAAAGCATGCCTCTCTAATGGAGGAATAAAGCGCTCAGCACTCAGGAATGAAGCACTCAGGGGCAAAGTGCCCTTCATCGAACAGCCCTTGCAGCAGAGCTTGAGATGGAAATGATGTCCTTGCCAAATGAAAAGAAAAATTCTCTTTCAAAGTTAATGATCTTTCAACCAATGCACATTTCAGTCTCTCCTGAATTGCTAAATTTCTGTGTTGGATCATTGAATAATACTTATATTAGTTACCTTAACACTAGTTTATTTCCACTAGTTTTCTATTTTCATCAGAGGTCTTAAGACAACTCTATTGGAAACTTCAATTAGGTTAAACAAAATAAAACCTCTGATTGACAAAACTTTCCCTCTACCAGATTATATATATCAAATCATTTGACCTTTGTGTCATTATTTATTTTTATATTTTTATTGGTTAAGTGTTTCAGGGTCTACTGTTAATTAAAAGCTGAAACCAAATGGATGCCTTGCTATTCCTACTACCTGTGTGAGAATGGCCATGAAAAACTTGAGCCTTACTTTTTAACATAGAGGAAAGTAAAAGCAATAGTAATCTTAAAAAACATATTTAAATATTATTTTTATATGAAATTACAGGTAACCTATTTCAGCTTAATTTCTTAAAACACAGATAACTTGTTACCATGAATATCTTCAAAGGCATAAATCAGCCCAGCTGATGTGGCTCAGTGGTAGAGAATCAAGCTATGAACCAGGAGGTCATAGTTCAGTTCCTGAGTTGTAGGCTCAATCCCCAGTGTGGGATGTGCATGAGGCAGCTGATCAGTGATTCTCTCTCATCATTAATGTTTCTATCTCTCTCTCCCTCTCCCTTCCTCTCTGAAAGCAATACAAAATATTTTTAAAAAGCATAAATCATACCTCAAATATAAACTATATGCAAAACTCAAGGATCAAATTATATTTAAAGTAAGAAACAAGCTTTCAAATTTATTTGATAAATTTCTTAAAATCAGAGCACTTCTGCCTCACACGGAGTGGCTCATGAGCTTAAAGGCACAGAAACACAAAACATAAACCAAACACAACTCAAGACACAGGAATATAGCGTGTAAATTATATATTTTAATGTGTGAATTTTAAAGGAAAAACATTAGGAAAATTTTATTGTGTTTCACATTGTAGAATGTGTTTTTCCCTATCACAGTTATTATCTATGAACTTCTTGATCTCATCACATAAAGTATGATTAATAAGCAAAACATATTGTGGTCATCTCTATTTTATTGAAGATGGACTGTTTAATCATTTAGTCCATAAAATTCTAGTAAACTGTAAGTAAATCTTTATGCTAACCACCAAAATTATCAAATATGTAATTATCAGACATCAATTCAGAGAACTTGCATACTTACTTCCTTTTAACTTAGTGCCATTTTTATAACTAAAGACATTTTTATATACTGTATGGATAGAAATTCCATTAGGAAGATGAATGTGCCAGGGAAGAGGGCTTGGCAGATATTCAACTAAATCAATATTTTCAGTAAGAAAGGTAAGAATAAAAACGCCATGCTGGTAAGTGCTGAATGGTTTAGAGTCATGCATGGCAAGATCAAGGACTAGCACATTTAGAAATGTGGCCTAAGCTGGAGTTGAGTATGATTCATGTCTTTTGATAGCTTGTAAATTCAAAAAGATTATTCTGGCCAAATAGATTACAGTAGAGTGGTATCAACAGCCCAAGAAATCTGGCCAAACAACACTGAACATGAGCTACAAAGTGCTTTTGGCATGTGTTGTAATATTGTCATTATAGATGAAATTTATAGGAAGCGTTCATAGAATCTAAGCAACCTGTCCCCGAGGTAGCAATAACATGGTTTCAGAGTACAGAAGACTAAATGTGAATTCTTTAAAGAGAAAAATATATCCTGGTGTAATGTGATAGATGCAAGTAGTTTCTTAGGTAACAGGGTAAAATAGCATCAGTAAAATATGTTTCATGTCCAAAACAAGTTAGGTTGCTTAAAGTATTCTGGGATTTATAAACTATTACAGTCACCAAATTTTAAAAATCTGAGTCAAAAAGGGAATGGTTTTTAATTTATATGCTATTGAGTATCATGTTTTATCATTTCAGATAGTTCTCACGCTTTATAAAATCTTATACTGCCTATTGCTTCACTTCGGTAACTACTAACCAAGTTCATTTCACATAGCCCAATTTATTATCTTCAAAATGAATATAGCACTTTTAGATTAAAAAACAATTACCTTAATGGAAATGTGAGCAATGTTACTTTTTACAAATTTTCCTCTCTTGTTCCAGGACAGAAGGAACATTCAGAAACAAATCTGATCTGATCTTACTTGCTAACAACATAAAATCATGCTATGGCTTTTTGTCTATATTTAGTTGAAAGGATACAATTCTTAACATAGTTATTGGGATGTGAATGAAGAAAAATAAATAGCACCACTTGTCTTTATTGAGGTTTTGAAACAATTGAGAAATAAGAAGAAAAACAAGTAGAATGGAAAATTAAGACCTTGAATATTGATAAAGGTTACACTGAGGAAAGTGGCATATATAACTCATTTTGTTTCTAAGGCCTATATTATTTCACATTTTAACTTATCTAAAATCAAGTGCATCCATATTCGTTGTCTTACAAATACTATAGTCACCTAAAAGCATTGTATATTTGTTAGCTTATTTTTCCTTCCAAATTCATTTATTTTATTTAGTCACTCATGAAGCCTTAGAAGTAAGTGAAGAATAGAGAAAGAAGCTCCTTATGCCCACAACACTCATCATCAGTCTCTGTATGTGCTTCCTTTTATTTAGTTACTAGAATGCATGGTGCATTCCATGAGTTTTTAGAGTCACTTTGAATATTCAGTAACATAATCTGCCATTGTTTTGTCCCCAAACACTTTACAATTGACATAACAGAAATCACTCAAGACAGTGATCTCCATCACACAATATTTAATTGACACTACAGTCAACTTGTTAATATTTAGCTTGGAAATGTTGACCATTTGCTTCTTCTTGAAATAATCTCTGATTTTAATTTAGGTGGCAAAAAAAAAAAAATATAATAGAGATTCCCAATCCCAACTATAATGGAGTAACCTTGATAAACCAAAAATTCTACTCGGAACATATTTAAAAGGCCACATTAAGAAAGAAGAAGAAGAAGAAGAAGAAGAGGAGGAGGTGGAGGAGGAGGAGGAGGAGGAGGAGGAGGAGGAGGAGGAGGAGGAGGAGGAGGAGGAGGAGGGAGGGAAAATTTGTGGAATAAAAGGTCCACTGGAAAGCTTCTCAGGCAATCAAGACTTCATGATACAAGATCCCAGATAGAAAGAAATGAAAGAAGAATAAGGCAAAATGTTTTTGCATCAGTTTTATTTTTTTCTTAGGGGTTATTACTATTCTTCATATGGATTGAGATGTTGAAAATCTGGACAGTAAAGCCTCAAGGCAGAATAGTTGGATACAATTTCATCAATTTTCACTGAATAGGACACAATTTTAGCATTTGGCACTACTAAGTAACCAGAATTCCATGGGGCCAACATTCCAGAGTGAAGTACAGAGGTGTGAGCAGGAGAGTCAGGTTTCCCTTGAGCCATTTGCCAAATTATTATTTTGTGCAGCACAAGATGTTCGAAGTCAAGATGAAAGGATCTTAAAGGAATGCTGGGGTCTGACATTTTCACAGTACTAAAGAATAGAAACCCATATTAATATCTGTTAAAGTGAATCACTCAAAGATTATTACCCTGCCTCAAGTCAGCATAATTTAATCTTCCCTCAGTCGTGCTGCCTATCAGAATATAGGGTAACTCTCTTGGATAAAAGCATCATCGGAAGCCTTTTTTGTTTTCTACACTTAATTCTGATAGTTAATTTTATGTGGCAACTTGGATATGCTCTGGTGTCCTATTTGATAAACAAGCTAGTGTACATGTTTCTGGGAAGGTAGATGTTGTCTAGATTTAATTAACATTTATAATCAGTTGATTTTAAGAAAAGGAGATTCCCCTCAATAATGTCAATGGGTTTCATAAAATTAGTTGAAGGCTTTAAGAGCAAACACTAAGGTTTTGTGAAGAAGAAGGAACTCCACCTCAAGATGAATCATCAGCTATTACCTGAACTTCTAGCCTCCAGGACTACTCTGCAGAATTGGACATGCCAGTCCCCACAACCCAGAATCACATGAGCCAATTCCTTCAAGTAAATCTAGATAAGTAGGTGATACATACATGATAGATAGATTGATAGATGGATGGATGGATAGATAGATAGATAGATAGATAGATAGATAGATAGATAGATAGATAAATGGATCCTATTAATTTTTTTTCTCTGGAGAACCCTAACACAGTAGTGCCCAGCTTTAAAACATAAATGTCCAGGCATGCAATAACCAAGAGAAAAACAATAACAAAACAAAAACAGACACTAGAGACAAAATGCAAGATCAGTGACACTAGATTTATTACACATGGATTTGAAAATAAATGGGAATGTTTATATTGCTAAATATATATGATGAATGTTGAATTTTACTCTAGAATAATAATAATAATGAAGTACTGAATGCAACTAGAACTAAATCAGTACTGGCTACTAAGAACACAGTATATTGTTTTGGCATAAGATTTCTCATAGCATTCAAGAGGATTTGTGAACCAACCAAATACCAGATAAGCAGAAATGTGCAGACTGAAGCAAAAGGATAAAAAAAGGATGGAAAATACAGAAGAAACATAGTATAAAGGATATATGCAACAGAGTAATGGATTTAATACATATGTAATTGGAGTCACAGAAAAGGGTGGGGGAGACACTCTTCACAAGAATGGCTCAATGTTGTTTTCTCCCTCCTTAGGTGGGACAGAATGACTAGAGTGGGCTTTGGGTATTTCCCTTTCCCACTATTGTATCATCAGTTAGGCTCTGATAATACCAAAGCCCCCACCCCACCCCTGCCTTACCTGCAGTTTTGTGTTTAGTAGTTTCACTTACCCAAGGTCAACTTTGATCTGAAAAGGTTAAATGGAAAATTCCAGAAATAAACCGTTCATGAAGTTTAAATGGTGTGCTGTTCTGAGTAGTGTGGTGAAATCTTTCACAGTCACACTCTGCTCTGCCTGGGGTGTGAATTATCCCTTTGCCCAGAATATCCACTCTGTAGGTACTCCCTGTGCTCTAGTCACCTAGTAGCCATCCCAGTATCAGACTGACTGTCCTGGGATGGCAATTCTTGTGCTCAAGTAACCCTTATTTACAGTAGTGATGTTGCAATTCAGATATGTCAAGGAGAAGTTGTAAAGTGCTTCCATTAAGTGAAAAGGTGAAACTTTTTTACTTAATAGGGCATTTCATCATCTCACATCATCACAAGAAGGGTGAGTACAATACAATAAGGTTTTGAGAGTGATCATATTCAATTTTTATTACAGTGTATTGTTCTATTTTATTAGTCGTCATTGTTAATATTATACTGTGCCAGATTTATTTAAACTCGAGAAATTTGTCAATTACAGTGCTGGTTTTCGTCTCCAGGTGCTGGTTCCTGAGGCAGCTTCTGCCTGTGAGTCTGTGCTCGGTAAGTCCTAACTCTCTGTGTCTGCCTGCCTGTCTCTATAATCTTGGAGGCTGCTGTTGTCTCACATCCTGCTCAGCCTCAGGGATCCAAGAAGTGTTAGATTTCAATTTGTTCAGCTGTATTTTGGTGTTTTTTAAATGTTTATGACTGCATATTGTAACTTAGGAGAGGAAATGCTAGTCGTTATGATGATTTTATTTATTTGGAACAAGTTGGGAGAGACAACACAAAGTATTCTGAAAATTACCATCATCTGGAGAACATTGTGGTTTTAGGATAATAAATGTGTGGACGTTATAAATGCACAGTGATTTTTACGTTGGGTATGTTTTGCAAGGCACTCGGACCCTAAAGTGATGCCAACTAAGGAGAGACTCTGAACCTCGAGGTGCTCTGTGACTGTAAATGCCTGAAGTGTGGCCTTTGCCTTTTCTCTTGTAACATGTTCCATGGAGTGTTTTCAAGGCGGCAAGGAACGTGCTTTGTGCAGTAAAGATAAGCCCCTTACACTGTTAAAATTATTTTGACCATTTGCCATTCAAGATAAGCTTTGATGTTTAAAAAAACAAAAACACAACAGTGTCGGAGACCTGCTCAGACAGAGAACAGGGTAATCCTGAAAGTAGGAGACGGTGACGAAGAAGAAGAAAGAGAGAGAAGCAAAAGCGGGGGTCAGGAGGTCCAACAGCAGGGATGCTGCTGAAGGCAAGTTTATTCACAGAGAGCAGTACATTTATATCCCAAATTTTGGCTCCCCTCCCGAACTCCCGGGCGTCATGCTATAAGTCTGGGCAGCAAGCCACACACACCTCCTTGTGGAGACAAAGCAATCCTTGAGTCATGGACTCTCAATCCAATCTTCCTTGAGCAAAGTTCACTCCAAGAACACTTAACCTCTATATCTGTTACTATTACAGTTTGCTTAAATAACATTCATGTGACCCCTTTCCAAGGACAGGCAATCACGCAGCTGCCTTGGAATAAGAACACCAGTTAGAGACAGACCCTTTTCAAGGCCCGTCTATCCAGTGCCCTTGTAGGGAGGCCCCATGAATTTTCCCACACAACAGGTTTATTCATTAGTGTTGATCTACAAATACTAATTTACTTAGAACATAGTCGAAGATAAATCTAAGTTAGTGACTTTCCAATGTTTTCATAAGTGGTTTGATGTATTTTCTAACCTAGTATGTTGTATTCATCATTTGATATTTATTCAATTTATGATTAATAACTTTTTAAAGTAACACTATAAAGGATTATTTTAAATTATTATTTTCAGTAAGAGCTTATAATATTGACCATCTTTTGCATAGTTTAGCTTATTTCTCATTTTTACATAGATAATTGTAAAATTATCTAGATATGCTATTGTCTTTGACTTTTTAATTTCTAGTCATATGTGAGTCCAAGTTTACATTTCTGTCACGAAATGTATTTGATGGCATATCTTTTTAAATAACTTTTTAGAAGTTTAATGCATACACATGATAAAATATGTTTGATAATTATGAGGCCAAAGCACAACAAAAGTATGTAAATTATTCTACTTTCCTCTTTACATTTGTTGCATATCAGTTAAGACAAGAAGACAGAGAACACATTTTTCTATTTCACCTAAACTAAGACAGAAGACATGTTGGAAAATTTTCAGTATAACTGAATTTATGATTGTCTCCCTCTATGTCATCTACCTGTCTGTCTATGTATTTATTTATCTGCTTTTGAAGTGGCAATTATTCTAAGCATATATTAATATTTAATACCTTAACTGGCTACATGTCCCACATTAAATGTCACTTTCAAGTACTGGGTTTGCCCCATGCAATCCCCCAGTAACTCATACATAGCAACCATGATATCTTTTTATCACATGTATTATAACGGGGATGATTTGTGTGATTACATTTTGCTATGTCTTCCTTGCTGAGTCAACTATCAGCCATCTAAGGACCCAGAACTTTTATCTTCTTCTTGGCCCCTTTGTCAATCTGGTTGGTGTTATGCAAATTGACCATACCTAGGACACACCCACAAAGCCACGCCCACAAGCCACGCCCACCATCTGATCAGAGTGAGCATGCAAATTAACCCAAACCAAGATGGCTACAGCTACAGAGAGCAAGGTTTCCTAGGTAACAGAGGAAGCCAAGCCTTCTGCCTGCCCTTGCCAGGCCTAAGCCTCCACTCAAGCTACAAAGCTTCAATTATAGAAGGTAAAAAAATTCAAACAAATGGCGGCAGAATGGAGCTTGAGAGAGCAGGCCAGGGTTGCCGGCGGCAACAAGGGAAGCAAAGCTTTCCACACACCCTGGCCAGGTTCACCCGCTTAAGGCAACAAAGTTTCAATTATAACTCCAACTCAAATGGCTGCCGGCCTCGGAGGGAGCCCCAGGCTTGGCTCCGCTCCAGGCTACAAAGTTTCAATTGTAGAAGGAAAATAAATTCCAGATACCAGGGCCTCCGCTTGGGTTGCCAGGGGGCGTGGCCGGCCTGCAAATCACCACAGGCCCCTCGCTCAGGCCGCCCCATGCCCCAAGGGAACCCCCACCTGATCCGGGACACCCTTCAGGGCAAACCAGCTGGCCCCCACCCCTGTACCAGGCCTCTATCTATCTAATAAAAGAGTAATATACAGATTGATCATCACTGCAACACACAATATAGCTGCCCCCATGTGGTCAAAGATCCTGCCCCCATGTGGACACAAGATGGCCACCACAAGATGGCCAGCAGGAGAGGGCAGTTAGGGGTGACCAGGCTGGCAGTGGAGGGAAGTTGGGGGCAAACAGGCTGGCACAGAGTGGTTAGGGGGTGATCAGGCTGGCAGGCAGAAGCGGTTAGGGGCAATCAGGAAGGCAGGCAGGCAAGCAGTTGGGAGCTAGCAGTCCTGGATTGTGAGAGGGATGTCCGACTGCCCGTTTAGGCCCGATCCCATGGGGCAGTCGGACATCCCTCCAGGGGTCCCAGATTGGAGAGGGTACAGGCTGGGCTGAGGGACAACCCCCCTCCGTGCACAAATTTCATGCACCGGGCCTCTAGTAGGGTTAAATAACTGATTTAAAAACTGTCAAGCACATAAATAAATTTAATATCTATTACCTGTGACAATCTACAGTGTAAAATATGTTAGACAAAAATTCCAATGCATCCTATTCAGGGTCAGAATGGATACTTAATTTACGCAATTTGTATTCCCATTCA